>NC_134777.1:131600560-131605560 GCF_046742065.1 Oratosquilla oratoria
TGTTAAAAATAAATCAATAGAAAAGGGGGAGGGGGAATTAGTGTAGTAATTTTTTCCCTACGCAGTGGGATTATGTCTGACTGGAGTGGAGGGAGGACGTTTGCCCATTCTATACCCGAGGAAGAAGCCAAAGTTGTTAAAAATAAATCAATAGAAAAGGGGGAGGGGGAATTAGTGTAGTAATTTTGTCCCTACGCAGTGGGATTATGTCTGACTGGAGTGGAGGGAGGACGTTTGCCCATTCTATACCCGAGGAAGAAGCCAAAGTTGTTAAAAATAAATCAATAGAAAAGGGGGAGGGGGAATTAGTGTAGTAATTTTGTCCCTACGCAGTGGGATTATGTCTGGCTGGAGTGGAGGGAGGACGTTTGCCTACTCTATACCCGAGGAAGAAGCCAAAATTATTAAAAATAAATCAATAGAAAAGGGGGAGGGGGAATTAGTGTAGTGCTTTTGTCCCTACGCAGTGGGATTATGTCTGGCTGGAGTGGAGGGAGGACGTTTGCCTACTCTATGCCCGAGGAAGAAGCCAAAGTTGTAAAAAATAAATCAATAGAAAAGGGGGAGGGGGAATTAGTGTAGTAATTTTGTCCCTACGCAGTGGGATTATGTCTGACTGGAGTGGAGGGAGGACGTTTGCCCATTCTATACCCGAGGAAGAAGCCAAAGTTGTTAAAAATAAATCAATAGAAAAGGGGGAGGGGGAATTAGTGTAGTAATTTTGTCCCTACGCAGTGGGATTATGTCTGACTGGAGTGGAGGGAGGACGTTTGCCGAATCTATACCCGAGGAAGAAGCCAAAGTTGTTAAAAATAAATCAATAGAAAAGGGGGAGGGGGAATTAGTGTAGTAATTTTGTCCCTACGCAGTGGGATTATGTCTGACTGGAGTGAAGGGAGGACGTTTGCCCTACTCTATACCCGAGGAAGAAGCCAAAATTGTTAAAAATAAATCAATAGAAAAGGGGGAGGGGGAATTAGTGTAGTTATTTTGTCCCTACGCAGTGGGATTATGTCTGGCTGGAGTGGAGGGAGGACGTTTGCCTACTCTATGCCCGAGGAAGAAGCCAAAGTTGTAAAAAATAAATCAATAGAAAAGGGGTTAGGGGAATTAGTGTAGTAATTTTGTCCCTACGCAGTGGGATTATGTCTGACTGGAGTGGAGGGAGGACGTTTGCCCATTCTATACCCGAGGAAGAAGCCAAAGTTGTTAAAAATAAATCAATAGAAAAGGGGGAGGGGGAATTAGTGTAGTAATTTTTTCCCTACGCAGTGGGATTATGTCTGACTGGAGTGGAGGGAGGACGTTTGCCCATTCTATACCCGAGGAAGAAGCCAAAGTTGTTAAAAATAAATCAATAGAAAAGGGGGAGGGGGAATTAGTGTAGTAATTTTGTCCCTACGCAGTGGGATTATGTCTGACTGGAGTGGAGGGAGGACGTTTGCCTACTCTATGCCCGAGGAAGAAGCCAAAGTTGTAAAAAATAAATCAATAGAAAAGGGGTGAGGGAAACTACGTGTAAGTGTTTGTGGGTGGGGGGAAGGGATATTCTATATTTTGTTTACAACGGCCGATCGGATGTTCAATGCTGAACATGGCTTTGTTTCGTTCACTGGTGTTGCAACTCTCTATTGTCGCTATTTTTATACACTTCCCCTCTTGTTCACTTGGGTTCAGTGATCAAAAGTTCTGTTTTATTTAAAAACATGAGGTGAATTTTGATGTTGCTGTTGTTTTTGTTCTTATTTTTGTTCTTTTTTTTTCTTGTTTTTGTTCTTGTACGTTATTTCCTAGTATAGCTGTATTCTTCACGGATTCGGGGGTTCAAGATCTAGATTTTTCTCAGAACTTGTTGCATTTCTTAGATATAATCTTGCTGCATTGCTTGTGACCCAGGGCAGTGAGCAGGAGACAGGGATGATCCTTCATCCACGAGGAGCTAAGATGGGAGGGGTAAAGGGTGATGGATGGGAGTGGAATGGGTGGAAGAGGGTACGTGCCTTGGCTGGTTACTTCCATTGTAAGGGGAGAGGACTTTGTATATAGACAGAACTTACTGCACTTAACAGATGGAATCCCATACACACACACACGCGCGCGCGCGCGCGCATTGTTACCCTATTTTTCGTGTTTATTTCCCCTCCATTGTGGACATTTCTTTTATTGTCTTGTTGGACTGGAAGACTACTTCCATTCCATGCTTGGGTGGTTCCAGAGACCAAGTTAGAATTATGACAACATTTCTGGTTACTACGATGAGTCTGAAGAATATGTATGTTCGTTCTGCATAGTCCCCCATTATTTTGGTTTTTCTTTTCTTGCACTGTTTTATGAAGAAAAAGAGAACGGAAGAACGAGGAAGCGAGAAGGAGTAGTAGTCAGGAAAAGAAATTATGAAAAAAGGTGGTGAGCAAAATACGGAAGAGGAAGTGGAGGTGCTTAGCCAAATTGCCTTATCAACACTTAGAGAAAGTGAATACAATGGGGAGGTGTACTCACACGTGTGTCACATACGCACACACACGCAAACACACACGCACACACACACACACACACACACACACACACACACACACACACACACACACACACACACACACACACACACACACACACACACACACACATACACACACACATAAACATAAACATAAATGCACAAATACAAAACACTCACACAAACACACACACACACACACACGCGCGCGCGCGCGCACGCACGCACACACACACACACAAGCATAAACATAAAAACACAAATACAAAACACGCACACAGACACATACACAAACACACAAACACACAAGCACACACACAAACATACGTACACACATACACACACGCGCATACACACTGACACACACATGACTTGGTGGTACAGGGGTTAGCGCTTCGAGCTCCCACGCTCGAGGTCTTCAGTTCGCGTCGTGCTCAGGGCGTGAAAAGCTTTCACTGATACTACAAGTTGTTATTGTTCCCTTTGAGTTAAAGGATGATGTGTGTGTGTGGGCGCGTGTCCGTGTGCGCGTGTGTGTGTGTGTGTCTTAGATCACAGCAATACCTGTGTGTCAGACAACATGAGCTTTGATCTCTCATCTTGTACGGTAATAACTTTCAGTAACGAGCCAAGCACGTGAACCGGAACTACGGCGAATCATACACCCAAGCATTACGCGTCAGTACTTGGTTATTTTCTTGAAATTCTATTCTTTAAAGAAAAAAAGAGGGTTTGGGAGTCCTGCAGTTGACGTATTGAAAGTGAGAGTTCTAGCTGACTCGTGGAAAAAGCCCTTTCACACACACACACATATACACACGCTTCACACGACTCGACGGCGCATTAGTAGCGTTCGCAACTTCTATTACAGCCGTCCGAGTTCGAATCCCCCCCAGGGCTGAAATAATTTCAGTATCGCTGTGATGAGAGTCGTTACTCCAACTCTCGTTGGCGGGATTGGGGGATGTGCGTGTAAGGTCACAGTACCCATAGATCGGTTATATATGAGCTCTGAGCTCTCATCCGGGAGGATAATAGCTCTCGATCACGAGTCCAACACGTGATCCAAGACCATGGTGAATCACACACACACACAAATCAGAGTCTGTTACTATGGACAAAGGATATGAGTCAAGAATAAACGAGGGAGGGATGCAACAGAAGAATATGCAGATCACAAGAACATAAGAATGGAGGAGACTACAAGAGACCTTAGGGCCTAGACTAGGCATTTCCATATCCCTTACTACCTGTCATCCTCATCCATAAGGTTATCTAATCTCTTAAAACGATTCTTTCAGTGCTCACTACGTGTTCTATTACATTCTTTAACCACTCGGTTGGTAAACCAATTCTTGACTATTTCCTTCTTAAGTCTAAATTTTATCCAATTCAAACCCATCACTACGGGTCTACTGCTGTCTTGGTATGATGACCTTGCCTGCATCACCCTGGTTAAAGCCTTTGACCTATTTGAATACCTCCATCAGTGAGGAGAGAAGGGTTCGATTGCACCTCTCTCTGAAGAGCTGGGAGGGGCAAGTGAACTGATGAGGGAGATGCGCGCTCCATACGGGACTTCTAAGTCTGTTGTATATTGCCCCCCATTTTTTGAGGGGAGGGAGGTAGCACGAATTGAACATGATAGTTTTTTTTTTTTTAAACGGACGACTTACTACTGTTATCATGATTGTTATCAGTAGTATCATATTTAGTAGTATCACTATTATTATTACCTTTTTTTTTTTTTTTTTTTTTTTTACTGAGAACACGGACAGAAAATATTTACATTTCAACAAGAACGGGAAGAAAATTATGAATATTAGTATTAATATTTCACTAGAGGTAACCAGCGCGTCTATCCTTTGGGACAATATGGAGTTACAGAGGAGATAAAAGAGAGAAAATAAGAATAAACTTTATTGACTAACTTGAGCCCGTTGGCGTGGCCGGAGAAACCCCCATTGTGGCGATGACCTGCGAGTGGCGATCTGTCTCACCATTTGTTTGTGCGTTATCTATTTATGGAATATATATATATATATATATATATATATATATATATATATATATATATATATATATATATATATATATATACAAAAGCGAGAGAATGTTCTAACACATTGGTAAAATAGACTGAATATTGCACTATCGGAGAAAAGAAAGACATTTGAAGACACGTATATTCCGATCACTGTGATCCTCTTCAGCGTGGTTGTACAAAGAGTGGGTTAGAATATATATAGTAAAAGGAAATATATAGAGGGAACCTTAGGAGGTAGGCATACTAGTGCGTGGTCCGTTTGAGCACAAGTGATGACCCCAAGGTCAACTCACCTTGGATCAAATGTTTGCGCGACAGGTGATAGGTTCAGGTGGGCAACTTGCAAGCCCCTTTGAGAAGAGTGATGGGGTGATGTGGAAGCAGCATGGTCTCGCCAAGCCGCATGCAGGGCTCAAGTTAAAATCAATAGAGTATAGTGAAAGAAGAAGAAGAAAA
>NC_134777.1:131613060-131615560 GCF_046742065.1 Oratosquilla oratoria
CTTCTATTCCTTTTCTTCCTCCTCTTCCTCCTCCTCCTACTCCTTTCCCTCACCCTTACCTTTACAATCTTCCTCCCCCTCCTCATTCTCTTCTTTCTCCTTTACCTCGATGCTATTCTTTTTCCTCCTCCTCTTCCTTCTGTTTTTCCTCACCCTTACCTTTACAATATCTTCCCACCCCTCCTCCTTCTCCTCCTCCTCCTCCTCCCTTCTCTTCCTTTTCCTCCCATCCTTCCTTGGCTCTCTTAGATCAGTGAACTTTCACTTTCTCGATAGTGAACAGTAACATATGTTTAAACACGACCTCTCTCTCTCTCTCTCTCTCTCTCTCTCTCCTCATTCCTTTCTCCTTTCTCCTAAGCCTTCATTTTGCTCTGCCTCCCACTCCTCCTCCTCCTCTTCCTCCCACTCTTCCTTTTCCTCCTCCTTTTCCTTCTACTCCTCGTCCTCCTTCTCCCTTTCTTCTCCTTTTACTTTTCTATTTTAGTCCTCCTTATTCAATTCTCCTATGTCCTTTATCAACCTCCTTATCTCCCCAATATCTTCCAGTTTACTTTCTCCCCTGGACAGATTTAGGTTTAAGACAAGAACTGGTTTACTAACAGAGTGGTTAACGAATGAAATAGACTTAGTAACCTTGTAACGAGTGCTGAAATATTTGGTTGTTTTGAGAGAAAATGAGATAACTTTATGGCTGGAGATGATAGGATGGTAATGGACATGGAACTGCCTAGTATAGGCCTTAGGGTCTCTTGCAGTCCCCTCAATTCTTATGTTCTCGTGAAATCCCTCCAACTTATCTCTTCCCTTTCCTTTCTTTTTGACCACCTCCCTAACCACCTGATCTCTCCTCTCCCCGTTTCCTCTCCTTCCGTCTCTCCCAGCCTTCTTTGTCTTCCCCTGTCTCCCCCTTCCCCATTTCCAGTTTTTTCTTCCTTTCTCCTTTCTGGTCCATTCCCCTTTAAGGACTCCAATGCTCCCTTTCCATCCCCTCCCCTCCCCCTCCTATCATGTTCAACAAAATTATCGAGTACAAGAACAAATACAACGTTATTGTTGTTGTTATTGGTGTCGATGCTGTTGTTGACGTTGATGTTGTTTTCGTTGTTGTTGAATATGATGATGTTGATAATGATTTTATTGTTCTTATTGTTATTGCTCTTTCTTTTATGGCAATTGTTGTTGCTGTTATTGTTGTTTTGTCACCAGAAACACGAAAAAAAAAAAACAATCGTATTCTGGGATCCCTGATTCAAAATATCTTCTTTATACACGTTATGTTTGTGTCTTGTGTCCCCAGTGTTTAATAGCCTGTTAAGGCTTTATCACATTGGGCTATTTTCCTTAGACTTTTGGAGGCGATTTACAGCCCACAGTTTTCGAGAAGGCATCTGATATGCTGGAGGTAAATAATTTTCCCCCAGCATATTAAATGACATTCTATGTGTTTTTGTTGAGAAAACAAAATAGTTTGCCGTGATGATTTTACGAGGAAAAAGTGCTGGAGTTGAGTGTTACCGCCGATTATTCGGAGGTTGGGGAAAAATAGCCCAGTGTGATAAACACTTACTAAGTATTTCAGCGGCTTTGACCCATCGTTTTTCGCTCATATTTCCGAAATAACCGTTCACATCAGTATGATATATTAGCACAGCCTAATTTACACCCTGCCCTAATTTCTGACGTTATAGTGCATTCACAAGTGTATTTAATTACGGCGTTTACTCCTGATATTAAGTGTGTCGTAGCCGACACCCGTGAAGTAAATCGAACAGGTGAACTCGTGACGTCATCACAAACTACCTCCTGTATCCCAACTTCACTTGTTCGATTTACTTCACGGGTGTCGGCTACGACACACTTAATATCAAGAGTAAACATTGTAATTAAATACACTTGTGAATGCACTATAACGCCAAAAATTAGGGCAGGGTGTGAATTAGGCTGTGCTAATATACCGTGCTGATGTGAATGATTATTTCGGAAATATGAGCGAAAAACGATGGGTCAAAGCCGCTGAAATAATTAGTAGGTCTCTCCATGACTACATATGGGGTAGTCATGTACAAAATGAAAGTAGAGACCAGGAGGAACAAGCCGGAGAGAGAGAGGGTAGTTTTATCACGGATTCCGAGGGAGTCCTTTTATTACAGGCTAGGGGTCCTTTTATCACGGGTTTTGGGAGTGGGAGAAGCTTAAGTCAAAGAATAGGGTGTGATCTATTATGATATCGGATCGGAACGAATTCGTATTTTCTTATTTACTTATCCTTGAATTGCCAGAATGGTGTCGTTTATCACACTTGAATTAATTTTCCAACATGCGATTATATTCAGATGAAGGATACGTCACTTTTCAGTGAACTTGAAGACTTTTATTATGGTTAACGTCATACGATTTGATCTAGATGACTTTCTAGATTCCTGCTGATGATCTCATTTCTTACGGCACAAAGAAAACCGGTAACTTATGCAGATTTTTTTTTTTTTGGGGGGGGGAG
>NC_134777.1:131623060-131628060 GCF_046742065.1 Oratosquilla oratoria
GAGAGAGAGAGAGAGAGAGAGAGAGAGAGAGAGAGAGAGAGCGAGAGTTATGCAAGATCTACATACCCATTTACACGAGTGTGAGAAACTGACATCAGTTTGTGGGCGAAATGTTTAACAAGTAAAAAAAAAAACAAAAAAAAAGATACGCCAAAATTCTTGCGAAAATAAACAAAGGAATACGTTTATGCAAACAAGACCACTAAGTAGGTTTAAATACGATGTGTGTTTTCCTTTTTTTTTTTTCTTCTTCTTTTTTTGAGAATTTATGCAAGGGAGCGAACATGCACCCAGGAAACGACACTGCACTCTGAAGAACGTCTTTCTCCCACTCACCCCGCTTACCTCTGTATCAACGGTCACTGAACGCTTCTCTCTAGTCTTCGGTCGCATTTCAGAATCCTTCCGCTGTAACGATGATTTCTTCTTCAGATTTCTTACTCCCACCTCTTCCTCTTTCTTCCTAAGTGCAGTGGTCCCTTTCTCTTGTGTGGTAATGGATTCAATAGCAGGAAAATTTAGATGGCGTTTTTGTTTTGAACGTGTGTCGTTGTTCTTTCTTTCGTTCGTCTGTTTGTTCGTTCGTGCACACGACGAGACGACTCCCAGCAGGTGTTGCCGCAAAGGTTATGTCGTGACCTTCCAGAACCGTTTTCCTCCTCGTCTTCCTCCTCCTCCTCCTCCTCCTCCTCCTCCTCCTCCTCCTCCTCCTCCTCCTTCTCCTCTTTTTCTTTCTGTTATTCTCTGTCATCTCCTATTTTTTTCCTTCCTCTTCCTCTTCTTGTTCTTTCTTTTCCTCTTTTAAATTGATAGGATTTGAGCGCGAAATTCAATCATATTTATACATCATGTCGACATTTTGTGTCGACTCATGTGAGGTACGCTCTCCGTTACGTATACCAAGTTTGAAACGTTTTGATGGTTGTTGTTCCCTTCGAATTTACTGCATATAGACGCGCCTGTATAACTTTCCATCATATACAACTGTCATTCTTCCTCACATCTTGGCGTCATGTACACACATGTACATGACCGCAATCATAGAAACATATAGACCAGCTACAAATATGATTGCCTGATTCCCTGGTAGCTTTCGCTCTTTACTTTCACGTGGCAGTTTTATTGTGCGGGTGTGAATCTTTTTTATCTGTAGTATATGATTCGTCATTTTAGGTAATACATACATTTCTCTCCTGAACAAAAATTGGTTGGTAATAATTGTGTGTGTGTGTGTGTGTGTGTGTGTGTGTGTGTGTGTGTGTGTGTGTGTGTGTGTGTGTGTGTGTGTGTGTGTGTGTGTGTGTGTGTGTGTGTGTGTGCGTGTGTGTGTGTGTGTGTGTGTGTGTGTGTGTGTGTGTGTGTGTGTGTGTGTGTGTGTGTGTGTGTGTGTGTGTGTGTGTGTGTGTGTGTATTCACCTTGGTCTTTGGATCACGTGTTGGACTCGTGATCGACAGCTATTTCCCTCCCGGAAGAGAGCTCAGAGCTCGTATGACCGATCTTTGGGTAATGCTATGACCTTACACGCACACACACACCCAACTCCCCACCCACGAGAGTCGGAGTAACGACCCGAAGCGCAGCGATACCGAAATAATTTCGACCCCGGGCAGGATTCAAACCAGGTACTGCCGCACCTCCATACTGGCAGTCCAGTACTCTATCAACCGCGCCACCGAGTCGTGTGTGTGTGTGTGTGTGTGTGTGTGTGTGTGTGTGTGTGTGTGTGTGTGTGTGTGTGTGTGTGTGTGTGTGTGTGTGTGTGCATTATGTATGTATGTATGTATGTATGTATGTATGTATGTATGTATGTATGTATGTATGTATGTATGTATGTATGTATGTATGTATGTATGTATGTATGTATGTATGTATGTATGTGCATATGTATGTATGTATGTATGTATGTCTGTATGTATACATATTTTTTTTATGGAAAAGGCTGTTTCTTGTTCTAATGTAATAGCTTATAACCCAAGTAACCCGATGCTAGGATGTGCTGAACTGCCTAAGCCTGACCGAAAGAGGTTCTGCGATCGAGTAAGATTAAGAAACTCTGTCTGGGTTATAACGAGAAACGAGAGAACAAAAGAAGCGGAGAGACCAGTTTCCAAAATATTAGGTTGAACTGAAAAGATTCGGTTTGAGCAGGAACGTGAGGAAGTGTGAATAGTGAATAAGATGCTGCGGTGCGTTCTACAGGGTCATTTCATGAAAAATTTTGGACGATGTTATTATAACAAAGATGTTACCAGGGAAGATGGCTTGTGGTAGACAGCGGCAGACATGTATGGAGAGCCAATTGCAGAACGTTGGAAGAGGAATGAAAGTACAAGACCTGACAAGATTGGCTCAAAATCGGACAAGATGGAGTTCCATGTTCGCTGACGTCAAAAACACGGCACCTCGGTGAGCTTACTAAAATATTATATTGACATCAGCAATGATTCAGCATTGCTACGATATTGCTAGAGGGATGGTATGAGTGTTACGCTTATTGCTTCAACAATGTCAAGGGAATGGAACAGTTGAACCATTGCTGAAAAATCGCCGCTAAGAGCTGTAGCAATATTGCTTATGCATCACTGAAGCAAGACAGAAAGGTAATGTTGCAGCAACACACGGCAATATTGTTACGTAATTGCTATAATATTGCTTTATCGTTGAAGTACCCGAGCTCGATTACGACTGGAAAGTTGGCTCAGGTCTCATGTAATGGCACAATATCTCAGCCAAATGAATCTTTAGGATTTATTGTCCACTCGGCGCTCCATCTTGCATCCTCTGAACCATGTTGCTTCTTTAACCCGTTTGGAGTTTCAGCTCATTGTCGTAGCTCGATAGAGAGGCTATAATGCCATGCCCGTAATTATCTCACCTCTGTATTAAACAAATATAGATATACACAAGTATATGTGCATTAAGGCATGTATACACACGCGCTCACACACACACACGCACACACACACACACACACACACACACACACACACACACACACACACACACACAGACACACACACACACACACTGTCTCGACAGACTGCAGCAGATCCGAGGTGAATACACACACACACACACACACACACACACACATACACACACTGTACATGAATTTGAAACAAGGTATGAAAAATTGGAGAGTAGGAGATGGGACCTAACGAGCGTTGCTCCTTTTCTGTATCCCACAATTAGGTAAACACACACACACACACACACATATATATATAGCCTATACATATATATTGATAGATCGAGGTACGCTAAAATACTACAGTGAGTTTTTATGTTTACTCCGTTGTGGTTTATTTTACCTTTATTCACACTTGTTATGAAATATCCTCATGCAGGTATATATATATATATATATATATATATATATATATATTTTTTATATGTATATATATATATATATACTGTATATGTACACATAATTGCATGAATATAGCTATATAAATTTGCATGTGTGTGTGTGTGTGTGTGTGTGTGTGTGTGTGTGTGTGTGTGTGTGTGTGTGTGTGTGTGTGTGTGTGTGTGTGTGTGTGTGTGTGTGTGTGTGTGTGTGTGTGTGTGTGTGTGTGTGTGAGATTCACTACCATGGTCTTGGATCACGTGTTGGACTCGTGATCGACAGCTATTTCCCTCCCGGAAGAGAGCTGAGAGCTCATATATGACCGATCTATGGGTAATGCTGTGACCTTACACTCCACACACACCCAACTCCCCGCCCACGAGAGTAGGAGTAACGACTCACAACGCAGCGATACTGAAATTATTTCAGCCCTGGGCGGGATTCGAATCCGGACCGCCGTTGTGGCGGCGGGAACTCCACCACCGCGCCATCGAGTCGTGTGTATGTATGTGTATGTTTGCGTTTGTATCTAACTATCCCTGCGTATTAATCAAGATGTCACTAAAGATATCTAAAGATATAGAAATTCGTTATTATTGACGTTATTGAGTATCGTGTCATATTTCTTTCGATCGGAAAAGCAATAAACGAGACGAATGAACGCCGTCGACTCGACCAAGGCGATGAAGGAGATAAAGAATAAGACAGATAGAATTACGTGCCTGGCTGAAGATATCCCCCATTTTGGCAGTTATGGCTGCCTTAAATTTGTATAACTGTTCCCCGCCTTCGGAGGCAGCTTCCACCATGGGCATCTTTGGGGTGATGAAGAGTATAATGAGTAAAAAAAAAAAAAAAAAAAAAAAAAAAAAAAAAGTCGAAGACTTCGGAAGACTCGACAAAGCCACTGCCCACTGAGGTAGAAGTAACCAGGGACTGTTCTAATATACCTTCTACGTGAATGAGTGACACTAACCTCTGTATCAGTTACCTAAAGACATGATTCCGTTTTAGCGTCATGGCCTACCTTGTTTGGGGACCGGGTACGATGCCCGAGTAAATGACTAGGTTTTGCCGGTTCAGGACTTTCATTCCCCACCATGATCAGGATTCGAACCCCTACGTTTGATTTCTCTCCGGAGCTGCCAGTTGCGCCCGTTACCACTGAACCACGGCAGTAAACGGAACACCGCGAGAAGGTAATTGTGAAAATCCTACGACAGGAGGCGCCGAGTAGCTGTGAATGAAGCTCTCACGTTTGCCCTACGCGCTTAGACAGCCTGGGGAGAGCATGTAACTAACAGTCACCGCTGGGAATTGGAAAGAAGTGCGGGATTCGAATCCATAACTAAGCGAATGTAAGACCAGCAGGCTCCGATAACGCCACCAGCGCACAGCACGTCACAAATCACCCCGAGACAGTTTCACATAATTGGAGGAAAACCTCATTCCAGATATGTATCCGCGTTGTACCAAATGTTAGGAGGGGTTAATGAGGCTCCTCAAAGTCTATTGTACAATACTTTTTACATTTGTACATTTGTACTACAAGGACCATGAGGTCTTCTTGTTGTGGCGGCTACACACGCCTAAACCAATGAAGAGACTCGTTATTGTATCAGTCTATGCTTAGCAAAACACTTGATGAGG
>NC_134777.1:131645560-131668060 GCF_046742065.1 Oratosquilla oratoria
CATCTGGAGATTACTTAGCACCATCTGTCCCAGCTACTCCTTCAGGAAGTTATATAGCCCCAGCAGTGCCATCTATACCATCTGGAGGTTACTCAGCACCATCTGTACCAGCTATTCCTTCAGGAAGCTATATAGCCCCAGCAGTACCATCTGTTCCATCTATACCATCTGGGGATTACGCAGCTCCATCTGTCCCAGCTATTCCTTCAGGAAGCTATATAGCACCGGCAGTACCATCTGTTCCATCCGGGGGTTACTCTGCTCCATCTGTTCCGTCGGATTCTTACGGAACGCCCGTCGTCCCTTCTGTCCCGGTTGACTCCTACGGTACTCCTGTTGTTCCATCCACTTCCTATGACGCTCCTGCGGTGTCCATTGGAGGAGGAGGTGGAGGAGGTGGAGGAGGTTATGGTGGAGGTGGAGGAGTTACACTCATAGCTGGAGGAGGAGGTGGAGGAGGAGGAGGAGGAGGAGGAGGTTATGGTGGAGGTGGAGGAGTTACAGTCATAGATGGAGGAGGAGGTGGTGGATATGGTGGTGGAGGAGGAGGAGGAGGTGGTTATGGAGGTGGAGGTGGAGGAATTAGTGTTATAGGTGGAGGAGGAGGAGGAGGTGGTGGATATAGTGGTGGAGGTGGAGGAATTAGTGTTGGAGGAGGAGGTGGTGGATATAGTGGTGGAGGTGGAGGAATTAGTGTTGGAGGAGGAGGTGGTGGATATGGTGGTGGAGGTGGAGGAGGAGGAGGTGGTGGTGGTTATGGTGGTGGAGGTGGAGGAATTAGTGTAATAGGTGGAGGAGGAGGTGGTGGATATGGAGGTGGAGGTGGTGGAACTAGCATTTTAGGTGGAGGAGGAGGAGGCGGTGGATATAGTGGTGGAGGTGGAGGAATTAGTGTTATAGGTGGAGGAGGAGGTGGTGGAGGGGGTGGTTATGGAGGTGGAGGAGGAATAAGTGTTGTAGGTGGAGGAGGAGGCGGTGGTGGATATGGAGGTGGAGGCGGAGGAATTAGTGTAATAGGTGGTGGAGGAGGAGGTGGCGGTGGATATGGTGGTGGAGGTGGAGTAATAAGCGTTGGAGGAGGAGGAGGAGGAGGAGGAGGAGGAGGAGGAGGAGGGGGCTATAGTGGTGGAGATGGAGGAATAAGTGTTGTAGGAGGCGACCTTATAAGTTCATATGTAAGCATCGATGCAGGCGTCGGAATTGGTGGAGGTGGAGGAGGACATATTGGAGGAGGAGGAGGAGGAGGAGGAGGAGGAGGAGGGTACGGTGGTGGAGGAGGAGGAGGAGGAGGAGGAGGAGGACATATTGTAGGAGGAGGAGGAGGAGGGTACGGTGGCGGAGGAGGAGGAGGACATATTGGAGGAGGAGGACATATTGGAGGAGGAGGACATATTGGAGGAGGAGGAGGAGGAGGAGGAGGGTATGGTGGTGGCGGAGGAGGAGGAGGAGGAGGACATATTGGAGGAGGACATAGTGGAGGAGGACATAGTGGAGGTGGAGGAGGAGGGTACGGTGATGATTCTCATGACGGATCATCAGGTCATTCCACTTTCAGTGTTATACACGTAAATGGCGGAGGAGGAGGAGGACACAGTGGAGGAGGTGGATATGGTGGAGGAGGTGGAGGAGGACATAGTGGAGGAGGACATAGTGGTGGTGGAGGACACAGCGGAGGAGGAGGGGGAGGACATAGTGGAGGAGGTGGATATGGTGGAGGAGGTGGAGGAGGACATAGTGGAGGAGGACATAGTGGTGGTGGAGGACACAGCGGAGGAGGAGGATACGGTGGAGGAGGGGGAGGACATGGTGGAGGAGGACACAGTGGAGGAGGAGGATACGGTGGAGGAGGGGGAGGACATGGTGGAGGAGGACATAGTGGTGGTGGAGGATACGGTGGAGGAGGGGGAGGACATGGTGGAGGAGGACATAGCGGTGGTGGAGGATACGGTGGAGGAGGGGGAGGACATGGTGGAGGAGGACATAGTGGTGGTGGAGGATACGGTGGAGGAGGAGGAGGAGGAGGTCATAGTGGTGGAGGAGGATATGGTGGAGGAGGTCATGGTGGAGGAGGAGGGTTCGGAGGAGGAGGAGGAGGAGGAGGGTTCGGAGGAGGAGGAGGAGGAGGAGGGTACGGAGGAGGAGGAGGAGGAGGAGGAGGTGGTGGAGGATATGGTGGAGGTGGAGGCTCAATGTATGGAGGAGGAGGAGGATTCTTAGGGGGAGGAGGAGGAGGAGGCCTATATGGAGGTGGAGGAGGCGGTTTTTCGATGTACGGAGGAGGAGGAGGAGGAGGAGGAGGAGGAGGATATGGTGGAGGAGGTGGAGGAGGATACATCCTACGTCCAGTCAGGGGAGGGCGTCGGAAGAAGAAGAAGGGGATGTTCCAATGGCTCTTCGACCTGATGAAGGGCTAGCCCCCCACCCCCACCCCCACCACCAAAAAAAGAAAATCAGTTAAGAAAAAAAAAAAAATTCTCGACACTCCTCCCAGTGGTTGCCTTGGTAACAAAAGCAAACAAGAGATTCTGTTCGATCGTAATAGATTAATGGTCAACAGTTTCCTAAGTCTTTGTCACCAGAGACCAAGACTGAACGTCAGAATGTATCGTTATAGTTATGTTCTTAACTGCCCTGTCAGATTCAAAGTCGTCGATAAACTAAAGATGTCCTTATGTGCTAGTGGGCTACAGGGTACTAGCCCTAGATGTCTTTGCAACCTTTTAACGTGATATTGATCGTCAAAGACATCCAGAGAATAACAAACAACAATTAGAATGACATTCACTTGTACACAAGGACAAGTAAAATTTTGTCGTCAAGCCTTCGAATATGACCTTAGCTTAGTTAAAACATAATTCAACAACTCCTCATCCTTCACACTTCCCGTGTCTTGTCTTGTCAAAGTCTTGTAACTCTTTGGTTTGGTTATCGTTCAAGATGTTTTTCGTGGTTGCAAACACCACAAATCAAACAAACAAAAAAGGAAAAAAAAAATAACGAATTTAAGACAAACTTGCAACCTTGAACTCGCCATCTACCCTTTGGTGTCATCTTTGTTTCTCGTTTCGTCTTCGTCCTCCACATCGTTACCCGAAATTTTCGTTTACAATCTCGCTAAGTTCTTCAAAAACCTCCTATACGCCTCTCTCCTCCATCTTCCTTCCCCCCATTTCATCATTTCTTAATTCACCTTCGTTTCTATTGATGTATAAAACAATCTCTATTGACAGGGTATACAACACCATTAGGTTGTGATTTTCTTTTCAAGTGAGGTAAATTGTTAGGCGTCAGCTAGAATAGAGTCAATAAAGTGTTTTTCATTGTCTGGAGCCCTCGCCTCAACTGAGAAAAACTCGAAAAACTCGAAAAACTCTTCTCTTCCAATTTTCCCGTATACCCAGATTACCGCTAACGAGGGTTACTGATCCCTATTCTCATGCCACTAATCCGGCAGTGGCCGGATTATCGAAGTGTCCGGATTATCGAGGTGTTTCTAACAAGAAAACTCCGGACAATTGCTTAGCCTGTCTGTTTATCTGTTCCAGGTGCAGGCCATCCAGTTCATGTCCATCTGTTACAGAAACAGCTGGTCTGTTGAATCTGTAACTGCTTTACCGTTGTTCCGATAATTTGTAACAGCTCTACACACTGACCCTAACAAGACACATGTATTTATCTCGTCTCCCTTCGTAAGCCTCAACACCGGCCAGTTTCAGCTTTATCATTATTGAAGGGCTCCTAACACTTTTTTCAAACTAACTAGAAAACAAAGACATCTATTTGCTCTAACAAAGATGGCTCCCATGAAACCTTCTCCTCCAGGGATCAAGTGTTCTGAGGCGCGCGTTCCTTGTACCAGTAATTCCTTACTTAACCTCACAAACCTCGCATTTAAAGAGTCGGTAATGGAATCCGCTTTTCTCGTCTGTCTTTAAGACGATCAAGAGCTTCATAACGTTCCAACAGACTTTAATTACTTTTATGTCAGGTACTTACTGAGAACGATGGTAGAGATTTACCTACCCACCCACCCCACCAAAAAAAAAAAAAAAAAAAAAAAAAAAAAAAAAAAAAAAAAACAGCAAGGTTTATTCCATTATTATGTTCTTTTCAATACATCTTTACCGTTCTGAGTTTGTATCAAACTATGGTCTTTCTCGCCAGTAGTGTTGTGGATATCAACCATTTCCTCCTCATCTCTCCATCAGTCGCCAGGCTGTCCACAAGGATAGAAACGCTGGTAAGCTGCAGTCTATCCCTCCATTACCACCAACAAATCAGCTTCCATCCTCCTCTTCTCCCTTACCCCGATATTAGCCTTTCCTCTTTCTCTCTGTCCTTGTTTCTCGTTCTGATCGCGCAATTCATCTACGCCCCCCGGAGCTTATGTCACTACCCTACCCCCCGTGTGCTCACCACTTCGAGAAAGCGCCCGGGACACCTTCCACTTCTCCCAAGAACTCAAGTTCTCCTTCGCCAGATGTACTCAGATTTTCGATGGGGTGAGAACGACAAAACTCCCCCTACGATATGCTTATAAATACACGAAAATACAGGTATATACATATATTTTTATACAAAGATATATCATACTCATTAGTACCTGCAGTCCTGTTTGACATACGAGAGTAGTGCACGTTTCTTGTTGCCAGTAGAACAAATATAAATCGTATGAATAAACTCTTAGTTTCTTTATCCCTAATGAAACTGGATCTAAAGACGCAACTATATCCGTGAGTTAATTACAGCTCGTCAAACTACAATAGTACAGCTCCTACTTTTGTGGGAAAGCTTAAATGAAAGTCCACGGCTGAGTCTGTCCTCTCTTCTACTCTGCTGTCATGACTCGGCTTCATCTATACCTCTCTGTGTGTACTTCAGAATAGTCACAAATAATGTGAAGAATCTTTAGATTTATATGTAGAACCTCAGCAAATATGATATTCCTTTCCGATGGCTCAGAGAGAGAGACAGACAGACAGACAGATCAAGAGAGAGAGAGAGAGAGAGAGAGAGAGAGAGAGAGAGGAGAGCGAGAGAGAGCTAAAGAGCGCAAGAGAGAGAGCGCTAGAGAGAGAGACCGTGCGAGAGAGAAAGAGTGCCAGAGAGAGAGAGAGAGAGAGAGAGAGACAGAGAGAGAGAGAGCACCAGAGAGCTAGAGTGCGCGCGAGAGAGAGCGCGGACGAGATGGAGCGTGCAAGAGAAAGAGCGCGCGAGAGAGGGAATAAGCGAGAGAGAGAACGCGCGAGAAAAAGAGCGAGGGAGAGAGTGCGCGAGATAGAGAGAGCGCGAGAGAGACCGCGCGCGAGAAAGAGCGTGCGCGAGAGAGAGCGCGCGAGTGGGAGAGCGCGCGAGACAGAGAGCACGCGAGATGTTGTCGTGGTGGTTGGAAGGAAAGTCGTCCGGCTTTTTCTTCTTTAATTTCTGATCCTAGTCTAATACAACAACTGCTGGCAAGCCCCGAGAAACCACGGAGGTTTTCCAGACTTTGTTAACCAAGGTTTTAGAAGGCATAAGGGGCGTTCCCCACGAAGGAGTGCCCAATGGGAAATAGGGAAAAACATAGAGAAAGGTGACACTCTTGAGGGTTGAAAAAAAAAACCGTTGTGAAGACCGTTGTAGATGACCTTTGACCCTGTTCGCGTCGCGTCGACTCGAGTTTGTTTAGAGTGCCCTGCGGGCGCTATGATATATGGGCCTAGTGTCCTGCGGTGTTGTGATATATGGGCCCAAGCTGTCTGCTCTCGCTGTACCGTGCTTGGCTGAAAGCCTCTTGTTGTCTCTAAATGTTGGAGCGAAAGAAATCGTCCGCCGCCTCACAGAGAGAGCGTGAGATAGAGAGCGCGCGCGAGAGAGAGGGCACGAGAGAGCGCGAGAGAGAGGGCGTGAGAAAGCGCGAAAGAGAGCATAAGAGAGAACGCGGGCAAGAGAGAGAGGGCACGAGAGAGGACGTGCGCGAGAGAGAGAGCGTATGAAAAAGAGAGCGCGCGAGAAAGAGAGCACGTGAGAAAGAAAGAGACGCGCGAGAGAGAGAGCGCGCGAGAGAGAGCGCCCGCGAGAGATAGAGCGCGCGCGAAAGAGAGCGCGTGGGAGAGAGAGCGCGTGAGAAAGAGAACGGGCGAGAGAGAGAGAGAGCACACGAAAGAGAGAGAGAGCGAGAGCGAGAGAACCTGAGAGACAAAGCGCAAGAGAGAGAGAGAGCGCGGGAGAGAGAGAGAGAGAGATAACCTGAGAGACAAAGCGCAAGAGAGAGAGAGAGAGAGAGAGAGAGAGAGAGAGAGAGAGAGAGAGAGAGAGAGAGAGAGAGAGAGAGAGAGAGAGAGAGAGAGAGAGCAAGAGAGAGAGAGAAAGAACACGCGAGAGAGAGAGAGAGAGAGAGTGCGCAAGAGAGACAGACATAGTGACATACAGAGAGACAGACATACAGGCAGAGACAGACGCAATAAAAAAATGTCCATAGCCTGAACAAAACCACGTGTAAAAATACTACAGAAACACACACACGCACACACGCACGCACACGCACACACACACACACACACACACACACACACACACACACACACACACACACACACACACACACACACACACACACACACACACACACACACACTCACACGTACGTCCACGCACACATAAACTCAAACACGCCGGACAGAGAAGGTCTCTCCTAACATCGTTCAACTTTGTGCAAAGCCAAGCAGAAATTGGTTTGTGCCCAGAATGTTGCGCGCTTCCTCTTCTCCCTTCCCCCAAGAGAGATATGTCACTCCTTTCCACCTCTCTCTCTCTCTCTCTCTCTCTCTCTCTCTCTCTCTCTCTCTCTCTCTCTCTCTCTCTCTCTCTCTTCTCTCTCTCTCTCTCTCTCTCTTCTCTTCTTCTCTTCTCTCTCTCTCTCTCTCTCTCTCTCTCTCTCTCTCTCTCTCTCTCTCTCTCTCTCTCTCTCTCTCTCTTCTCTCTCTCTCTCTCTCTCTTCTCTCTCCCTCTCACTCTCTCCCTCTCTCCCCCTCTCCATCTCTCTCTCTCTCTCTCTCTCTCTCTTCATCTCTTCTCTCTCTCTCTCTCTCTCTCTCTCTCTCTCTCTCTCTCTCTCTCTCTCTCTCTCTCTCTCTCTCTCTCTCTCTCTCTACACCTCCACTTTTCCTCACAAATCGAGCTATATGAGGTCATTCAGCACACTTGCATACTGTGTCATTTTAGTATGTAGCCGCAACATGTAATTTGAACTCTTGTACCCCAGATTTTTTTTTTCAACACAGTAGGAATTTTTGTTCAGGAGTACCAGAAAGGGAGTGGTACCATTTCCAGGCACCCATAACGACTACCCCTCCTTCCTTCCCCCTCTTCCTCTCTGCCCCTCGAAAGGGGCCACATCCCGCTACCCACCCATCGACCAAAATAAAATGGTTTCTCGTTGGCTGACATGCAACCGCGTTGACCCCTCAACTCCGGAGCAACACGGCTTCAGCCTGGCCGTCGGCAGGCGATTTATTTCAGCTGATGAGAGCCTTTTCCTCCACGGCGAACTGGTTAAAAGAATTTATCTGTTTACGTCCTTTCATTGAATGAGATATTTTCGTTCCTATCATATTCTTATCATCATTTTTCTTCTTACAATTTTTGTTTCTTCCTCTTCTCACCCATCTTTTTTCTAGATGTTTTTCTTCGTATTATTCTTTTTCTTCTTTATCTCCTCCTTTCTCTTATTCTTTCATGTCCTTCTCCTCTTCCAATTTCTTTACGTTCTCTCTTCTTCTCTTTTTTTATATAATTTTCTCTTGTTTATTTCCATCCTTCCATTCTTCCCTCTTCATCTCCTCTTCTTTCGTTTTCTTATTTTTTCTTCTTCTGCAGAGAGGCCGTAAACGGGATTCCCTCGTCACAGTCTTCCTTGGCTCAGCATTAAACTCCAGTTAACTGCAAACTCGGCTTCAAGCTTATATAACTTGCTTGGCCTTTCCCTGCACTGGGATGATATAATCCCTTTTACAAGAATCTCAACTAACTTGTTCCCTCCTAGTTTAATACCAATATCTTGACCAGGGTACAAAAATTATAATAATAAGTGCGTGTTTATATACACGCATGCGCGCACACACTGACACGCACACGCACATACACAGACACGCACGCGCACACACACAAACACGCAAGCACACACACACACACACACACACACACACACACACACACACACACACACACACACACACACACACACACACACACTCGGTGGCGTAGTTGATAGAGCGCTGAACTGCCACCATAGTGGCCCGCAGTTCTTGGTTCGAATCCTGCCCAGGGCCGAGATTATTTCGGTACCGCTGCGCTTCGGGTCGTTACTCTGACTCTCGTGGGCGGGGAGTTGGGTGTGTGTGTGTGTGCAAGGTCATAGCATTACCCATAGATCGGACCTACGAGCTCTGAGCTCTCTTCCAGGAGGGAAATAGCTGTCGATCACGAGTCCAACACGTGATCCAAAGACCAAGTGAATACACATACACAAACACACACACACACACACACACACACACACACACACACACACACACACACACACACACACACACACATTCACACACATACACACACACACACACGCACACACACACACAGACATGCACACACATACACACACACACACACACACGCACACACACACACACACACGCACACACACACACACACACACACACACACACACACACACACACACACACACACACACACACACACACACACACACACACACACACACACACACATATCAGGCGATTGCACTTGGTTGGCTGAATCCGATGCATCTTGAGGTGGGATGCCATGAAGGATGAGAATTCATAAATGGTGGAAAATCTCCTTCCCCAGTGACTGGAAAAAGCTGTTGAAGTGATTGGAGACGTGATGGAGGCCAGGAGGGAGGGTTGGGGGGCAGGGGAAGGTCGACTGAGGTAAATGAAAAATCGTCGAGATGTCTTTAAGAAATTGTACTTGAGAGAAACCGCTAAAAAGACTGCTTGCCCATCCTGGTTCTAATGTGAGTTATTTCATCTTAGCTTGAGTTCTTTGCTATCATGTCCTGATAATTTTCCCTTTAGGATACAATTTTTTTTATGATAGCTATGGTTCGATAACAATATTGGTCTCATGTATTTTGTGAAAGATATAGATTGCTGGAAATGGTTGGTTTATATAGGAATGTTCAAGACAAAGGGATTAGTTTGTATTTGGAAAGGTGAGAAAATTAATGGGGAGTAGTTTGTATGTGAAGAGTTCAGGATGAAACATTTGATGGGCGCGTTAGGTATTGCCTGACTATTATGAATTTAATGTTTTACTTAAAACCCTTGTTTCAAGCCAGAATTTGGATTTCAAGTTTCCTTTGGGCTATTCTCCTTTCCATGGTATTGAATTGAAATCATGTACTATCAATAAGTCCAAGCCTAGATTACTATTACAGTTCAAGGGATAATCTCCCGTAATGGTATAATCAATAGAGTTGATTCTTGATCATTTAGGGATGAGGGTAATGTGAATTTGCTTATAAGTTCTAATTCACCAGCATTTACATATGACGCTTATGGAACTAACTTGCTTTGGGAAATATATCAGTATTGACAGAACTACTTAATCAAAGTGTCAATACGAGTATCTATACTTGCCGGACGGCTCTACTGAAATACGGAATCGATGAAGTAGAATACGAGACGTATGCTCAAGGATGTTAAGGTCAGAGGAGCAAGTGGTCTCTTTCGAACGTCCATACTTGGCTCAAGATGGTATAGTCTAGTACTATCAAGGGTTCGAATCCCGCAAGCAGAGCTATTCAATCCAACTGATTTGGTAGGTTTCCTGCGACACTTGAATATTAATGTTTTCACAAGAACCACTGTCTACCATGAATGTAATTTCATGGTCATGGCATATGCATAGGAAAAACAGCGCTATGTTTGGCGGATTCACTGAAAGGGCGGGACTTTCCGCGAATGTTGTTCCGTATTTTTTTCCTTTAGGAAAAACAACAGCTTTGTGTTTGGTATTGTATCTTGTTTTCGCTTTACATTCGTAACCGAAATGTTTATCGTATTTATCTGTCCTATGGATGGTGTTCGGGAGTAAGTTTTATATCAATATTTTCCTGTGACGCTGTCAGTTTTTGATGAACTTATCCACATTGCTTAGTCTAGATTGTTGTCAGGTGGCCTGTGAATGGATGGTGAGGAGCGTTTGATGGAGTTGTTTGTTAGAGTTTCCTGTTTGTCTGGTTTTCATTGTCTTTATATGAAATGTTTGAAGAAATGGCATTGATCCTGCTTTGGTGTGTGTGTGTGTGTGTGTGTGTGTGTGTGTGTGTGTGTGTGTGTGTGTGTGCATATGTGTGTGCATATGTGTGTGTATGTGTGGCGTGCTTGTGTGCGTGTGTGTTTATGTGTATGTGCTCTCCTCTTCTCAAAGCATTATATAACGTGGCATGAGGAACAAAGCTAGAGAGACAAAGCCTTGAGGCACCTCTCCGAAGATTCTCCGAACGCTTTTCCCTTTTACTCTCTCTCTCTCACTCTCTCTCTCTCTCTCTCTCTCTCTCTCTCTCTCTCTCTCTCTCTCTCTCTCTCTCTCTCTCTCTCTCTCTCTCTCTCTCTCTCTCTCTCTCTCTCTCTCTCTCTCTCTCTCTCTCTCTCTCTCTCTCTCTCTCTCTCTCTCTCTCTCTCTCTCTCTCTCTCTCTCTCTCTCTCTCTCTCTCTCTCTCTCTCTCTCTGCATATTTTTCTCTCTCCTTTCCACCCTTACTCCCTTCTCCCTCTTCCCACTTCGCGAAATGGCCGACGACGGGGATGACGTCGAAGGCGCTGTCGTAAATGACATCGGTACACAGAGGACGATGTAACTTGCCCTCTGAGACGCTCTCCACATCAGACACTCTACCCCATTTCCACAGTCTTCTTCCTTCTCATCCTCATCTTCCCCCACTTCTTTCTTTTCTTCTTCCTCTTCCTCTTTTTATTCCTCTTCCACTTCCCCTCCCTCTTCCTCTTTCTCTTCCTCTGTTTCCTTCTCTCCCTCTCCCTCTCCCTCTCCCTCTTTCTCTTCCTTTTCCTCTCCATCTCCCTCTCCCTCTTTCTCTTCCTTTTCTCTTCTTCTCCTTCTCCCTCTCCCTCTTCCTCTCCCTCTTTCTCTTCCTCTTCCTCTTCATTTTCCTCTCCCTCTTCCTCTGCCTTTTCCTCTCCCTCTTCATCGCTCTCCTCCTCTTCCTCTTCCTCCTCCTCCTACTCTTCCTCCTCTTCTTCCTCTACCTCTTCCTCTTTCTCCTCGTCTTCCTCCTCTTCCTCTTTCCTTTGCCCTATATCTACTCATCTTGATCTCTCCTTTTCGTTTTTCTGTTTCTTCTTCTTCTTTTCTTCAATTCTTCTTCTATTCTTCATCCTCTTTTTCTCCTAGTCTTCTTTCCACACCTCCTCGTCCTCCTTCATTTTCTCTTTTTCTTATTTTTTCTCTCCTCTTTTTCCACCTCCTCTTCTTCCTCCTGCCCTTCTTCCTCCTTGTCCTTTTCTTCTTCCTGTTGCCTCAGAAACCTTTCTCTCCTGTCTTCGAATCGTCCTCCTTTCTCTCGTTGTCCTCCCAATTACTTTCTTTTCAAATCTATTTATTCATTTTTGGGGCAAGAGAGAAATGGCCTTCGGAATCCCAATTTCCACCCTAACGTGTTTCTTTTTTTTTTTTTTTTTTTTTGAGGGGGGAGGGGAGGGACGGAAAGAGGGGGATGGTGTGGAAGACGAGGAGGGGAACGGGGAGGGAGAAGTTATTTCTCTCAATTCCCCTCCTCCTCCTCCTCCTCCTCCTCCTCCTCCTCCTCCTCCTCCTCCTCCTCCTCCTCCTCCTCCTCCTCCTCCTCCTCCTCCTCCTCCATCTCCTTCCTCCATCTCCTCCATTCCCTGGTCCATCACCTCGACGAAACTCCGGTAGTTTTTCAGAGAAGTTAACTGTCTATTCTATTCGAATTGACCAGATGTTGCATTGAAGTCAAACTACTCTATTTTGAAGCTGGGGGGATATTTTTGTTCGAAATGGGCGTACATGAGTGTGTGTGTGTGTGTGTGTGTGTGTGTGTGTGTGTGTGTGTGTGTGTGTGTGTGTGTGTGTGTGTGTGTGTGTGTGTGTGTGTGTGTGTGTGTGTGTGTGTGTGTGTGTGTGTGTGTGTGTGTGTGTGTGTGTGTGTGTGTGTGTGTGTGTGTGTGTGTGTGTGTGTGTGTGTGTGTGTGTGTGTGTGTGTGTGTGTGTGTGTGTGTGTGAGTGCACCTGCGTGCATGTGTGCGCGCGCACGCGCACAGTGACCGTTTATACAGTGCACCAGGTCCGCGCACCGAAATCCGCGAAGACTATTGGCCGTGATGTGTCTCTCTATTGGCCAATAGAAACACGAGACGCCTGCCTCTTGCTGTCCCTGCGTCGGAATGCCTACAACTGGTGGTAGCCGTCGGAGAGGTGGCCGGTGAGGTCAACGGAAACAGGCCCCTTATTCAGTGGCAATATGTATCATATGGTGGCCCTTTACCGTTCCTCGCCTTTGATGGTGTATCGTGGATCCTTAGAGGTAGGGAAGGAGGGAGAGAGGGATAGAGAGAGAGATAGCTAGAGAGAGAGAGAGAGAGAGAGGAAGGGAGAGAGGGAGAGGTGGACGCACATGAGGGAGGATGCTCCAGAAGAAGGCCCATAAGGAAGAGTATCCTTTGTATGCATTACTCAGTGGGAATATGTATAATGTGTTGAGCCTTTCCCGTTGTTCGCCTTTGATGGTGTGCCATGGGTCTTTATAGGTAGGGAGGGAGGGAAGGAGGGAGAGAGAGAGAGAGAGGAGGGAAGAAAGGGAGGAAGAGAGTAAAGGAGAGAGGAAGGAAAAGAGGAGTGGAGAGAGAGAGGAAGAGAGGAGGGGAGAGAGGGAGGAAGAGAGGAGAGTAGAGAGGGAGAAAGAGAGTAGGGGAGAGAAGGAGGAAGAGAGGAGAGGAGAGAGGGAGGAAGAGAGGCAGGGAGAGAGGGAGACAGAGAGAAGGTGGGGAGGGAGGAAGAGAGGAAGGGAAAGAGGGAGAGAGAGAGGAGGGGAGAGAGGGAGGAAAAGAGGAAGAGAGAGAAGAAGGGGTGGGGACACATGAGGGAGGGTGCTCCAGAAGAAGAACGATGAGGAAGACTATTCTCTATATGCATTACCATATCTAATCCAATATCCCCTCCCCTTATCATACAACTCTCCCTTTAAGAATCCCTTTTTACCTGACGTCTGACGATTATATTCATTTTTTGTTACACTCTGCTTTCAGAGTCTTCTGTACTCCATTGGGGACGCTATGTGATTTTTTTTTTTTTTTTTTTTTTAACGTGTCATGAGCGATGTGATGATCGACTAAGATTTTTTTTCAGTATGGAATCTGCCATCTAGCTGGGAAACAAAATAACTTACAATGCTCTGAATGAAAGAAAGTCTATATAACGCACAGTTGTCGGTTTTTTTTTTTTATCTAAGTAATTCAGTCTTCTCTAGAGTGGGGTTCACCTCATGTTACTAGAAATGTCCTATAACTCCTAAACAGAATAGATAAATAAATGAATAAAAAAATCAATCAATCAATCAATCAATCAATCAATAAACAAATAAATAAACACATAAGTAATACATAAATAAACAAACAAATAAATAAATAGATAAATAAATGAATAAATAAATAAATAAACAGAATATATTTATAAATAAATAAATAAATAAGTAAACATATAAGTAATACATAAATAAACAAATAAATAAATAAACAAACAAATAAATAAATAAATAAATAAATAAATAAATAAATAGATAAATAAATAAATAAATAAATAAATAAATGAATAAATAAATAAACAGATAAATAAATAAATAAATAAATAAATAAATAAATAAATAAATAAATAAATAAAAATAAATAAATAAATAAATAAAATAAATAGATAAATAAATAAATAAATAAATAAATAAATAAATAAATAAATAAATAAATGAATAAATAAATAAATAGATAAATATAGATAAAAACACTTCCTGACTAGAAGTTTAGTTTTACGAAGTCAAAGGTCTTCATCTTTCTTAAAGAATTCTTCTCAAAGTCAATTGCACTTAAGCCACTTTAGACTGTCTTTGCCCAACGTAGTTCTGGGCCTTAAAACCAAAATATACATTTCCGAGTGGAATGATGTAGGAAAACCCATCACACAAAGGGTTACAAAGGAGTAGCGTGCCGACAGGAGACCCTTTGGTCCATAACTAGGTCGGATGCAAAAAAAAAAAAAAAAATTATAATAATGATAAATAAATAAAAGTAATAATAAAATAAATAATAATAGATAAAACAAATAAATGAATAGGTAAAGTTAAATAATAAACAAACTAAGAGACTGTTTCCTCTGTGTCACCGTTATTCTATCCTTACTGCCTACCTTCAGGCAATTCTATGCAGCTGAAAGAACTCTTTTTCTATTCCTTCCCCCTCGATGCTTAAGTCCTAGACCGCAGTGATTGTTTTCGTATGTTTTCCTTGCTGTCGCCCACCGATTTTATTCAGCTGAGGAAACCCACACACAGAATGAGAAATTTCTTATGAACCACAATCCCGTGGCCGGCATGTGGTTTCCAGAATGTAAATATGGAACCAAGATGGCAAGGGAAGGATGTGAACATAAATCGTACCTGATATGTGGTAAAGATCAATATCATCAGCCACTCTTTTGTGGATGACACTTTTCTGTGGTCAAATGGCATCGGCCATTTTTTTTTTTTTTTTTTTTTTGTGGCCGCCACTTTTCTCTAGCAGCCGTAAGCCACTTTTCTGTGGCCAATGACATCGGCCACTTATTTGTGTGCAGCCTCGAGTCACTTATATGTTGCTGCCTCTTTTCTGTGGCCAATGGCATCGGTCTATTTTCTGTGGCAGCCTCGCGCCACTTTTCTGTCACATGCCTTTTTCTGTGACTACCCCTTTTCTGTGGTCAATGGCATTGGCCACTTTTTTGTGGCGGCCACTTTTTTGTGGCGGCCACTTTTTGTGTCGGCCACTTTTTTGTGGCGGCCACTTTTTTGTGGCAACATCGAGACACTTTTCTGTGGCTGCCGTGAGCCTTTTTCAGCAACCCACCTGCGGGTCTCTTATCGGAAGTGAGAGCCCAGGGATTAAGCCGTGAGAAGAAGACCGCGTGAGTTGTTGCCGTCCCTTGCAGATGGGGAGCCAGATAGCGAGCCTCTGCACCGCCATTCATTCATCGGGCTTATCTTTCAGCCAAGGAGATGGTTCCGTCCTCCTCTCGTTTTCCTTGTCTCGTTGACCTCTTCCCTTCCCCCTTTCCCTCCTTCCCTCCCCTTCCCTCTCTCCCCTCCTTAATTGTCTCCCTTCCCTTCTTACCTCCCTCCCCTTCCCTCCTTCCCTCCTTCCCCTTCTTACCTCTCTTCCCTCCTTACCTTCCTTTCCTCCTTACCTCACCCCCCTCCCTTCCCTCCCTGCCTCCTTCCCTCTCTATTTTCCTCCTTCTCTCCACTCCTTGTCTCCTTTTTCCCTCCCTTACCTCCCTCCCCTTCCCTCCTTCCCTCCTTCCCCTCCTTACCTCTCTTCCCTTCTTACCACCTTTCCCCTCCTTACCTCCCTCCCCTTCCCTCCTTCCCTCCTTCCCCTCCTTACCTCTTTTCCCTCCTAACCTCCCTTCCCCTCCTTACCTCCCTCCCCTTCCCTCCTTCCCCTCCTTACCTCTTTTCCCTCCTAACCTCCCTTCCCCTCCTTACCTCCCTCCCTTCCCTTCCCTCCCTCCCTCCTTCCCTCCATCTTTCCCTCCCCGTTCCCTCCTTACTTCTCTCCCCTCCTTACCTCCCTCCCCTCCCTTCCCTCCCTCCCTCCTTCCCTCCATCTTTCCCTCCCCGTTCCCTCCTTACTTCTCTTCCCTCCTTACCTCACTCCCATCCCTCCCTACATCTAAGATCACGCACACACACATGCCCTATTATCTTTTTTATAAAAAAATTCTCGTTACATTTTTGTTACATTCTATTTTGTTTTATTTTGTTTTGTTTTGTTTTATTTCAATTTTATCTATATTCTCTTATTTCATTTTATTTTATTCTACTTTATCTTACTTTGTATCAATTATTTTTTTTATCTTATTTCATTTTATTTCATTCTATTTTATTAATATTTCGTTTTATTCTATATTATTTTCCTTTATTCTATCTTATCATGTCCTGTTTTCGTTTCATTTTTTTCTCCTTATTTCCTTTTATTTTATTCTACTTTATCTTACTTTATATAAATTATTTTTTTGTTTTATCTTATTTCATTTTATTTCATTCTATTTTATTAATATTTTACTTTATTCTATATTATTTTCTTTTATTCTATCTTATCATGTCCTCTTTTTGCTTTATTTTTTCTCCTTTTTTCATACCCATCGTCTCTGTAACTATTGTATTATAGATTCATGTTTACTTATTTTTTCGTTTTTAGTTTTATTTCTTTTATCTTCATTGTAGTTTCAATTCCATCGTCTTGGATCACTATCATCGTTTTCATATTTCTTCGTCATCTTATTATTGCTGTGACATTACTGTGATATTATTGCTGTGACATTAATGTGATATTATTAACGTGACGTTAATGTAATATTATTACCGTGATATTATTGTGAAATTATTACTGTGACGTTAATGTGACATTATTACCGTGATACGAGTATTACTGTGGCATTATTACTGTGACGTTAATGTGACATTATTACCGTGATATTACTGTGACATTATTACTGTGACGTTAATGTGACATTATTACCGTGGCATTACTGTGACATTATTGCTGTGACGTTAAAGTGACATTACCACCGTGGCATTACAGTGATATTATTACTGTGACATTACTGTGATATTATTACCGTGACGTTAATGTGACATTATTACCGTGATATTACTGTGACATTATTACTGTGACGTTAATGTGACATTATTACTCTGACATTGCGGTGACACACTGTGGCCTTATCATCATCTTATTCGTCTTCGTTTTTGTCTTTTCTATTAAAGAAATTCTTTTCGTTGCTCTCTTTCCTTCTCTTTTATTATTTGGTCTGATTTTCTTTACAAAATATTTCAGAGGGAATGCAATGGAAGAACGCAACAGTCGGTGGGTCTACCCTCTCTCTCCTACTCTACTCTAATCTATTCTACTCTACTTTGCTCTACCCTACTCTACTCTACTCGATCTTCCCTTATCTACTCTATCCTGATCTACTCTACTCTACAACTATCTACTCTATTCTACTCTATTCTTCTCTACTTTACTCGATTCTATTTTGTTCTATTCTGTTCTACTCTCCTCCACTCTACAATACCCTGATCTACTTTACTCTCCTCTATTCTGTTCTACTCTGCTCCCCTCTGTTCTATTCTATTCTAGTCTTTTCTATTTTACTCTACCCTGCTCTACTCTATTCTGTTCTACTCTGCTCCCCTCTATTCTATTCTATTCTATTCTATTCTATTCTATTCTATTCTATTCTATTCTATTCTATTCTATTCTATTCTATTCTATTCTATTCTATTCTATTCTATTCTATTCTATTCTATTCTATTCTATTCTATTCTATTCTATTCTATTCTATTCTATTCTATTCTATTCTATTCTACTTTACTCTACCCGGCTCTACTCTATTCTGTTCTACTCTGCTCCCCTCTATTCTATTCTATTCTATTCTATTCTATTCTATTCTATTCTATTCTATTCTACTTTACTCTAACCTGCTCTACGCTATTCTGTTCTACTCTGCTCCACTCTATTCTATTCTATTCTATTCTGTTCTACTTTACTCTATCCTACTCTACCCTGACCGACATTACCCTGCTCTACTCTATTCTGTTCTACTCTGCTCCACCCTATTCCATTCTATTCTACTTTACTCTATCCTATTCTACCCTGATCGACATTAGTATCCTCTCTTCTACTCCCCTTTCCTCCTCTCTAATCTATTCTACTCTAATATACTCTGCTCCAATCTACACTGCTCTACTCTGCTCTACTCGCCGACCGTCTTTGACTTGGCCTTTGACTTCGACTTGATCGCGGCGAGACGGCGGTGCGCCCGCGTACCTTACGCCCGAACGCCCGCCCGCCCGAGGGGGTTGGGGAGGGGGGGGGTAGACGTACTCAGAGCCCGCCGGGCCATCTAATCCCAGTTCCCAATTCCCAGACATTCCCAACCCCATATCCCATCGCCCACCTCCAGGACCTCCTCCTCCTCCTCTTCCTCCTCCTCCTCCTCCTCCTCCTCCTCCTCCTCCTCCTCCTCCTCCTCCTCCTCCTCCTCCTCCTCCTCCTCCTCCTCCTCCTTCCCCTCATCTACTTCTTCCTACTTTTCCCCTATTCCCTCCTCCACCTCCTTCACTTCCTCCTCTTCCTCCTCTTCCTCCTCCTCTATCCTATCCACCTAATTCCAACACTTGCCCTATTCCTCGTCCTTTTTCTTCTTTTCTATTCCCTCCTCTTCCTCCTACTCCTCCTCCTCCTCCTCATTCTCATCTATTTCCTCTACCTCGCCCTCTTCTTCCTCCTCCTTCTCCTGTATTCCCCCCTCGTCCTCCTCTTCTTCCTTCTCCTCCTCTTCTTTATCTCCTTCTTCCTCCGCTTCCCCTCCCGCATTACTGTTTTACAATCATCTAATTGACCTCCATTTCCTATTCACTTTTTTTCTTCCTCCTCTTCTTCCTCTTCTTCCTCTCTTCTGCCTTCACATCTTTAAATTTCTCCTTTCCAACTTCTTCTTCTCCTCCCCTCTTTTAACTCCACAATTTTACACTTCTCCTTTCCTTCTCTCTCTCTATTTCTTCATCTTCTTTTTATTTCTCTTCCTGTTCGTCATTTTCGTCCTTCTACTCTTGCTCTTGCTCTTGCTCTTGCTCTCTTGCTCTTGCTCTCTTGCTCTTGCTCTCTTGCTCTCTTGCTCTTACTCTCTTGCTCTTGCTCTCTTGCTCTTGCTCTCTCTCTTGCTCTTGCTCGCTTGCTCTTGCTCTCTTGCTCTTGCTCTCTTGCTCTTGCTCTCTCTCTTGCTCTTGCTCGCTTGCTCTTGCTCTCTTGCTCTTGCTCTCTTGCTCTCTTGCTCTTGCTCTCTTGCTCTTGCTCTCTTGCTCTTGCTCTCTTGCTCTTGCTCTCTTGCTCTCTTGCTCTTGCTCTCTTGCTCTTGCTCTCTTGCTCTTGCTCTCTCTCTCTCTCTCTCTCTCTCTCTCTCTCTCTCTCTCTCTCTCTCTCTCTCTCTCTCTCTCTCTCTCTCTCTCTCTCTCTCTCTCTCTCTCTCTCTCTCTCTCATTCTTCTCCTCCTCCTCTTCTTCTTCTTCTCTCTCTTTCTCCTTTTCTTTCTACTAAATATATTTTTACTTTCTTTTCTAATACTACAAATAGACTCTTCCCACCCCACCCACATTCCAAAGGGAGACTTCCCCCCACCCCAAAGAGAGACTTTCACCCCCCATACCCCGTCCCCAAGGAGAGACTTCCCCCCCACCCCCCACCCTCTCCGGACAAATGGACTCTCAAAAAGGAAATTTCATTTTCGAATTTCGTTTTTCGTTGTGTTCTCTCAGAACTGGTCCTTTACTGTACAGTTATTTTGTTGACCTATTATCTACTTATTTATCTTTATGTACTCAGTATTCTTTTATTTATTTGTTTATCTATTTACTTATTTATTCGTCTATGTGTTTTATATTAGTTTGATTTATTTACTTATTCATTTATCTACCTATTTATTCATCTATGTGTTTTATATCAGTTCATTTATTTACTTATTTGTTCCTTTATTCATTTATCTATTTGTTTATTTATTTATCTATTTATTCATAGCTTTTCATTTATCTATTCACTTATTTGCTTATTCACTTATTCAGTAATCTACATCTTTATTTACTTATCTATATATCTATTTATTCATTCTTATTTTGTGTTAATCATCTACCTATTTATCTATTTATTTATTTATTTATCTATTCGTTTCTTTATTTATTTATTCATTTAATCATTTATTTACTTAAATTTTTATGAAGGCAGACAGTGTAAGTGGTGCCCCAAGTGGACCAAAGGACGCCTATGCGACTTTAGGGTAATGAGACGAACGACTGAACCTGTTCCCCTTGGACAAATGGGGAATGGCAACACCCAAATAAGAAAAGAGGAAAAGGGAGACTAAATAGAAGGGAAGGATGGAAAGAGAGGAGAGGGAAGGAAAATAGAATAGAGCAGAAGTAAGGTAGAGTAAGGTAGATTGGAGTAGAGTAGAGTAGAGTACAGGAGTGTAGAGTTCAGTAGAGTAGAGTAGAGTAGAATAGAGTAGAGTAGAGTAGAGTACAGGAGTGTATAGTAGAGTAGAGTAGAATAGAGAAGAGTACAGAAGTGTAGAGTAGAGTAGAGTAGAATAGAGTAGAGTAGAGTAGAGTAGAGTAGAGCAGAGTAGAGTAGAGTAGAATAGAGTAGAGTAGAGTAGAGTAGGGTAGAGTAAAGTAGAGTAGAGTAGAATAGAGTAGATTGGAGCACAGTAGGGTGAACAAGATCTAAGGAAGAAAGGGGGAGGAAGAAATGAAAAAAAAAGTAAAAAATAAAGAAAGGAAGGGAAAGATTGAAGCAGATGGTGCTGAAAGAAGGGATCGGGGGAAAGGAACGAAGAAAGGCAATGAAAATCGGGCATGGTGGCAAAACAGAGACTATCAAAAGAAAACGGAGTGTGTGTGACTGTGTGTGTGTGTGTGTGTGTGTGTGTGTGTGTGTGTGTGTGTGTGTGTGTGTGTGTGTGTGTGTGTGTGTGTGTGTGTGTGTGTGTGTGTGTGTGTGTGTGTGTGTGTGTGTGTGTGTGTGTGTGTGTGTGTGTGTGTGTGTGTGTGTGTGTGTGTGTGTGTGTGTGTGTGTGTGCGTGCGTGTGTGTGTGTGTGTGTGTGTGACTGCAAGACTCATGACAAAAAAAAACACTTAAATAAAAAAGAACCTAGAGTACATACAAACATTTCCAAAATTTAGCAACAAAATATACATCTGCATAGTTCAGGAAATCCCTGGGGCAGTTTAATCTGTCCTCTGCAGTATAGGAGGATATACAAAGACACACGAAACACTATAGAGGCAATTACTCTCTCACTACGTCAAGGCTTTAATACCTAGTCACTCCATAGAACAGCTCCTACTTTCCCCCTCCTCCTCCCCCCTCCTCCTCCCCCTCCCCCTCTTCCACTCTCCCTACTTCCTCTCCCCTCCCCCTCCTCCACTCCCTCCCTCCTCCACTCCCTCCCTCCTCCACTTCCTCTCCCTCTCCCCCTCCTATTTCCCTCACTCCCTCATCCTCCTCCCCCTCCACACTTTTCTCCCCCTTCCCCTACTCCACTTCCCCCCTCCTCCACCCTCCTACTTCCCAGACTCCCTCATCCCCCTCCCACTCTCCCCTCTTCCCCTCCTCCTCCTACTCATCTGCCTCCCTCTCCTCCCCCTCCTATTTCCATTCCTCCTCCCACACCCCTACCCCTCCCATTCCTACTCCTCCCCCTCCCCTCCACTCCCCCTTCTCCCTTCCCTCTAACATTCCCCTTCCTCCTCTCCCCTCTCTCACTCACCTTCCCACTTTTATTCCTCCTGCCCCTCCCCCCAATACTTTTGTGCTATAAAATTGTGAAATTAGATCCTCTAAATGTATAATTAACTCTCTTTTATTTCATTTTATTTTATTTTATTTTATTTTATTTTATTTTATTTTATTTTATCTTATTTTATTTTATTTCATTTTTTTTTTTTTTTTTTTTTTTTTTTAAATTTTTTATTTTTATATTTTTTTTTTTTTTTTTTTTTTTTTAATTTTTTTTTTATTTTATTTTTTTTTTTTTTTTTTTTTTTTTTTTTTTTTTTTTTTTTTTTAAACTTAAGAGACGCCCTCAGTCGACGCTAAGCGACTCCAAGCGTGGACTTCTCACCACAAGTTCTTTCTGTATCTATTTTCATTGCGCTTATACATTTTTGGTTTAGAACTTAAGAGCATAAGAATGAAAGGAGACTGCAAGAGACCATAAGGTCTACATTAGGCAGTTCCATGTCTATTACCGCCTATCATTGCTTATATTCTTATCTTTGTCGTTCTAGAAAAATTCTATAATAACCACTAACTTTCTTTTCCTTTTTGTAAAGGAGATAGCCACTTAGAAACTCACACCAAATAAGATAGAATATAATTATGGTATATCTAAAAAGAAAGATTGGATGCTCGTTGGGCAAGTGGATTAGAGCGTCTTTAGGGGAGACCGGGGCTAGTTGTTACAATTTCACTATTTTTGCCTCTCTAACAAAATCTACAGAAGGTAACTTAAATGAAACTCTACCATGGAACGTTTATCAGGTATATTGCCAAAAACGATAATCATAAAGATTCTATATATCTTAATTTCTGAGAAATAACAAAAAGTAATACAAAAACGTTTTGTATACAACTT
>NC_134777.1:131683060-131685560 GCF_046742065.1 Oratosquilla oratoria
TCGGTGGAAAATTCTCAAAGTCAAAAAAGTATTTTGAATTATTTTGAGTCCCACTGCCTTTAAAACAGCAAAGTGTTTACGGTTTTGAATGCCACATTTGGATACATCTTCTGTAAGAGTAGGTCTTTGAAATTATATGTTTTGGGTGAGTACATATTAGAAGTGTTTGTGTGTGTGTGTGTGTGTGTGTGTGTGTGTGTGTGTGTGTGTGTGTGTGTGTGTGTGTGTGTGTGTGTGTGTGTGTGTGTGTGTGTGTGTGCGTGTGTGTACTCGCGCGCGTGTATGCCTATGTTCGTCCTAGGTCTATGGTTCTTCAGCTAGCGTCATCTGTGTCCTGATAGCAAAAGTAAGGCAATTTTGACTTTAAGGGGGATTTTGAACTCAAATAAATCCGACATGAAATAGTGGATTTGAGTTGGGACAAATATATTTTTTTCTTAATACGAAGACAAGAACGTTTTACTAACTGAGCCAGCATATAATATTACCTTTACTTGATATATGTATAATTATTCAACAACACATGTACCAGATGATATCACTCTCTCTATTGCTTGTATATAATAATCACTTTAGATTTGTCAACATGGACATTTGTTCCATTATTTAAAGAATTATAGGTTGGAATGTATTAGTAATGGGACAATACCTGAATTCTTAACGATTCCTATACGAGTTCCGATACTGCCCTAAACTTCCGATTCCGATAAATGATTACTAAATGTATTTTCTTCATACAGTGTTTGTTTCCCGAACTAACTGTAGGACCCGAAATTAACCACTATTGGAATCGGAATCGTATCGGAATCGGAAGTTTAGAGCAGAATCGGAACTCGTACCGGAATCGGAAGTTTAGAGCAGAATTGGAACTCGTACCGGAATCGGAAGTTTAGAGCAGTATTGGAACTCGTACCGGAATCGGAAGGTTAGAGCAGTATCGTAACTCGTATCGGAAGTTTAGAGCAGTATCGGAACTCGTACCGGAATCGGAAGTTTAGAGCAGAATTGGAACTCGTACCGGAATCGGGAAGTTTAGAGCAGTATCGCGACTCGTATCAGAACTTTAGAGCAGTATCGAAACTCGTACCGGAATCGGAAGTTTAGAGCAGTATCGCGACTCGTATCAGAACTTTAGAGCAGTATTGGAACTCGTACCGGAATCGGAAGTTTAGAGCAGTATCGCGACTCGTATCAGAACTTTAGAGCAGTATCGAAACTCGTACCGGAATCGGAAGTTTAGAGCAGTATCGTAACTCGTATCAGAACTTTAGAGCAGTATCGAAACTCGTACCGGAATCGGAAGTTTAGAGCAGTATCGTAACTCGTATCAGAACTTTAGAGCAGTATCGAAACTCGTACCGGAATTGGAAGTTTAGAGAAGTATCGTAACTCGTACCGGAATCGGAAGTGTAGAGTAGTATCAGGACTCGTACCGGAATCGGAAGTTCAGAACAGTATCGGATCTCGTATCGGAATCGTTGAAAATCTTGGTATTGTCCCATCACTAGAATGTGTTCACGGGGACAGCTCAGAATGCATTCTCTTCGAGGCATCTCGTATTTCAAGGTAAATTTGGGATGCTAAGTGGGTCTGTGTTAACTATACGTCTCGTGTGACTTTTGGATTGACTGATCACCCTGGAATCCTACTTACAGAGGTTGTCGGTGAGAGGGATGTTTTCAACATCTATTTCTGAAAATAGGAGTTTCTATGGTGGTAGGTGCTTATGGGGGGGATGGTATGAGGGGGTCAATAGTTTGGCTTACCACCACGAGAAAAAAAAAAAGGAACACTGAAAAAAAAAAGAGAAGGGGGAGGGTGTTTTTTGTTTTTTTCTTTTTCTTTTCTTCTTCTTAGAGTTTGGTTTGGTCCTGTTTCCTTGGAGAGGTTATAGGCGGCGGAGATATGATCTCCCCGACCAGCCGTTTCTTCGTCCTTCCGTTCTCGGTCATCGTTGGCGCCTCCTGGTTAGCCGCTGCCTCTTCGTCGCTATCAGACCCGAGGTTAAGGGCCGGGTTGATCCTACCATTCATTTCATTCACATCGGTCGAGTTGTACTTGACAACCGTGTGGCAGGTCATGACGCTCATCTCCCCTTCGTGAGGCTCACCCACGCGTTCGGCGTCCTCGGGAATGTTGACGACGCAACGCAGGAAGTCGTACTTGGGAGACAGGCGCCCCGTCTCGAAGAGCCATCGACTCAAGATCGAGAAGAAGACGAGGGTCGAGGCCGAGACGATCATGGCTAGGGTTCGGAAGGGGAAGAGCTGGGTGCCCTCCTCCTCGTCGTAGTACGGGTACCTGCAACAGACAGAAGTAGAAAAGGAGTAGGCATGAGACCCAAAGGAAGATGAGAAACAGATGTATATTCTTTGGCTAAGGGAGAAGGGGTGGGGGTGGAGAGGAGGGAAGGGGTGGGGGTGGAGAGGAGGGAAGGGGCGGGGGTGGAGAGGAGGAAGATTGGGGTGAAGAGGAGGGAAGGGGGTGGGAAGGGGATAGG
>NC_134777.1:131698060-131703060 GCF_046742065.1 Oratosquilla oratoria
AAGAGGAAGGTAATGAGAAGGCCAAGGATGACGAAGAAGAAGAAAAAGAGGAGGAGGGAAGGAGGGAGAGGTCAGTGAGTAAAAATAAAGGCAGAGAGGGGGATATGTGTGAGGAGGAGGAAGAATAGAAGAGGTAGAAGGATACAAAAAGAGGAAAAGGAGGAGGAGGAGGAGAGTGAGGAGGAGGAGATTGAGGAGGAGGAGGAGTAGGAGGAAGAAAGGAGGAAGAACTGAAGGAGGATTAATAAACGACGAGGAGAAAGAAGAAGGGAAGAGGAAAAAGAAAGTAGAAAAAGTAAAAATGTTAGAAGGGGAGGATGAGGAGAAAGAGAATGAAGAGATAAATGAAAAGAGGAAAAAGAGAAAGATGAGCTAAAACAGAAGGAAGAAGAAGAGAGGGAGGAGGAGGAGGAGAAAGAAATAAAACTAGGAGGAGAAGGAGGAAAAGGGAAAAAGGAGGAGGAGGAGGAGGAGGAGGAGGAGGAGGAGGAGGAGGAGGAGGAGGAGGAGGAGGAGAAGGAAAGGCGAATCAACATTAGCCGCAGAATCAGGAAAGAAGGAGGAACTGGGAGGAAGACGGAGGAGGAGGAAGAGGAGGATGCGAAGGAAAAACACACGCGAAGAAGCAAAATTTGAGCTTGAGGAGGAGAACGAGGCAGCAAAGAAGAAAGCTAAGGATGTTGGGACGGGGAGGAAGAAGAGGAGGAGGAATATGAAGGCGAGGAGAAAGTGGAATAGGAGAAGGTGTGTGAGGAGGCTGAGGGAAAGAAAGAGTGGGAGGAAACTGCCATAAGACGTAGAAGAAGTAACAAAGAAAGGTACGTAACAGAGTAAAAGAAAGAAAAGGAAAAGAGAGAAAGAAGGAGGAGAAGAAGAAGAAGAAGAAGAAGGCGTGGAAATTAGTGAATATAGTCGTTTAGTAACAGCCGGAGCAAGATGTTTAAGACGTGCTGTTACATGAATATGGATGATCAAGATGGTTCTGATACTGTCGCATCGATGTCGAAAAGGGGAATTAGTCTTCTGGTTCTTTGTTCTTTATTGCACGGCCTTCTTTGTTTGTTTGTTTGTTTGTTTTTGCGGGGGGGGGGATGGTTTCTGTCACTCTCTCAAGTTTTTAGGATGATGAAAATAAGACAAAAAATCAACTCGAGGAAGGTAAGTTGATCCAAGGTAGCTCCAGCCAGCGAGTCATGAAGACTCCGACTCAGAGAGTGCCTGTGGGGATCTCATAAAAGTACCGACCGGCTTTCTATTCTCATGACGCCACAAGCACCTTTTACCACCTGCTACGTAGACCATTGACCCCACGACGCTCTTTAGATATTCTGTTCTAACTAAACCCACATGACCATGTTTAACGTCCCGGACTCATTTGTGGGTTCGAACCCCGCACTCCTCTCCTAATCCCGGCAGTGAATGTTACCTGTCCCAGCAGTCCAAGCGCATAGGGCAAAGGTGACGGTTTTGGCTACAGCTACGCGTCTCCTGGCGTAGGTTCATCACCTGTGAGCAGAACCTTTTGATGATGAAGTTCAGGTTAAGAGAACTCTTTGTATCAACTGTGTATATTCCAAGAGAGCCGTGTTTTCGACCTACTTGGAGATTGCACCTGTTTATTGTTATGTGCATGTGAGTACTGTAGTATGAACTTTGACGGTCATGAAGACACACACTCACACTCACACGTACACACACACACGCACACGCACACACGGGTCGTTACTCTGACTCTTGTGGGCGGGGAGTTGGGGGTGTGTATGTGTGTAAGGTCATAGCATTACCCATAGATCGGACCTACGAGCTCTGAGCTCTCTTCCAGGAGGGAAATAGCTGTCGATCACGAGTCAGACACGTGATCCAAAGACCAAGTGAATACACACGCACACACACACACACGCACACACACACACACACACACACACACACACACACACACACACACACACACACACACACACACACACACACACACACACACACACACACACACACACACACACACACACACACACTATGAGTATGTGCATGAGGTAGTGAGTTTCAGTCTCTCTCTCCGTCTCTTTCTCTATCTACCTATTTATCTCTCTCTCTTTCTCTCTCTCTCTCTCTCTCTCTCTCTCTCTCTCTCTCTCTCTCTCTCTCTCTCTCTCTCTCTCTCTCTCTCTCTCTCTCTCTCTCTCTCTCTCTCTCTCTCTCTCTCTCTCTCTCTCTCTTTCTTTCTTATGGAGCACAAGAGTCTTTTAAGAGATCCTTACGGATGGAAGACGAGTAGCGAGGCCTCGTTTTGAGAGATCCTTCATGCTAAAAGCCAACGTGAAAGGGCATACCAAATGCCCCGGTGAGCATGGCCATGCACTTCAGCATGAGGAAATTTACTCCCACTTTCAGCGCACCTCATAAGTCAATTTATTTCCATTTCGTCGATGTGTGCTGAAGTCAGCAATTGAATTCTTGCGCGATAAATGGGCCCTGGGTGAATGACTGTGTCAGACAGCGCTGAACATAAACGTCTTCATACCCAGTGTGCTTAAGGGCCCAGTTGTTTCCGACCACCGGCGACCAGGCTGATTTGTTCTGTTCCTCTGTTTATAAAAATAAATAAATCAAGACAATGATGATGAATATGAAATAGCCACCTGGAGCTAACGTGAGGGAAACAAAAGTGCCACCGTCGAAGGTGGACGGAAACAGGTCGTGACTGAAAGGCGCTTTCTTTCTCCATTCTTTCTCTTCTTTTGTTGACTCTAAGCTAGCCTCCTAGAATGACAAATTACGTCCTACCAGCGCTAGTAGCACCTACAAACAGGAGCTACAATTTCGTGATCCTGTTACATGATTACGTACGAAGTCCGAGGGTGAGGTATTAATTTTGGTCAAGTTTCTTTGTTATTTTTCTTTCTATGTTTGAATGGATAATTGTGACCATTTTGATCAATTCCAGTGACACAGTAATGTGTATATACGCCTGGATGGACTCTGGGCTTGAGGTATTTATTGTGGTCGAATTTCTTTGTCACCATGTTTTGTTATTTTGTTAACAATATAGTGGTAGATCGGTTCATTCCAAAGATATATGAAACTTAAATAATTATATGAAACTATATGTAATTGACTGTATTAAATTTTGGAAATAGTTGAGTTAAGGTACTGGTGTTCCCTGTGAATTCATAATCGCGAGAAACCACCCCCACCCCACCCCCACCCTCACCTCCTAACAACCATCAATGATTCTCCCATTTACAGACTTCCCTCCTTGAACTTACTCTTCCTTTCCAATGAAGGGAAGAAGGATATGAGGGAGGAGGAAGAAAAGGAGGAAGGGAGGAAAAGGAAGAGAAGAAGGGAAAGGAGGAGGTAGAAAAGTAGGAAGAAAAGGAGGAGAGGGAGGAGAAGGAAGAGGAGGAAAAGGAAGAGAGGGAGAAAGGAAATGGAGGGAAAAAGAAGAAGGATGTGTGGGAGGAGGAAAAAATAGGAGAAGGAAAAAGAGGAGGGGAGAAGGAGGAGGAGGAGGAGGAGGAGGAGGAGGAGGAGGAGGAGGAGGAGGAGGAGGAGAAGGAGAGAGAATAAGCGAAGGAGGGGAAGGAGGTGAAGGTGAAGGGAGAAAAGGTGGAGAAGGGCGAGGAAAAAAGGAGGGAAAGAGAAGGAAGAAAAGGAGGGAAAGGAGAAGGAGGTGAAGGAGGAGGAAGAAAATAGAAGAAAGACGAGGATGAATAGGAGAAGGAAGAGGAGAATGCTGAGATACGGGTGAAGAGGACAACAGATGGAATAAGAGAGAGGAAACATAAAGAACACTATTCATAAGGTGAATGAACAGAAGAACACTTGAGGAAGAACTGCATGAACACAGTAGAAGAACACTTGAGGAAGAACTGTATGAACACAGTGTTAAGAAAATTTTGCCGCAGACTCATTAGGATCTAATGACATGTTAAAGAATAGTGTTCATCATAAGATACACACCATGATAAAACTAAGAAGAAGAAGAAGAAAGCGTAATAGTTCTAGAAACCATGAACTAAAATTCTACTAGTATAACAAAGGAAAGTCTTTTAGTTTGGTTAAGCTATAACTCAAGAAACTAGTAAAAACAAAAACCTAACCTAGAAATCATGAACTAGAATTCTAGCAGAAGAACAAATGAAATTCTTCTAGCTTGTTTAATTAAGTTATAACTTAAGAAAATAATAAGAATAAGATCATAGTAGAATGATCAACATTCTGCTAGGGAGCGAAGAGAGTACCTTGAGGGAAAAAAATATATACAGAAAAAAAATATATACAGAAAACTAAATAAAATCAAGATAAAAGATTTGCAAAGTGGGTACCCCCGTTGGGCCTCCCAAAGACCCCTTCGGGTAAAAATAAATAAATAAATAAATAAATAAATAAATAAAAACTTACTTGATGATGGCTGGGATTCCAATCATGTCCTCCCCGCCCAGGGTCCTGCACAGAACGCCGACGATGTAAGCAGACAAGGAGCCATACGTGTTACAATGGTCTCGGAAGTGGACAACCATCAACAGCTGAGGAAACAGGATCACGTAGACCAAGTCGGAGGACAGGTACCTGATGATGGCGAAAAGAGAAAACGTTTTGAGTTTACCAACATCCACGTTGTAGATGATTTCATGTCTTAGGAGTTTATTAACTGTATCTTGTGTGTGTGTGTGTGTGTGTGTGTGTGTGTGTGTGTGTGTGTGTGTGTGTGTGTGTGTGTGTGTGTGTGTGTGTGTGTGTGTGTGTGTGTGTGTGTGTGTGTGTGTGTGTGTGTGTGTGTGTGTGTGTGTGTGTGTGTGTGTGTGTGTGTGTGTGTGTGTGTGTGTGTGTGTGTGTGTGTGTGTGTGTGTGTGTGTGTGTGATTCACCTTGGTCTTTGGATCACGTGTTGGATTCGTGATCGACAGCTATTTACCTCCCGGAAGAGAGCTCAGAGTTCGTATGACCGATCTATGGGTAATGCTGTGACCTTACACGCACACACACACCCAACTCCCC
>NC_134777.1:131708060-131713060 GCF_046742065.1 Oratosquilla oratoria
GGTGATGGTGGTGGTGGTATTGGTGGTGGTGTGGTGTTGGTAGTAGTGGTGGTGGTAGTGGTAGTGATGGTGGTAGTGGTGGTGGTGATGGTCGTGGTAGTGGTGGTAGTGGTGGTGGCAGTAGTGGTAGTGGTGGCGCGGGTGGTGGTAGTGGTAGTGGTGATGGTGTGGTGGTGCTGGTAGTGGTGGTGGTGGTAGTGATGGTGGTGGTAGTGGTGATGGCGGTAGTGGTGGTGGCGGTAGTGGTGGTGGTAGTGGTTGTGGTGATGGTGATGTGGTGGTGGTGGTGGTGGTGGTAGTGGTGGTGGTGATGGTGGTGTGGTGGTGGTGGTGATGTGGTGGTGGTAGTGGTGGTAGTAGTGGTGGTAGTAGTGGTGGTAGTAGTGGTGGTGGTAGTGGTGGTGGTAGTAGTGGTGGTAGTGGGGGTGGTGATGGTGGTGGTAGTGGAGGTGGTAGTGGTTGTGATGATGGTGGTGGTGGTAGTAGTGATCATGGTGGTGGTAGTGGTGGGGAGAGGGATTAAGTTTGATGATACTTATTAAGATCCACGGCGAAAGGAAATATACCACTGAGCTATTTTTCCTCCGACATCCGATTTATCGGCGTTACCGCCCACCTCCAGAACTTTTTCCGCCGTCAAGTAACTATGGCAAACTATTTTGTTTTCTCAAAAAAAAAAAAAAAAAAAAAATCAGATTCCTTCCCGAAGGAAAATTAGTTCAGTGTGATAACGTCGTAAGTCTCCCAAAGTTTGTAAGCCAAGGAGGTGCTGACAACGACAGGAGGTTCTTAGCTACGCCCAAGGACATCACCTTTGCCCTATGTACTCGGTTCGTGGGATTAAAATCAACGCACCACTCGGCACAAGGGAAATTTTTCCGTTTTTTTTTTTTTTTTTTTTTTTTTTTTTTTTTTTTTTTTTTTTTTTTTTTTTTTTTTTTTTTTTTTTTTTTTTTTTTATTTTTTTTTTTTTTTTTTTTTTTTTTTTTTTTTTTTTTTTTTTTTTTTTTTATGGTTGTACAGTTTGCTTCATTGCCACGCGAACCTTGTCTGATTACTTTGGTACTTTTCTTCTTTGGCACCAAGATAGACCAACACAGATGATCTTTATAGTCCATATTTCACCCAAGCTCGCTGGCCGAATAGGCTGAAGCGTCGCTTCTTGCGGCGGAGGTCGAAGTGACGGTAGTTTTAACGCAGCCGCCAGCGAGTTGGACCAAGGGTATGGTTAATCAAACTCCACGCTACAAAGTCCTTTGTAAGGGGCACCGTCCTAGCCTTCTGATAGGGGGAGTTCACGACGTTAAACCGAAATATCATGTCGCTCATTCCACGATCTCCTAATGATTTGCCCATAGCAAAATAGCTTCTTGGTTATAACTAGGCAGAGCGCGAAAGTGTGGCAGACTATACCCAAAGACATAACCCAGGCAGCGATAAAAAAAGAACATTTTATACCTTGTAAAGACAAAAACCCAAAAGTCAAATACTTTGAGTTTGCATTGAAAGAACATCTGTCTTGTGATTGGTACTTACCAGAGTCCATATATGGATGGGATGGTCAGGGCAAGAACTGTGGCCAAAACTCCAACCACGAAAATGGCCACACGCATGACCCACAGAACTTCCGACTCGCTTGCCTGTCAAATCAAAGAGGGAAACGGGGAAAGGAAGGGAGGAAAAGGGAAAAAGAGGGGGGGAAAGGGAGAAAGGAAAGAAGGAAAGGGGGAAAGGAAGAAAGGAGAGGAAGAAAGGAGGAAAGGAAATGGGGGATGGAGAGTGGAAAAGGAAACAAGACAGCAGGAAAAGAAAAGGGAAAGGGAGAGGCGAAAGGAGAGAGGGAAGGAAGGGGGGGAAAGGAAAAGGGGAATGGAGAGGGTAAAAGGAGACGAGAAAGGGGAAAAACAAAGGGGAAGGGAATGGGGGAAGGGAAAAAGGGAAGGGAAAGGGGGGAAGGAAAAGGGGAGGGGAGAGTTGGGAAATAGAACAGGAAACGGGGAAGGAAGAGGGGGAAAGGAATTAAGTAGGGAGGACAAGATGGTAGTCATAGGTTGTAAATGTGGTGAAGAGAATGGAGGAAGGTTAGGTAAAAGAAGGAAGCCAGGAATTCCGTGGGTGCATAGGGAAGAAAAACAAAATACATTGATGAAACATTCTGTTAACCATTCCCCTTGAAAAGATTATAATAATAATGATAATGAAAAATCATTCTCTCCCCCTCCCCCCAAAATAGTATAAGTAGACAATAAGTAATTATAAAACTTTAGTTAATTGTTCTGCAGATAACCCATGAAGAGTCTCAATTGTTCATGACCAAAGAGAACAAAGAATACATGAACATGAATAGTTACACTGTACTTGAATAATACGTAACCCCTTTGTAAGGGTTATCTTTCCTCCTATTTAATTCTAGTTACTTTATTCAGTTGAAGAGGATAATCGAGTAAATAAAAATAACTGCAAATAACATAAGCCATCAATATTAGCCCTGTCACATGTATGATGATATTGGGTGTATATTGATCTACATAGTATTGAAAACATACGAAATAATGTGAAACTTTATACATAGATATATGTGTTCGTTAGTGGTTTATTTTTTTTTTTTTTTTTTTTTAGGTTCAACAGAACATCAATCATTTTTTGTTTTACAAGGACCTGGGATTCACTTTGATTTTTCATCAATCTACAGATAAAGGTGAAAATGGCCTATTTTTGAACAAGTAGTATATACCAACCCACCATCCCCGTGGGAATTCTGCAAAAATGAGCAATTGAGAAACATCGTACTGTAGGTAGAGTGCAAAACAGTGTTGTTACGGTTGATCTTAATGCATGTCTTAAAATACAATGAACCTACTAACAAAATATGTCAGCTTTTACATAGATACATAATTTGTTCAACGTAAAGGTGTTAATAAACGTATCGTTATTAACTATGGTATTTTTAAGAAAATTTAGACTTGGTCATAGATGGGTTGGAACTAAGTTAAACTTTGATTAGCCCGAGTCACTTAACCTCTTTCGGAACACTGGTTGGGATTGTTAAATTTAACCCCAGATGATTTTATTCGAATTTAGCAGACCTCTGGACCAATAGAAGGGAACGTATGAAATAAAATGGTGGACTATAGTTGCCTTTGGACATAGGTGGGTTACAATATTAGATAGTTCAGTGTGATAATGTAAAACAACTCTCTCCCGACGGCTTTGATCTCTGTGTGGGTATTGTCGAGTCTCGGACGTGGTCTTACTAATTACCAAGCCTCACAAACTCGGAGTGACCCGGACGGACACACAAAACAACCAAACAATATAACCCACTAACTTGCATCAGAGCCTATTGCCTGCATCCACCACATCTCGGACACCACGCGTGATAAAATGTAACAAACGGGTTACTTTAATTGAACGACCCAGCCCGCAAAGACGGATGTGATGCGGACAAACACGCGGCTCAAGCGGCGAATGGGGACAACTGTCCACAAGACAATATTGATGTTGCCAGAATCGATGACAGGTTTTACCATGGTTTGTAGTCCACCTTTAATGGTTCACTGCAAGATCGGCCTATCCCCTGAGGGAAGATACAGCCTCTGTACCCCACCAGGGTAGCTTAATCCGGCTTGGTTAGGTTGTATGTCTGGTAAGAAGTGTATGTGAAAATTCTAGTGTACACTTAAATCAAGAACACTTGACATCTTGATGGTCATCCATCTCATCGGCTGTTTGATAAAACCTAATAGGACTTGACACCATAAAAACTATAAAATGCCCCTTTGTGAGTAACCCTTCCGCTGTATATATACCAAAGACCTAAACACAAATGTGATTTTTTTTAACAACCGGGGCATTGGTTATAAAACCCATAATGAAGTAAAATCACACGGAAATAAAAGTCACGAGTAAATTTTCATAATAATGTCTCAGGAGAGGATTAAAAGCTTAGACATCAAGTTCCCCTTACCTCTCCTCCCTCAGTCCTTCCCTCCTCCCTCGAATCCCTCCGTCCTTCCCTCCCTCCTCACCCCTTCCTTTCCTCCTCGCCTCTCTCCGTCCTTCCCTCCCTCCTCCCCCCTTCCCTCCCTCCTCCCCTCCTTCAGTCCTTTCCTTTCTCCTTCCTTCCCTCCCTCCTCACCCCTTCCTTTCCTCCCCGCCTCTCTCCGTCCTTCTCTTCCTCCTCCATCATTCCTCCCCTCCTCGCCCCTTTCCTCCCTCCTTCTCTCTCTCAGTCCTTTCCTTCCTCCTTCCCTCCCTCCTTGCCCCTTCCCTCCCTCCTTGCCTCCCTCCGTCCTTCCCTCCCTCCGTCTTTTCCTCCGTCTTTTCCTCCGTCTTTCCCTCCCTCCTCGTCCCTTCCCTCCCTCCTTGCCTCCCTCCGTCTTTCCCTCCCTCCTTCCCTCTCTCCTCGCCCCTTCCCTCCCTCTTTCTCACTCTCTTTGCCCCTTCCCTCCCTCCTCGTCCCTTCCCTCCCTCCTTGCCTCCCTCCGTCTTTCCCTCCCTCCTTCCCTCTCTCCTCGCCCCTTCCCTCCCTCTTTCTCACTCTCTTTGCCCCTTCCCTCCCTCCTCGCCTCCTAGGTAATAAACACACACATACACACGTACATTTTGCCTGAAGGTCAGCTTCCAGATGTTCCTGGCAAACATCGACGACGCCGAGAGGACCGAAGAGTCTGCCGAGCTCATGACGGCCGCGCTGATGGCGCCAAGACCCACGAAGGACACAAAGTCTGGCGTCAGGTACTGGAGCACCAGCGGGAGGATCATGGCCGTGTGCTTGGCCGTGATGCAAACGTCTGGCGACTCACACTCGAACTCGGTCTCGTTCCAGGCTGAAGAAGGCGCCGACGATGATCCCGAAGAAGATGGCGGCAGTTGTAGGCATATGAGGTGTGTTTGTATGGTTGTAGAAACGTAATTCAGGTTGTGCAAAGTTGCAGCAGAAAGTGTGTGATCCAGTGTTACATATGTTGACACGGTGCAAAGCGAGAGTGTGAAATATG
>NC_134777.1:131728060-131740560 GCF_046742065.1 Oratosquilla oratoria
TCATGGATTGTATGATTGATGTCGCTGTCCACTAGCGAATTATTCAAATAGTTACGATGGCGAAGCGTGAGGGGGATTCGATCTAGTCCTTACCATTCCCACTGGTGCGATTAGGTGTACTGTAAAAAATGGGGGTTATATGGGTGGCAGTTAGCAACCTCCCCAATCTCGGTAATCAGTTAGATTACGAGTTAGTACACTTTTAGATCGTCTGTGGTCGAGTGGTTAAAGGCGGGTGCTGTGGACTCTCTTGAGTCTATAGGCGGTGGTTCGAATCCTCTGCGCGACGGTCATGGATTGTATGATTGATGTCGCTGTCCACTAGCGAATTATTCAAATAGTTACGATGGCGAAGCGTGAGGGGGATTCGATCTAGTCCTTACCATTCCCACTGGTGCGATTAGGTGTACTGTAAAAAATGGGGGTTATATGGGTGGCAGTTAGCAACCTCCCCAATCTCGGTAATCAGTTAGATTACGAGTTAGTACACTTTTAGATCGTCTGTGGTCGAGTGGTTAAAGGCGGGTGCTGTGGACTCTCTTGAGTCTATAGGCGGTGGTTCGAATCCTCTGCGCGACGGTCATGGATTGTATGATTGATGTCGCTGTCCACTAGCGAATTATTCATATATATATATATATATATATATATATATATATATGTGTGTGTGTGTGTGTGTGTGTGTGTGTGTGTGTGTGTGTGTGTGTGTGTGTGTGTGTGTGTGTGTGTGTGTGTGTGTGTGTGTGTGCTTTGAATAACCCACTGTCGGAGAAACAAAGCAAAAGAAACAGACGAACTGTATATTTCGACCACTACTGTGGTCCTCTTCAGCAGAGGACCACAGTAGTGGTCGAAATATACAGTTCGTCTGTTTCTTTTGCTTTGTTTCTCCGACAGTGGGATATTTAAAACATTTTACTATATGTGCTACTACATTTTCGTCTTGTGAAATATATATATATATATATATATATATATATATAATATATATATATATACATATACAGTATATGTCTGTGTGTGTGTGTGTGTGTGTGTGTGTGTGTGTGTGTGTGTGTGTGTGTGTGTGTGTGTGTGTGTGTGTGTGTGTGTGTGTGTGTGTGTGTGTATACTAAGCATTTCATGAAAATGTGTAATAAAATACATTCACCAAAACGAGGAAAAAATCATGAAGTTTTGGACAATTTAAATTTTTCCAAGAACGTTGAAACTTCAAAATATTTTTTCCGTTTAGAAACAGGTCTGTTTTAATTTATATATTCTGTTCCACCTAACACCAGGAGTTTTCTTTCAGGAGAAGAGGGACTGACCAAGATTGGACGACATTGGATGGAAGCGCTGGTAAACTGCAGTCCATAACAGCAATAACAACAACTAAAATAACTATTTTGGTTTCTTGATATACTCGTACTTGAGAGAATTTCAATCAAAAAACGTAAGAATATTGTATCAAGCAAAGAATAATTTCTAGGCGCTAAGAAATTTATCCCAAATTCTAAAATTGCTTGAAGGGTAATTATTTAGCCTAGGATTTAAATTCCTCAATGAACAACAATGGGACTAAATTATTGACCATTTTTTGTTTTAAATGCCTTTAGGTAATTTTATTCAGTTGAACTGAGAGAAATTTTTCATTTCTTATATAATCAATTACCATTATAGATACTAATACCTTTACCATTTCCAAAACTATGATCATTTAAGCATTAATCTATTACCAATTTAATCACATTAATTGCCATTGCCATTTCTTACACTATTAACGTAAGGCTGATTACTATTGCAGTCATTTCCATAAATATGGCCATTTACGAGTAAGAGTTTATTACGATCCCCAATTCTAGTCATATCAATTACCATTACTGTCCCTGATACCATTTTCGTAATTGAATAAGATTAGAATAATTTTCGAGAGATAAGGAAGTTATCGTTTATCATTATCAGTGGGCCAGTGGTTACCGTGTCGATCTCATAAGCAGGTGGTCATGAGTTCGATTGCCGGGACCCGCTGCGTGCATCTTGCGTCGGTTCTCTACAGGCCTGGGCAAGTGGGGAGGCGACCCAAACATCGGCCTAAAAAATCAGCGGCTTGCAGTTAGTGACAGGTCTTTGCCATACCAGGGGGTTTTCACTTCCCACTTCGTGGGAGTGAGATGGTGAGTTATCAATGAGCATCTCTGGCATACAAGCGTGCTGGGGTCATGCATTCCTCAAAATCATGTATCACTGAGGATCTCTGCTACGATCATGCAGTTCCTGGTAAGATCTTCTTCTGGAGTTGGAATTAAGGTCTTCAGTTCGTCGATACTGGAGTCTTTGTCACTCCCAAAGACTTCGAGTGCCATCGATCTTATGAAGTGAGCGACCGAATTAGACCCACTAGTTCTCAGGTTCTTCGACGTTGGAGTCTGACACCTCCAAGGACTTTGAGTGCCGTCCATCTATTTTTCATGTAGCGGGCGACCCAAGAGCAACTACTGGTTCTCAGGTTCTTCGACAATGGAGTCTTTGACGCCCCCAAGAACTTCGAGTGCCGTCGATCTCATGAAATCAGCGACCGAAGAATACCTACTGGTTCTCAGGTTCTTCGACGTTGGAGTCTTTGTCACCCCCAAAGACTTTGAGTGCCGTCGATCTCATGAAGTGAGCGACCGAAGTGGACCTACTGGTTCTCAAGTTCTACGATACTGGAGTCTTTGCTACCCCAAAAGACTTCGAGTGCCGTCGATCTCATGAAGTGAACGACCGAAGTAGACCCACTGGTTCTCAGGTCCTTCAATATTGGACTCTTTGTTACCCCCCAAAAACTTCGAATGCTGTCAATCTCATGAAGTGGGCGACCGAAGAGGACCTACTGGTTCTCAGGTCCTTTGATACCGGAGTCTTTGTCACCTCCAAAGATTTTGAGTGCCGTAGATCTCATGAAGTGAACGACAAAAGAGGACCTACTGGTTCTCAGGTTCTTCGATGTTGGAGTCTTTGTCACCTACAAAGACTTCGAGTGCCGTCGATCTCATGAAGTAAGCGACCGAAGTGGCCCTACCGCTTCTAAGGTTCTTCGACGTTAGAGTCTTTAACACCCCCAAGGACTTCGAGTGCCGTCGATCCTATTTTCAAGTAGTGGTGAGACCCAAGATGAACTGTTTGTTCTCAGGTTCTTCGACGTTGGAGTCTTTGACATACCTGAAGACTTCGAATGCCGTCGATCTCATTTTCATGCAGTGGGTGACCCAAATGGACCTACTGGTTCTCAGATTCTTCGACGTTGGAGTCTTTGTAACCCCCAAGGACTTTGAGTGTCGTCGATCTCATTTTCAAGTAGCGGGTGATCGAAGAGGAACTGCTGGCTCCTAGGTTCTTCGCCACACAGATTCTGGTTCTTTGTCTTCTTGAGCTCGCTGAAGGCAAGGTTCAGGTATCGTTGTTGACCTGTCGTTGACAGTCGCTTCAGATTTGCATTTATATTTTTCTTCTCATTATTCTCAGATCTTCTGACTTCCTTCTTCTATTTATTTCCCCTCTATTTATTTTGCAGAAATGACGCCGTACTTTTGATACATTTAATAATTCTATTTTTCTCAACTGATGCGGAAGGTAATTTGTATATTTTATTGTTACATCTTTCGACATATCTTTGCTCACTTTTTCTCCTTCTCGTTTCTTTCATCTTATCACTCGCATCGTCCCCTCGAGATATTGGCGCGTCTTCAGGACAAAGACCCCGAGGAAGATGAAGAAGTAGACAACCCACAGCTTGGGTTCTTCCCTTTCCCGCCAGAGGACTCTTCGACAGAGAGTCTGACTCTTCGACAGAGAGTCTGACTCTTCGACAGAGAGTCTCCCAAGGAGAGTGGTGACGAAGGAAGGTCACGACTCATCCGGGACAATGTGAGTCAATTCGAGTCACCGTGATTCTAAGAGCATGAAATGGTGATTCGAGCAAACAAACTGGGTTTCAGAGAGATATACATAGAGACAGACAGATGGAAAGAGAGACAGAGACAGTGTTTGAAGATCTATTTAGATGTAGACCCAAGTATACATATACCCATTTACATGTATATATAGATTTCATATATTTCAGCTGAGTTTTTATTCCACCTGTCGCCAGGCGATTTCATTCACATAAGGAACTCCCTTCCAAAGGAAAAACAATTAATCTGTCTCTAACCGACGATAATGATAATAATGATAATGATGACGATAATGATAATGATAATGATAATAATGATGATAATGATAATGATAATGAGGATAATGGTAATGGTAATATTAATAATGATAATGAGAATGATAGTAATGATGATAGTGATGGTAATGATAATCATAATGATAATAATTATAATGATAATAATGATAATGATAACAATAATGATAATAACACTAATGATAATAACAACGATAATGATAAAACTAATAATAATAATAATGATAACACTGATGATTGATGATGATGATGATGATGATGATGATGATGATGATGATGATGATGATGATGATGATGATGATGATGATGATGATGATGATGATGATGATGATGATGATGATGATAACAGTAACAATAATAATACTAATAATAATAGTAATTATAATAATAGTAATAATAATAATAGTACTAATAATAATAATAGTAATAATAATAATGGTAATAATTGTAATGATAACGGCTATTATCATCATCATCATCATCATCATCATCATCATCATCATCATCATCATCATCATCATCATCATCATCATCATCATCATCATCATCATCATCATCATCATCATCATCATCTATCATTATTATTCAGAGACTATCACCGCACCAAAGATTTAGCCCTTTTGGTTTAAGGGAAGTGGGAGGACGGGGAGGGAGAGAGGGAGGGAGGGAGGGAGAGAGGGAGGGAGGGAGAGAGGGAGGGAGAGAGAGAGAGGGAGGGAGGGAGGGATGGAGGGAGAGAGGGAAGGGGGATCCCCCCCCCTTCGGCTGGTTAAAATCGCCTGCCTAGAGGCAGCTAAACTAGACGTAAGATTCAGCCAAAGTGAAAGAAGGAGGAGGAGGAGGAGGAGGTAAATTTGGAAAGGTTGAGCTAAGGAAGAAGGATGGAGAGGGAAAAGAATGGAGGGAGAAAGGATGGAGGTGAGAGGATTGAGTGGAAAGGATGGCGATGTGGGAGGATGGAGAGGGGAAGATTGAAGAGGGGAAAGATTAGAAAGTGGGAAGATTGGAGAGGGAAAAGGGTGGAAAGGGAAAAGGGTGGAGAGGGGGATGATTGGAGAGGGAAAAGGGTGGAGAGGGACAAAGGTGGAGAGGGGGAAGATTGGAGGGGAAAAAGGGTGGAGAGGTGAAAGGGTGGAGAGGGGGAAGATTGGAGAGGGAAAAAATGGAGAAGGAAAGGTTGGAGAGGAAGAAGATTGGAGAGTAAAAAGGGTGGAGAGGAAAAAGGGTGGAGAGGGGGAAGATTGGAGAGGAGAAAAGGTGGAGAGGGGGAAGATTGGAGAGGGAAAAGGGTGGAAAGGGGGAAGATTGGAGAGGGGGAAGATTGGAGAGGGGAATTGGAGAAGAGTGGAAAGGATGGAGAGGGTAAAGGGTGGAAAGGGGAAAGAATTGAGAGGGTAAAGGGTGGAGAGTTGAAAGGGTGGAGAGGTGAAAGGGTGGAGAGGGTAAAGGATTGAGGATGGAAAAGAACGGAGGGAGAAAGGGTGGAGACGGGCAAGGATGGAGGGGAGAGGATGGCGGGGAGGTGGGGTGAATGGTTCGGCGAGGGGACAGAGGAGGGGAAGGTGATGGGAAAGGGGGGAGGGGAAGGAGAAAGGCGAGTGGGGGGAAGGTAAGTGGAGGGAAGTCGGGTGGGGTGAAAGGAGGGGAGAGTTATCTTCGTGTGTTTTATCATCCCTAGCTACATGATTTATTAAAGTGTTGTTGACCTTTCCCACTTTTGTGAGAGAGAGTTATGTGCGAGGCTTGTGACGTCACATATCACCTCGTTTGACACCCAGAATGACCTGTCACAGGTCATTTTTGAGTGTTATCTCCAGACGCCTCCACAGGGGGGCGGAGAAAGGGGGGGAGTGGGGGAGGATTATTTTCCTCGACGTTGTGACTAGTACAGCCTTCTTCAACACTATGATCTCCTCCTTTGATATGGGAGTATGGCTGACAACTGATCCGGTACCTCCGTCACAGCTGTCAATTAGTTCTTCATCCACAACCCCATTATCACTGCCATCTCCACCCCCAATTCCAATTCGACCGCCATCTCCATGCCCCCTCCCCCACCAACAACAAAAACAACAACTACCAAAAACAAATGTGCAACTGCATTATTTCCCAGGAGATTTATAGGGACCCTGCGTAACAGTTAATATAATTGTTGACAGATAGAATAAAAATAAGGCTCTCGCAACTCTACCTATAGAATAATAGAGCTGTTGGTGGTGTTCTTGTTCTTGTTCCTGTTATTCTTGTTGGTCTTGTTCCCGTTGTTCTCGCTTTTGTTATTCTTGTTGTTATTTTTGCTTTTGGTGTTCTTGTCGTTGTTCTTATTCTTCGTGTTCCTGTTGTTGTTTTTGTTGTTGCTGCTGTTGTTTTTGTCCTTGCTGTTGCTGTTCCTACTGCTGTTGTTGTTCCTGTTCCTGTTATTTTGTTTTTCTTGCTGTTGTTGTTATTACTGTTGTTGTTTTTGCTGTTGTTGCTCCTGTTGTTGTTGCTTTTCTTCTTCTTTCTGTTGTTGTTATTGTTGTTTTTAAGCTCGGAGGCCAGTCAAAGGGGTGGTCCAAACGGTCACTCAGGCGGTGATGAACGGGGGGGGGGGGGGAGTCGACACTATCCGACGCAGTTGATATGAGCAGAAACTGACAAAGTTATCTTTTAACATTGTCTTCACTGTCATGAATTCTTACAGATCACCATTTGTAGTGACATCTTTCAAGTAATCAAACCCAGAAGTCGTGGAGTCAGGCAAAGGATTAGACGCCTCGCAACCTGCTACGCACTGTAGGCTAGCGGGCACAGTCGACCGCATCTGCGTTCCCAACGCTTGAATTTTTCACCCAGTTCCCAATGCCAAAGTCTCGTTCAAATGTTGCCAGGTCTAGTGTCTGGACCGCAGGCGCTATCGACATTCCTCCTAGTCCACTGTTCGGGCCATTCTAATCCTTTGCGTGGCAAGATAGTAGCAAAATGGATTCCTAATCATGAGGTCCCGTGATCAAAGTTCAGTAGTTGCTGGATTTGATCACACACACACACACACACACACACACACACACACACACACACACACACACACACACACACACACACACACACACACACACACACACACATATATATATATGTATATGTATATGTGTATATATATGTGTATATGTATATATATATATATATGCATATGTATATATATATATATATATATATATGTATATATATGTATATTTATATAGATGAGTGGATGGGTGGTGAGGTAAACACAGGGAACCGTTTAGAATAAATCCCTAAACGGTTCCCTGTGTTTATCTCACATCCCATCCACTCATCTTACATGTTTCAATATATATATATATATATATATATATATATATATAGTGTGTGTGTGTGTGTGTGTGTGTGTGTGTGTGTGTGTGTGTGTGTGTGTGTGTGTGTGTGTGTGTGTGTGTGTGTGTGTGTGTGTGTGTGTGTGTGTGCATTAAAGCCATAGAAACTACGTTTTAGTCCAGGCCTCAGCAAGTATTACCAGCAGACTTGTAGGTGATATCAAGGTAATAAGATATACATGTTTTTTAACTTTATAGAAAGAAAAAAAGTTATCCCTTGCTGAGAAATCAACCTGGGGAAGTATGAAGACGCGGTCACAGACATACAGTTTGAAAAATAAATTCGTAAACGCTATTGTGCATGATTGGCATCTTGCACCAAAAGACGTTAAACTTTGTTGCAATTTGTCACGAAAGACACAGGAGTCGTCTTTCCTTTACTTTAGCTTCCGAGTCTCACTGACTGACGTTTCTTCAAGGACACAAGACTTGAAACTCTTTTGGTATCAATACATGTAAACAAACAACCGAAGAACATATATTACCAACTGTACTGTAGGGCAAACAGGAGACAACTTCCGGCTGGCGCATGATCTCCGCGTACCCAAGCCAGTCAGAGGTCGCTTGGGAGGAGACGGAAGGGTGGGAGAAGAGGACAAAGACATGGGAGGAGGGGACGGAGGGTGGGCGAGAGGTGGAGCCAAGACACCAGGTAAAAAGATCACAGCAGGGGTGGGCAAGACCTTGGTACGCGTGCAAAACCTAGCACACTAACGCGAAACTCAGAGCTCACCTTAAAACAAATAATCAATAATAATAATAATTAATAATTAATGATAATAGTAATAATAATAATGATAATAATAATAATAATAATAACAATAATTATAATAATAATAGTAATAATAATAATAATAATAACAATAATAATAATAATAATAGATAATATTTCTTTTTGTACAAGGTGAAGGGAGGGGGCTCATTCTCGTAGATGGGCCTATAATTTTACTCCGTTTGCACACGAGAGAATGTATCAAAGATTTGGCCGATTTTAGCACCCACGCTAATTAAAAGGTTGCCAAACCCTGGATTAAGGTCAAGGGAGCGCGAATAACAAAATTTGAATTTCACTGAGACGCGATTTTGTTCATCATGGTAACATCTTCAAAGTTGATGAATGGTTCAGTCGAACATTCTGGACTCTACGACCCCTGTGGTAGACCATGTTGTTCAATGAAGGTTTGCCCTTTAAACAGTTTCAACCTTTTCAGTTCAAACTTCCAATTCAATGAAAAATTAGAGATTTCAGTCTTACTAAATCTGAATTTTTACATTCAACAGAAGTGAGCCTTACACTGAAGAAAATTTGTTTAAAAAAAAAAAAATCAGATACCCGAAGCATGACGTTCAGTTTTTTTTTATTTTTTATTATGCTTTCAAAAAAAAATTTCGTTCTTTATATTGAGACCTCTTAATGTTGGAGAAAGGTGTATCTACTTCCTTTATTTCTTCAAGGCGTTATCACATTGGGCTATTTTTCCTTCGATATGCCGGAGGAAAATTATTTTCCTCCGGCATATTTTCCTTCGATATGCCGGAGGAAAATTATTTTCCTCCGGCATATTTTCCTTCGATATGCCGGAGGAAAATAATTTTCCTCCGGCATATCAAATGACAAATGATTTGTCATAGCGAATTTACGGAGGAAAAAGTGCTGGAGGTTGACGGTATCACCGATGAATCGGAGGTTGAAGGAAAAATTGTCCAGTGTGATAACCCCTTAATATAGTGACATCGGATCTATGTGAATAACCACTATAGTTAACCATAATAAAGCCACTCAAAGAAGTTAGCGTATTAAGGTGGTTAACTCGAGAGAAGAACAACCCCTCCACCCCATTATAACTGAATGAAATCGCCTGACGCTAAATACAAAAAAATATATATGAAAAGTTGATCGCATTTTCCTTATCACCAGGTGTATTAGTGAATCAAAATATATTGAAAAACGTGAAATTCAAGGCAAACTTATGTGTATTCTTTTTATTCGGTGTTCATACACAAACGTCCACGCTCGCTCGCACACACATGTACATAACCACACATACACACACACACATATTCACACTAAGTACATTTACACATAATCACGCAATGGTACATAATTATTCTTGCGTCCCGATTCCAATTTACTCTGGGATTCACGCACACACGCACACACGCACACACTAGGTAAACACACACACACACACACACACACAACACACACACACACACACACAATATATATATGTATATATATATATATATATATATATATATTTATATATAAGCACATTTACACACAATCACGCAATGGTACACAATTATTCTTGCTTCCCAATTCCAATTACTCTGGGATGCACACGCATACACACACACACAAGAGCGCGAGCACTAACACACACAAACACATTACGTCCTGAAGACGGGGAGACCCACAGTCAGGATATGCCCTAATGGCCAAAATCAATGGCTAGGGGCTGTGGCCCCGTCTTGGACACGCAAAGGAAAGAAGAAGACGCGTTCAGTGGGTCGCGTGGAGGAACAAGAAAAGGAACAAAGGAACACAGCACGTTGCTGTTCGTTTGTGCACAGGTCTGTCTGTCTGTCTATCTGTGTGTCTCTCTCTCTCTCTCTCTCTCTCTCTCTCTCTCTCTCTCTCTCTCTCTATCTATCTATCTATCTATCTCTCTCTCTCTCTCTCTCTCTCTCTCTCTCTCTCTCTCTCTCTCTCTCTCTCTCTCTCTCTCTCTCTCTCTCTCTCTCTCTCTCTCTCTCTCTCTCTCTCTCTCTCTCTCTCTCTCTCTCTCTCTCTCTCTCTCTCTCTCTCTCTCTCTCTCTCTCTCTCTCTCTCTCTCTCTCTCTCTCTCTCTCTCTCTCTCTCTCTCTCTCTCTCTCTCTCTCTCTCTCTCTCTCTCTCTCTCTCTCTCTCTCTCTCTCTCTTTCGCGGGAACGAGAGGTCCCACGTAATACATTTTTTCCAAACTGAGCGTCTGAATACATTAATTTGCGGAGAAGGGGTATTTTATCTTATATAAAAGGAGAAATAAATGTATAATTGCGCTGAGCCACGGTGATACAAATGTATCTTTCCCTGTTGAATGACATATACAGACACATATAGATACACAGACATACATAAATATATACACTCCTGTGTATATAAACACACATAGATAAGCCGAGAAACGCACACATATTTATTTCTAATAGTCACAAATACATAACTATACACACATACATACACTGATACATTTACAAATATATACACATATACAGGTGCATACGTGCATAAGTATATAAATACACACATATGTACATACATAAGTGCTTAGATACGTAAGTATATACAACCATATAATTACATAAATGCATATTTGCATAAGTATATAATACAGACATATATGCAAGCATCTATACATACATTATACATACCTATCGATAAACATATACAAGCATGTATACATATATACATACACAAATGTATGAATACATACGTATATGCGGTACTTGTACTTATACATAAAAACATAAGTACACACATGAACACAGGTACATACATGTGTATATACATATATACAGATACAAATACATAAATACACATTTACATGTATAATACTATACTTATGAAGGTATACATATAAGATACGTGCATGTACAAATACATACATGGATAAGTATGTAAATACATATACACAAACATACCTACTTATACGATTACATATATAAACATATACATGTATACATACATAGATACGTACATACAAACATACATATATACATATATACACAAATGAATACATAGACCTGAAGAACGCTTTTGACTTTGTGTCGTACAAGAGATAAACATGGAAGGAGAGCATGGAGAGAGAGTACAATGGAATTGGTGAAAGATTTCCTGAATCAAGAACGTATGCAGACAATAGTAAAGATTAAAATGCCTGAGGAGTGAGAAGTGACCAGTGGAGTACCTCAAGGGTCAGTACTTTAACCAGCAATGTTTTTGGTATTCATCAGTGATATAGATAAGTAAAGTTATTTACTGATGCTACTAAGATCATGACAGAAGTGAAATGTAACCAGAAAAGCAAATTACTAAAAGAAATAGGAGTTATATAATGTGAGATGAAGTTATTACAAAAGCAAATGAAGAAAACGTTTGAAGATATTAATTAAGAATGGTCTGCTGCTAGACAACCATACAAACAGAACAATAGAAGAGATATATCAACGGTCAGTAAATGTAAGATTTGCATTTATTTTTATTGATAAGGATAAGATGAATATGATAGAAAACGTTATTTACTCTAGACTGGAATATACAGTAAGAAGAAGAAGAAGAAGAAGAAGAAGAAGAAGAAGAAGAAGAAGAAGAAGAAGAAGAAGAAGAAGAAGAAGAAGAAGAAGAAGGAGAAGGAGAAGGAGAAGGAGAAGGAGAAGGAGAAGGAGAAGGAGAAGGAGAAGAAGAAGAAGAAGAAGAAGAAGAAGAAGAAGAAGAAGAAGAAGAAGAAGAAGAAGAAGAAGAAGAAGAAGAAGAAGAAGAAGAAGAAAAACTGAAATAGAAGGAGAGAATAACAATGATATGTAACAGTTATTTCTAGAACAGGGAAAGAAGAAAAATAGAAGTGAAAACAGGATTTGTTGGTATGGGATGAAGGAACGCGAATTTACAGCTAAAACTTAAAGTAGACAGATTGCTTAAAACATGTTAGGAAGCATAGCTTTCGACACTGATGCGTCAACTTATGGAACAAATTTAAAAAATGAACCCAAGCCAACGAAGTAAATGAATATATACACATAAATAGATACATATATAGAGGTACACATACATGTGTACTTATTTACATACTTATATGAATACATACGTACATGTATATTCGTTCATAGTGCATACATGCATCCATTCATACGAGTATCACTCCAGGAAGTTACTG
>NC_134777.1:131745560-131753060 GCF_046742065.1 Oratosquilla oratoria
GCTTGGAGGGAACGCGCTACCCGCGACCGGTATGGCCACCCGTATTTGATAACATGCGTTTGTTCTCACCTCTGACCCACTAGGCATCCCGCTACCCTCTACCTTCACAGCAAACCGCGCGCAATGTGGCCGCACACTTAAAGAGAGGGAACGCGGTTGACTGTCGACGATCATTTCGTCATCCCCGCCCAGTTCAACACATTCAAGATACTAGTTTCTTCCTTCACGAGATGTAAACGTAAGAGCGCATGGTCGCGTGCATTCCTCTTGCTCGCGTTTCACATACATCTGTTGAAATTAGTTACACCTTTTGTCTCTTCCATTGTATTTATGAAAATATATGTTTTATTATCCTTGCACGTGATATATGTATATATATATATATGTGTATATATATATATATATATATATGTATATATATATATACATGTATATATATGTATATATATATATATACATGTATATATATACATATATATTATATATGTATATTATATATATACATATATATTATATATGTATATTATATATATATATATGCGGAAAAACCACCAAGGAAAAAGAAAAACTGATGACCAAGCGCTTTCGTCTATTCAGACATCCTGAGGATGTCTGAATAGACGAAAGCGCTTGGTCATCAGTTTTTCTTTTTCCTTGGTGGTTTTTCCGCATATTTAGAATCACGAGTTTATGTGATTTCTCATGCATATATATATATATATATATATATATATATATATATATATATATATATATATATATATATTTATATATATATATATATATATATATATTCCTCTTTGATGTAAAAGAAAAATATTCTGTCGCAAACCTTCATTTCTTTTGTCTTTGCGTATAATCTCTCCATTTCATTTAGGATTTTTATGGTGTAACCCTTCGACAAAGATTTTAATTTATACGTCACAATAATATATATATATGTGTATATATATATATATATATATATATATATATATATATATATATACATATATATATATATATATATATATATATATATATATATATATATATATATATATATATGTATGTACAAATATACATACATACATATACCAAGGCTTTTTCCCCCTTCCAAGGGAGGTAGCCAAAAAGGGAAAGGCATAAAAACACTCCCACCCATTTCATCCCTAAATACACTCCACACCCCTCCCACCCTCCCTCTCATCTGAGCACCTCCTGGATGACGGGTCATCCCTGCACCCTGCCCACCGCCCTGGGTCAGAAGCAGTGTCGCAAGACACAGCACATCCACAGCAAGGCCGCTTCATTTAATCGGCGACCCCCCCTCTCCGTCCCCCCTTGCATATAAGGAGAGGACGGGGAGAAATCCCTTCGGGCTGCGTCAAAATTTACTCACACATACTACCCCCCCCCCCGCCCATTCCTCCTCATGCAATCACAACATCATCCATATACAACCATTCTCCACTCACCTCTGTCTTCCGTCCTCTCCCTTCCTTCCTCAACAGACATTCCCCTCTTCCCCAAAGCCCCCTTCACCCCATCCATCCACCTCATCCTAGGACGTCCCCTCATGTTCACTCCCTCCACATCTGCCTTCCATACCTCTTTTACTAGTCTTTCTTCACTCATTCTTTCCATGTGTCCAAACCATCCTAATATTCTTTCATCAACCCTATCTCCCAAATCCTTTTTCACCCCTGTTCTCCTCCTCACCTCCTCATTTCTCACTCTATCCAGCCTAGTAACCCCCACCATACTTCTCAGACACCTCATCTCAAACACATTCAAACTCCTTCTCTCTTCTTCTCTTATGTTCCACGTTTCTGCCCCATACAGTGCTGTTGGCACAATCACTCCTTCATACAGTCTCCTCTTCGCATCCATTCCCAAATGTCTATTCCTCATTACACTCTTTAATCCACCAAGGCATTTACTCGCTTCCCTCAATCTACATTCTACCTCCACCTTCACTCCACCTTTTCCTGCTACACTTGCACCCAAGTATCTAAAACTATCCACTTCCTCCAGTCGCTCTCCCTTAATGTTCACTTCCAGTCTACTGCCACTTTCACCCCTTGTACATCTCATCACCTTACTTTTACCCACATTTATCTTTAGCTTTCTTCTATCACATACTCTCCCAAAATATGTATATATATATATATATATATATACATGCACGTATACATGTATGTGTGTGTGTGTGTGTGTGTGTGTGTGTGTGTGTGTGTGTGTGTGTGTGTGTGTGTGTGTGTGTGTGTGTGTGTGTGTGTGTGTGTGTGTGTGTAACTCGCTCCGAGTGGATACAAGTTGATACTGTGTCTCTTTTTGCATGTCGCGAGACTTAAACTCAACAGAAAGCGGCCAGACTCCGGAAGAAGTCTTAGGAACTCCAACGGCTCAATCATATGAGCCACTTCCACCAGTTCTGCGCTTCTGTGACCCTCTAAGCAGATGAGGTTAGGGTGATGGTCTAGAAAAGGGTCCAGGCAAGGGTGTGGGTGTCCGATGGTCGACTAATCTATAGTGTTTGATCGACCACAAATGCTCTAGTCTGGTGTTTCAGTCCACTATGACACTACGTTCTGTGCTCATTTGGATGCAGTTGAAGGAGAAAAACCGTGGTGGTGGGGGAGGTGAGAAACAAAAAATCAATTAAGGAAACAGATGCTTGTAATGAGAATAAAATACACCAAGTAACTAATGTAACCCAAATAAAATCAACAAAACTACAAAACAAGTAGTGTTTGGAAACCGAAATGAAAAATGAATTATTCAATTTTGTAATCAAAGAAAATATGAAGGCATTGGTGTTGAAAAAATAATAACCTGGACAGAAACGAAACTGTAATCTTTTGAACAAGGATGATTAACCAAAACCAATAAGAAAAAATAAATAAAAACATTGTCATTGGAAAGCAGATTCTAAGGTGGAAAGATAATCATATATCATCCAAACCAATTGTTGGCATTCCATTGTCTATATCTACGTCAAAAATTTGTTGATAACCCGTAACTATGATAACAACATAACTTTAGTAATAACACTATTACTTTCACAGAGACAACGGCAATTATGTACAACATTTATCTACCCTAAGATCCACAAGAGTTGGTGGTGTTTTGTTGTGTTTATTTACCAATCCTATAAAGATACAGCCCAACTGGACCACGTCTGTGTATGCCACGGCATACAATCCGCCGAATAAGGTGTAGGCTACAGCTATACAGGCTGACAGTATCACAGCAGTTTTGACATCCATGTCAAGTACCACGGACAGTGTGGCGCCTGCGTTCCGTGTTCCAGAAGAAAGGGAGAGAAATAAGAGGAAAGAGAGCAGAAGAACATGTTGAGTTAGTAGTGACGGGAGGATGGGATGAAGATGAGGTTGAATATAAGAACATATGAACATAAGCATGAAGGAGACTGCAAGAGACCATAAGGCCTACACTAGGCAGCTCCGTTGAGATGACAGATACCTACATACATATATATATTGAAGGGAGAAGCGTAAACACTAGACTCAAAGGGAGAGGTTTAAGGTGTAGGCATTAAACCTCCCACTTTGAGTCTGGTTCCTAGACTCCAGATTTTCACACTTATTGAACATATATATATATATATATATATATATATATATATATATATATATATATATATGTATATATATATATATAAATATGCATATATAAGGATATATATAAGTATATATATATATGTATATACATATATATATAAATATATATATATGTATGTATATATATATATATAAGGGTTGACATGAGGAGGAGGGTGGTAAGAGAAGCTGGGAAATATATAGCAGAATGCTGAGAGTGAATGACAAAGATGTGAGCCGAGTTAAGGAGAGTAAGGGGAAATAAAAATCAGAGAACAGGGAAATTATAAAAAAAAAAAAAACAGAAAATATGTAAATAATGAGAAAGGAGGAAGAGTTATTTGACGAACAGTGAGTGACTGGGTAGATTGAGTAAATAGGTTCTTCATGAAATGATAAATAATTTAATAAAGAGAAAAAGAAAGAGAAGAGGCAGTGAAAATGTGACAAAAGAAAATAGGAAGACAATAATAAGAAAATGGATTGTATGTGGGAACTGGAAGGAGAAATGCGTTATCAAACATACATAGAGAAGAAAATAAAGAAAATCAGACATTTATCAAATCGTGAGGAAAATTAGCTCATAGAAGCAAAGGCACTAACATCTGTAAAGCCGTTCCCAGGAGAAAAAATATATCATTAGTTACCACAGAAAATGGGAGAATGTACATATGACTGCTAGTAAAACAGAAATTACATTAGGATACCGCATTGCTCCTCAATGCTGCAGGATTTGACGTAGATTTTAGCTTTGCAAAAGTCTGACGGTTCTATTTGGTCTATCGGGACGCACAATGGCCAGAAGGAGTTTTTGGACAAACAAAATCCGATTCTGGCCCTAAGTTTATCCCCAGCCGAATAAAATCACCTTGCGTGCTCCGCGACAAAGTCTAATTACATAATATAGATTCTAAATATTTGCAATAGAAGCACTTATGATATTCTTCCAAACATTTTTATTTTTATTTTCTATTTTCGGTTCAACTATAGTAATCCCTCCCATATCCGAACAGACACTTTGTCATCATCCGAACGAAACTAAAAATATAGCATTGGAGTAACGGAGTGGAGACTTGGGAGTGAGGAAGGAGTCATTTTTCTTCGCGTATTCGAATACTCCCCAAAGCCGAATACTTCAATCCCTTCGGATATCGGAAGGATAACCGTATTTTTTTTTTTTTTGGGGGGGGGGGGTTAAAGAACGCCAAAGGAGTATTATATCTGCACTTCACCCACAGTATTGAGAGCATTGATTGAAAACATATAAAGTAACGGAATCTTAATACTAAGCCGTCTAAAGGGACTATCACACTGGGCTTCCAGGCTTCCAGGCTTCCAGGCTTCCACGAGCTTCACCAGCGCCGACAGATGAGAGTTTGAGTAAAAACGACTTTTTTTTTTTTTTTCGAATCTGCAAATATCAAGTTATCTTTCCGTCATATGTAGCAAAGCTAAATGATGAACTAAGAGGTGTAAACCTTCACGAGTGTTAGACATACTAATGGAATGTTGTAAGAGAAGTCTAGATTTCTGTAAGCGAGGTCATATTCTAGTTATTCAAATGGAGATTGGAGGTTGGAGGTACGATGTGGGAAGAAAATAGCTTAGTGTGATAATTCCTTTAGCATGATCTGAGGAGAGAAAAATGAAGAAATGAGTCTCAGAAGGCATCTTCCGGTGGTAATCCAAGAAGTCTTCCTGCAGACATCTGACAAAAGGTATAAAAAACGGTGAAGAGGAGCATATAAGAAAAAATCAAAATCAAACAAAAAAATGACATTGGTAAATAAAGAATACATTGGTTAGAGTTGGGTTACATCCTGTATGCATGTAAACATGACATAGACCGCATGGGAATGTATGCATTTGAATATGGATATTACATTGATTGCAAATATTGCATCGCTTCTGTGGGAAGGTAAAACAATAAGAGTTTCGTTTTGTTTTGTTTTGTTTTGTTTTCGTTAAGTACTTTGGCCAAAACAAAGAATATGGATCACTGTCGATTGCATATTCAGAAAAACAAAAATAGGGGAGCTAAACATTTAATCTTTTCTAGTTTCCCCCCCAAAAATTGAAACCTAGAATTGAAAATAAGGGTGACATCAGAAAGCACATGCCAAACTGACATAGTTTGACTTCAATCCAGCTAAATTGAATTTCACAACAACACCGCCAGCTTGGGTTGTACTTTGTAATAACACAATAACACAACAACAACAACCCCCGCGCCTCCCTTGCAAAGAATCACAACGTTCATGTTTTGTACCCATGGCAAATGCAGCTCTCCCTCTTGTGGGCCTTTTTTTTTTTTTTTTTTTTTTTTTTTTTTTACACAGGTTTATCCCCTCATTCCAAACGTTAAACACACATGTCTTATGCTACACCGCGTGCCTCAAACCTCAGAAGTAAACCTACAGATATACAACAGAATCATGAAACATTAACTTCACCGTCCACTTCGGTACGACGACGCCTACGTAGGCGTCATGAGGAGTGAATGGGTATACGAAGATGCCGGCTTCGGCGTCTTGATTATATATATATGTATATATATATATATATATATATATATATATATATATATATGTATATATATATATATTTGCTGTACATGAGTTACCCACGGATTCTATGAACTGCTTTGATCACGTTTTATGTTTATTATTATTCAGAGTAAAAGAGAGGGAGTAATACAGCAGTGACTTTATATTTTATAATGTTGTGTTGTATTGTGTTGCATCGTACATATGGCTGCCGATACTGCGTTCGAGAATTTGACTCGTACTGAAGAGGTTTAGCGGTTCTGGAATAAAATGAGACTTGATTTTCGGTAATACTTCGGCTCTTGTTAATGAGTGAGTTTCTCTTTTCAGTACAGATGACGTTCCTTTTGTGTTGAATCTGTCCAAATGTATTGAATTGTATTGCAATAGCCAGAATTTTTTTTTATGAATTTTAGTAATTAATGAAAAGGTTTTAAAGTCCACCACATCACCCGTTTCGTCTTTTGCTTCTCGTTCTTATTGTGTCACCTTTCCACAGTTACCACATATGTGTCATCTTGTCATGCCATGTATCACCCTAAGACCAGACCTGCTCTCCGACATGTACCAGCCTTTATAACTTGTAACGTTTATATCCTTTGCAGCCCTGTCTTACCCACCTTACACCAACCCTAGTCTCAACCACTTTCTTTTATATTTTGTTCATGTTGGTAGATACTAGTACTATACTCCACCCCTACCGCATCCCACCATTCTAAACCGGCGAACCTTCAAGTCTTCAGAACCTACCAAGAGCTCCAAGAATGGCAGCCGACCAGAAGACCTCGCCGCAGAGAGCTGGCAAGAAGAGGAGTCCACCCATTCGCTCTCCGAATTGGTTCTGTAAAGGATCCAGCATGGTCACGTAGCCCTGGGATCGCATCTTGTTGGCAAAGAGCACACCACCTGAGGAGAGATACAGGGAGAGAGTGAGTGGCGCGCGGGCACTGAAGGACAATGTGTTGGAAGGGGAGGGACCCTGAAGGGTCTGGTTTCTAGGATATGGATGAGAGTGAGGAAGGAGGAGGAGGAGGAGGAGGAAGGGGCCGGGGAAGGTCGAGGGTCATGGGGAATTCAGAATAATGCGTAGATGTCGGAGAGTGAGGAAGACAGGAGGAGGAACCGGGGCCAGGGGAGCAGCTGTGTTTGGAGAAGTATCAGCGTGGCCACCAAGAGCTCTCGGGGTTTGAAGGTGGAGAAGGGAAAGGAGGAGGAGGGAAAGGAGGAGGAAGGAAAGGAGGAAGAAGGAAAGGAGGAGAAAAGAAAGAAGGAGGGAAGGGAGGAGAAAGGAAGGGAGGAGGAAGATTGAGGTAGAGGCGAGTGAGGATGAGAGTCAGGCAATATGTGGA
>NC_134777.1:131763060-131775560 GCF_046742065.1 Oratosquilla oratoria
CTGAATTTGAATCCGACAAGAAATAATGGTCTCAAACTGTCAGGAAATAGATTTAATTTAGAAGTGGGTAGAAAGTGCTTCGCCAACCGTATAGTTAATGAATGGAATAAACTTCCTGCAGAAGCAGTGCAATGTAGTTCAGTTCGAAGCTTTAAGATTCATTTAGATAAACACCTAAGCAAGATTTTGTAATGCCTGGCATTTATTTTATATTATCTATTTATTTGTTTTTTAGTATTTGTCGGTCTATTATTTCCTTGATTATCATTTATTATTATTTGTCAATTTATTACTATTTACTATTTACCTGTTTATTATTTAACTTTACCTATCTATTTATTTACTTACTTATTATATTTATTATTATTTATATTATTATAATTTTATTTATTTATTTATCATTGCTACTTTTTTTTTTTTTTTGCATCCGACCTAGTTATAGACCAAAAGGTCTCCTGTCGCCATTCTCTTCCTTTGTAATCCTGAAGATCAGATAACTTTATGGATAGAGATGACAGGTGGTAATGAAGATGGAACTGCCTAGTGTAGGCCCTACGGTCTCTTGCAGTTTCCTTCATTCTTTTGTACTTATGAAAGGATTTTTTTCTCGTTGGCATTCTTCCAAAAGATTTTAAAAATTCTTCCTCTAGGGTCTTTGCTTTGGAAGCAAATCGTAATATCTTTGGGAAAAAACCCAAGCCTTTGCTGGAGTGGGAGAAGGGGAGGGGGTGGGGGAGGGGTTTGGGAGAGGGGGAGGGAAAGGTGTTTTAACCAACGGTGACTTTGACTTACTTGGTGGGTGTGGGGAGGGGGTGTTACTGGGACACTCTGGTATGAATGTGAACATTTCACCGAAACCAGGGAATCCATTAGGAAGAGAAAGAGAGAGAGAGAGAGAGAGAGAGAGAGAGAGAGAGAGAGAGAGAGAGAGAGAGTCAAGTATAAGTATACCTGGAACTACAAGTGCTCAGAGACTGAAGAGCCCACGCAGCATCAACCCAACAACGCCCCTGGGCATCGACCTATCCTAATACCCTTCCTTGCAGACAAAAGTGGCATGGCGGTGAAGGCCATGACGGGCGTGGTGGTGGTGGTAGCTTAGGATGATAGAAATGATGATGATGATGATGATGATGATGATGATGATGATGATGATGATGATGATGATGATGATGATGATGATGATGATGATGATGATGATGATGATGATGATGATGATGATGATGATGATGATGACGACGACGATGACGACGACGACGACGACGACAATGACGACGATCATCATCATCATCATCATCATCATCATCATCACCATCATCATCGTGGTGGTTCTGGTGGTACTGGAAAAATGGGGAGTGATAGGAAAATGAAGATAACGATGGTGATGATGAGGAGGAGGAGAGGTGGGAGGAAGATATGGTTGGATGAGGATGAGGAATGGTGATAATGAGGACAATTATAAGTACGAGGATGAGATTAAGGATGAGAATAATGATGAGGGTGAAGATGAGAATGAGGATGAGGATGAGAATGAGGATGAGGGTGAAGATTAGGGTGAGGACGAGGGAGAAGATGAGAATGAGGATGAGGATGAGAATGAAGATGAGGATGAGGTTAAGATTGAGGATGAGGATGAGGATGAGCATGAGGATGATGAGGAGGAGGAGGAGGAGGGTGAAGATGAGGGTGAGAACGAGGGTGAAGATGAGAATGAGAATGAGAATGAGGATGAGGTTAAGATTGAGGATGAGGATGGGGAAGAGGATGAGGATGAGGATGAGGGTGAAGGTGAGGGTGAGGGTGAAGATGAGGATGAGGACGAGAGTAAGGATGAGATTAAGAATGATAATGAGAATGTGGATGAGGTTGAGAATGAGGAGGCTAAACATTTGGATGAAAATAGAGATAGAGAAAAGGATGACGATAAAGATGAGGACGAGAAAGAGAATGAGGATAGCAAAGAGAATGGAAATGAGGACAAGTAAGAGAATGAGGCTAACAATCAGAATCCATTAAAACCCAATTAAAAAATAAATAGAAAAAAAAATTGTGAACTATTTCAAGCTTTCCTGATGACAAATGTGCCTGAATGTAGATTGTCATGGAACTTCATGACCTCCAGTAGCCCTGTTCTTTGTTTATTTTATTTATTCCAGGTGTGTGATTACGTTTTGTTTGGAATGTGGAATTGGTGCAAAAGAAGAATACTAACCTATGTGATGCAAGATTGTTTACAAGTCATTAAATTAGGCCGTCGCGAAGCCTCGACCCTGAGCCCCTACGGTCACGCGTCACGTATGCTACCGTTCTGCCACGCAGAACGTCTAAAACAGCCGTAACCAGATTGGATTTCACTTTAAACAAGTTATTTTTTCCATAATTGTCTACAAGAATAACACCGTCGAAGAAAAGATCATAACAGTGATAGTATTTCTTATGTGATTTGTTGAACTCTCGGGTCTTAAGAGGGCAATTCTTCTTCAGCTTTTCTTTTTCACTCCATCAAGAAACGTTCAGTTTTTACTATGAAATAAACTGAGCATCCCATTCCCGCGCAGTGGGAAGTGAAAAACCCCTGGTATGGCCAAACCCCCGCCAGGTCCCGGGAATCGAATTCACGACCATATTCTCACGAGTTCCAGAGTAATTGGCCCATTCTAAATTTTCTTATACATACAACTAGATACAGTGCTGAATAAAAATGGTAAGTAAACGTATCAGAAAAACATATACATGATGTACTGAAATGACCTATAAGCTCAAAATCTACACCAGAAATATATTTGAAAGACACACACACACACAACTCTTCTCTACCTAGAAAAAATAAACAAATCAATTCTATTCAACGACAAGTCGAAGGTTAAAAAAACTAAAGCGAAAAAACAAATTTAGTTGCATCTACGTGGTCTTGGCATAGATGGTTGTTGGGAGCACCGGTCTTTGACAAGATCATAAAACTTGAGCGAGAGACCAAGTTTTGGACTGATCTACATACAGAGATCAAATCAAATCCCCTCTCAACGACAGGGAAGAGAATTTGGTAAAAATAAATCGGCCTAATTCCGTCAGACTAGGTATATAGTATGTATGACCCAAATGCAAAAGAAACCTGACTTAACCTAATCTGATCTAACCTAACATAATTCAATCTAATCTAACTTATTCTAATCTAACCTGATCTAACTTAACATAACTTAGCCTAACTTAACCTAACCTAACATATCCTAAACTAACATATCCTAACCTACCCTAAGCTAATTTAATCTAATCAAAGATATCCTAAACTAGCCTAACCTAACCTTACCTAGTCTTAACCTGTGCTTAATCTAATATTTATCTTTTCTTTTTTTCTTTTCGGTTTTATTTTTCTCAGCAAACGAACACGTTCACCGACCCTCCGCCTCAGCAACTGCCCTTTTTCTAAACTCTATGACCACTAAAGCTGATGTATTAACTTGGGGCCAATTCTGTACTTCAGGGCGAACAGTCTGGTTGAATAAAAGACCTCAACTTCGAACTGCTTCATGGTGAGAGGAAAACAATCATGCCACCTGCCCTGGTTACCAGAAAAGTGCAATTTAGTTGAAAGAAAAAAAAAAACTGTACATCAGACAATAAAAGGGTCATGTGTACAAATTGTCGTACATCAGGCAACTGGAAGCTTTGTGTACATAATGTACATAGTGCAGTGGGGACTCGCCCAGAGAGCCAGAGCACAAATGTTGTTTAAAGTGAACATGTGTAATCAACAATATATTGAGGATACTCGCTGGCCGCCAGCGAGTTGGACCAAGGGCATAGTTCATTATATTCCATGCTACAAAACCCTTGGTAAGGGGCACCGTCCTAGCCTCCTAACAGAGAGAGTTCGAGACGTTAAAACCGACACAAAACAATGTATTGAAGTAATACTAAGCACATATTTGTTATGTGCTTCTATTTTATCACGCCCTATACCAGATTATAACATTTCTTTCAACCATACACTTTTGATTTATCTACTTCCTATTTACCTATTTGTTACCTTGTCTATTATTCTTATCTGATTGTCTGTTTACCTTAACCTACTCATGTATTTGTTATCTCACTTATTCACTTATTTACTTATCTATTTAGTCATTTGGTTATTCATCTACGTGTTCATCTATTATTCTATTTATTTGTTTATTTGTTCATTTATTCATTGTTTATTTATTCATCCATTCATTCAATCATCCATTCATTCACCCACCCATTCATTCATCTATTCAATTGTTCATTCATTTATTCATTCATCAATTCATTCGTTCACTTATTCATTCACTCATTCATTCATTCATTCATTCATTCACTTATCATTTATTTATTCACTCCTTAATTAATTAAAAAAATTACTAAAGCATTTAATTATTTGTTTACTTTGTATTCATCCACTTATTTATGTATTGATTTATTTATTCAGTATTAATTCACCTATATATTTATTTACTTCTTTCATTACTTCTTTCTTTCTTTATTTGCTTATTTATTCATCAACATATTCATATATGTTTTTATATACTTATTTCACTATTTATCCACTTGGTTATTTCGCTGCGTATCTATGGATCTATTCACTTATTTATCTCATTATTTATTCATTCATTACATATATATATATACACATATATATATATATATATATATATATGTATATATATATATATATATACATGTACATATATATATATACATGTATATATATATATATATATATATATATATATGTATTCATGTATATATATATATACATGTATATATATATATTTATAATTATGTATATATATATATATATATATATATATATGTATATCTATGTGTGTATATATATATAGGTGTATATATATATATATATATATATATATATATATATATATATGCAATAAAAACACTAGGAGCGTGTGTTTACAAATGCGTAAATAACCACTAGGAAAAGTAAACTAACGAAGCAGAGCGCTTTCGTGTAATTACACGAAAGCGCTCTGCGTCGTTAGTTTACTTTTCCTAGTGGTTATTTACGCATATATATATATATATATATATATATATATATATATATATATATATGTATATGAATATGTGTGTGTATATATATATATATTTATATATATACATATATATATATATATTATGCATATATATATATATATACACATGTATATAATATATTTTATATATACATATATATATATGTATATATATTATATATATATATATATATGTATATATATATGAATATATATACATTATATATATATATATATATATATATATATATATATATATACAAGGTATATATTGTGTATATATATATATATATATATATATATATATATATATATATATATATATATATATATATATCACTAGCCTAATTACCCGCGCGTTGCAGCGGGCAAATGATCATTTTAATTTTGATAGTATTTGTGAAGAAATGTTACATGTATCAATATAACTCAGTGGAAAAGGTAAAATGTTGAGATAGAAAGAAACTAATTTGAGGAGGAAGACGCCCTTTAGAAATAAAAATATACTCGGCCATAAAAGAACAATTAAAGGAATCTTTAAATATCTTTGGATTCATTATTTTTCAGCCCGCGAAAAAATCAAATAAAAATAGTCAATATTTTAACATTTGGTAAAGTTCTACAATCACTTTACATTTACATGCTTTCTCCTTACAAAGGCTATCACAATTTGTGGCAACATTAATTTCATAAATATAGATAATATTCATGAACACATACAATGGTTTCTTTGTTTCCTCATCCCACCATTCACTACCCTTCCTTCTATTTCCTCCTGCCCTTCTTGTTCCACACACCATCCTTGCACACTTTGTGACTCCCTCCTTGAACCATCCCCATTCCTCCTCCACACCTAGCTCTACTCTATCCTTCACTCCTTCCCACTCCTCCTTCAGCTTCTTCTTGTACTCCTTCTCCTTTTCATTTTCATTTAAAGAGTTCACTCTAAGCACCTCCCTAACTTTTGTCCCTTTCCTCTTTCTCCATCTATCCTCCACTCTCAACTTACCTTCCACCAAAAAATGATCTGATATTCCCCCACCCTCTCCTCTTAGCACATGTACATCCTTAACTCTTCCTATCATAGTCCTATTTACCACTACATAATCCATCAACGCTCTATCTACCACCCTTCCATCCACCACCCTCTCCCATGTATACTTATGCTTGACTTTCTTCCGAAACACTGTATTTGCTATCATCAACTCTTTTTCTAGACACATGTCCACCATCAACTTTACACTACGATTCTTTCCTGGCACTCCACATTTCCCAACCACTCCATCAATTGGACCATTTCCTACCCAAGCATTAAGGTCTCCCAGTACTATTACATTGACATTTCTCCCTAAATCCTCTATGCATTCATGTAAATCTATCCAAAAGGCCTCCCTTTCTTCTACACTCTTCTCACTGCCAGGCCCATATGCACTTACAAAGACCCACATCTCCTTTCCCAGTTTCACCTTCATCCACATTATCCTTGAGAAAACCTCCTTCCACTCCACTACACGTTTACCTATCTCTTCACTTACTAGAATAGCAACCCCTTCCCTCCCTCGCCCTCTCTTCACTCCTGATAACCTCCCACTTACACTCTCAAACTTACACTCACCCTTCCCTTTCAACTTAGTTTCACTCAAAGCCAACACATCCATCTTTCTTCTCACAAACACATTACCTATCTCTTCCCTTTTACTCTCATCTGTACCACATCCACGCACATTAAAAGACCCAAACCTTAGGGTGCTGGTCGGAAAACTCCCACACCCTCTTATGCCTTTACTTTTTCGTTTAGGAATATCCCCTGTGGGGCTACAAGGAGAAGGATGCCTAGTCCCACTCCCCGTCCCTTTCTTCTCGCCTCTTACGATCCAAGTGGAAATACTTGGTGGCAGTATTCTTTTCCCCCACCACAGGGAATTCCCCCACAGCAGAAAACGAATACTCAGAGAAATGGTACAGGACAGCAGCAAGGGGTTGGGGGACAGCATAACGGAGGGACAGTCGTAGTATAAAAGTGTCATCATTTCTCTATGAAGAGTTTTCCTCTATCATAGACAAAATGATGTGTGGCTCTGGTCCGTAGGGGCGCCCCATATAGACCCTAAAGTATCAACTGCATGCTACTTTGCCACAATAACAAGCAGCCATGTATATACATATATATATATATATATATATATATATCTATATATCTATGTGTGTGTGTGTGTGTGGTTGTGTGTGTGTGTGTGTGTGTGTGTGGGTGTGTGTGTGTTGTGTGTGTGTGTGTGTGTGTGTGCGTGTGTGTGTGTGTGTGTGTGTGTGTGTGTGTGTGTGTGTGTGTGTGTGTGTGTGTAGTTTGATATATACATATACTGTGTATACGGTCTGTCCTCTCCCGTCCTTCCTCAACAGACATTCCCCTCTTCCCCAAAGCCCCTTTCACCCCATCCATTCATCTCATCCTAGGTCACCCCCTCATGTTCACTCCCTCCACATCTGCCTTCCATGATTTTGGCCACTTTATTACTTATCTACCGGATGGCCCTATATCTTTTAATCCTTCTGCCGCCAAATGGTTGCAATAGACTATAAGGCCTACGCTTACCACCTTCCATCTCCCTCCATAAGATTATCTTCTCTTAAAAGAAGCAATTGTTTCAGAGCTCAGTGCATGGTTATCAAGTCTTTTCTATTCGTTAACCATTGTGTTGGGAAACCAGTTCTTGACTATTTCACTGATTTCATTCACCTCCGTGACCATACACATTGCTGAGCAACACATCAATAACAGGCGAAGTAATGTCAATGAAGTTAAAGGATGAATATTGTAAAGCGACCTTGAGCATTGCAATCGTTTGCAATATCTAACTTCGCTTCTAAGAATAACACAGCTGATTATGGATCTGGAAATCTGGAAGCATTATTCCAGGGATTCCAGAGACAGAAGAAATACCTCTGGATGCCTGATGGCTTCAAATGCAATGAAGCGAGCAAAACAGCTTGCACATGTTATCAGGCATTTGTGTGTGTGTGTGTGTGTGTGTGTGTGTGTGTGTGTGTGTGTGTGTGTGTGTGTGTGTGTGTGTGTGTGTGTGTGTGTGTGTGTGTGTGTGTGTGTGTGTGTGTGCGTGTGTGTGTCTGTGGAGATATACAGACCCCCAAGAACTTAAGAAACCCTACCTGTCATTGTGAAGATTCCCACGAAGATACCTATACTTCTCCCCGCTAACATCACATCCTCAGCATCGTCATCTCCTGGAGGCTTCTTGCGGGCAGCCCAGATCCCGACGGCCAAGATGAGCAGGTAGAAGATGACGATAGCCACCAAACCTCCAATGTTGATCGGCATGGCTTCAGATTCCCTTTGAAGTCTCGAGAGAGGCTCTTTATTCTCAAAGACCCGATACGGAGAAACTGTGCTCCTTGTGGGATGGAGAGCAGCAGAAGAAGGAAGAACTTAACTTTGGAGAAGATGGGGGGTTGCTGGGTTTCGGCGCGTGTTCTGGCCTTAGGAAAGTGTTCTCCTCTTTATGGTCCTGTCACAACACGCGAGATCTTTCTTTTTCTCTTTTTCCCTTTTTTCTCTCTCTTTCTCTCCCTCGCTCTTTCTCTTTCTGGCTTCAGCTCCCAAAGGCGATGGCAGTTCTAGGGAGACCTGTGAGGGAAAGAAGAAAAAACAAGGAATTAGAAAGTAGTCTTTACGAAAAAAAAATGTCTATTTATACATATAAAACAACCGTAACCAAATTATCAACACCAATCAAAACTTATCACATCGGGCATAAAAACAACTTCATTACAATATCATTTGCTTTACACATTTTTATTTGATGAACAACCAGTAATATAATCTATGAAAATATATGTGTTCAAAAAAGATGAAGACGAGGGTACTGAAGGATATCGAGGCGGCGTCAGAATGAATGGCGCTATAGAAAATGTTTGGGTCGATGATTCCAATATTCTAATTTGGGTGAAGACACTGTTGGTCAAGGAGGCACAGTACCGGGAGGTGATAGAAGTAGGGAGGGTGGATAGAGATATTAGTATTATCTCTGAGTCCAGAAATAGATGAGGGATGAACTATGTGTGTCACTGACAGTGATGACAGGCTTGACATTAGGAAGTAATGTAAGTATACGTGTAACCACCCCAGTTTGGGACAAAGGTAAAGAATAAAATGTGAATCCATAGTCGAAGGTAAGTTTTTATTCCATCGTATGAGACGAATTTCGGGTCTTGCAACACAAGCACAGTCGTAAATTTCACGTGGTCGAGGTTGAAGCTTCAGAGTAGAGAGTAATGTAAGGGTGTGACCACCCCATTTTGGGACAAAGGTAAAGAATAAACTGTGGATTCGTAGTCGAAGATAAGATTTTGTTTCGCCGTATAAGACACGTTATGGGTCCTGCAACAGAAACGGAGCTGTAAATCTCATGTGGTCGAAATTTCAGCGTGACAGTAGGGAGTAATGTAAGGATGTGTGTGATCACTCCACTTTGGGACAAAGATAAAGAACAAACTGTAGATCTATAGCCGAGGATAAGATTTTGTTTTGCCGTATAAGTCGAGTTTTGGGTCCTACGACAGAAGCAGAGTTGTAGATCTCATGTGATCGAGGTTTGAGTGTAGGCTATAAGATGATGTTCCGTGATATAAGACGAGTTATGGGACTGTCCACGACATAAGTCGAGTTATAGACATCATGAGATGGATTGCGCTGCAAGTTGAAATTCTATTTCGTGACATAAGACAAGTTGTGGGTCTGACCACGACGTAATTTGAGTTATAAACACCACGAGATGGATTGCATTGAGAAATTGAGACTCTGTTCCGTGACATAAGACGAATTATGGGTCTGTCCACGATGGAAGTCGATTTGTAGACACTATGTGATGGATTGTGTTGCAAATTTAGATCATGTTCCACAGTATAAGACGAGGTTTAAGTGTCCACGATGAAAAGAGGACTTGTAGACATCATGCGGTGGTGGAAGGCTGTAATGTGGAAGAATCTGGCAAAATAAGTGGAGGGTATTTACCAGCTAGAAGTTCGGAGGCCAGCTGCACACCAGCTGTGAGGGTAAGGGAACAAGGGAGTGGGAGAGTGTAGGTGGGGGTTTACATATAGAGTAAACAAGTCGAAGATAAATATTTGATTTCAGAAGAGAGAAATGGGATGAAGGAGGAATAAACAAAAAGAGTAAGAGTAAGAAAGGAATGTTCTTGGCGTGAAGGGAAGGGAATGAGGGAGTGGGAGAGTCGGGAGGGGGTGGGAGGGGCTTATATAAAGACCAAACAAGTCGAAGATAAATATTTGACTTCAGAAGAGAGAAATGGGATGAAAGAGGAAGAAATGAAAAAAAAAATAAGAGTGAGAGAGAGGAATGTTCTTGGCGTGAAGGGGAAGGGAATGAGGGAGTGGGAGAGTAGAGGCTGGGCTTATATAAAGACCGAACAAGTCGAAGATTATCTGGCTTCAGAAGGGAATGCCACGGCTTTAATGATTATTATAACTGCCACTAGGCGATTTTCTTCAGATGAAGGAAATTCATAGAGACGGTGAGAGGTTAGAATTAGAATTCAAATAAAATTCATCTTCCTCGTTCATGTGTTGCTCTTGAGACCGACACTAAAAGAATGCATCTTGTTACAGATACTTATCTAAATTGAAAATATCTGCAACTTGAAAATCCCATGCATCAAGAACAAAATATCTTTTCCAGACTGCAACAGACTAATGGAAAGTGTCTCTGGTATCCATAATTTGATATATTTTTATGCTTTTCCTTCTGGGTATTGGAACTTTCCTTGATTTAGATTTCCAACAGAGAGAACATTAAGTAATCAAGATGACCCTTAAGTAAAATGGGCGGGTATCACTTGTAAGAGGACTTTTGTGTGTTTGCACTTTGCATTTCATTCACGTCACGTGACGCACGACTGTCCTTCTCACACTCAGACAGGACAATCCAGTGTGGAAAGAGCCCTCACTGACTAAGCATCACCCGACCAAGTGTTTTACTAAGTATAGGATGATGTAATACTGAGTGCCGAGGATCGATAGAGTTTGGACATTTCTGCCTATGTGTAATGTAACCATCGAATGACCTCAAGCTCCTCCTTTGAGTACAAGTGTATAATAGACGAGTGTTGGACACTGGACCTTGATTAGGCCCATTAAACCAACCAACGAATGCTGAGAGCACCAGTGAAGCTATAGCATAACCCATTAGGCTCAAGCGTAAGAGAACGAAGAGATCTTTGCGTACGAAATTCGCCTAAAACCGCTTACGGTTCCTGATACGATAATTGTTTAAATCAAAGACGGTGAGGATGGATTTCGTTTCTCTTTTGTCATCAGGAAGAAAGGAAGGAAGGATGGAAGGAAGGAAGGAAGGAAGGAAGGAAGGAGTGAGAGAAGGAAGGAGTGAGGGAAAGAAGGAAGGAGGGAAAGACGGAAGGAAGAAAGGAAAGAAGGAAGGAGGAAAAAAAGGAAGGAGGGAAAGGAGGGAAGTAAGGAGGGAGGGAAGGAAGAAGAGAAAGAAGGAAGGAAGGAAGGAGGGAAAGAAGGATTGAAAGGAAGGAATGAAATAAGGAAGGAAAGGAGGAGTGAGAAAAGGCTCCAAAACAAGGGTAAGACTCAGCCTACTCCTCCTCTGCTCCCGTCCTCCTCATCCTCTCTCCCTCATCCTCCTGTGTCTGTCTGCTATGACGTCACCGAGAGGCAGAGGCGGGGAGAGACGAAAGCGACACTTGGGGTTCGAAACTGCTATTCTTAGATACACAGGCGATCCCAAAATTGTGCCCCCCCCCTCAAAAAAAAAATGTAACCCATATGAGCATTTCCAAATTCATTCCAAAAATCGAAGAAAAAAAATCACGTGAAAATGAAAAATGTATTGTACTCGAAAGGTCAATATTTGATTTGCAAATTCAAGGAAAATGAATATTTAGAGAAGTTAAGTGTATTTAGCTTTTAGTTACTACAAAGGGGTTTTGCGGCAAGAGGCATTAGGATCTTAAGTAAAGTTACATCTTAACTAAAGCTACGTAAGTGTACATAGATAACTAACTACGTTACTTGAATTGACAGGAAAGATAAGATCGTATACCAAGAATTCTTGCGATATCTATATGTAAAAAAGTAATGACATTCGCGCATACACACACACACACACACACACACACAGGGAAACGTACACACACACGAGCGCGCGCACGCGTACGTATGCCTGGGATTGGATATCACATGCAGAATTCGACTGAAAACGAGAAAAGAAAGATGAAAGAGCCATCGGAGATAAGATAGAGAGCCTCCTCCACCTGACATCAGGTCGTGTCGTGTGGCACAGTTCCATCGATGTCAAGCATCAAGAAGAAGAGGAAAAGGAAGAAGAGGAAGAAGATGAAGAAGAAAAGGAGAAGGAAGAAAATCATGGTGGTAGTGGTGGCGCCAGTAGTA
>NC_134777.1:131790560-131805560 GCF_046742065.1 Oratosquilla oratoria
TTAGTTCACCATACAGCTTCTCAACAAAGGTAATATGACATTTGGGAAATCGAAAAATCAAAAATTGCAAACGAAGCCGTTTCTGCTCAAACAAATTTACCCCCAGAAAATTGCTTGAAAGGGTTTGATTGATTTCCATATCTATTTATTCATTTTTTACTTGAGATTGATCATTTCAGGAATTGTTTTCCCTCAAACGTGACCCTGAAATGGCTTCATGATAGATTCAGGCCCTGAAGCTTTCAGCATTCAGAAGCCTTCGCCACTCTCAACTAAGCTTCAGCTTCAGCGCCCTCGTTTTGGGGCAAATCCCTACCATCAAAGATAAATTTCCATTTCGCCAAATTCCATTTCGCCAAAATTGCATTTTACTAAATTATATTTCAAATTTTAATTTCGCCAAATTTAATTTTACCAAGTTAGTTTATCATAAGCAAACATTACCTAATTTAATGTAACCTAACCTAACCTAATCTAATCTATCCTAATATAACCAAACCTAATCCAACCTAACAGATTTATATTCTGTCTACTGTATATACCAAAAGGTATGTTGCATTACATGTTGCAATACATGTTACATTCCCTGTCGCATCGTATGTTGCATCACATGTTGCACCGCATGTTACATTGTATGTTACATCTCATATTGCATCTCATGTTGCATCAGATATTGTATCGCATGTTGCATCATATGTTGCATTGCATGTTGCATCACATGTTGCATCGCATGTTGCATCACATATTGCATCAAATGTCGCAGTGTATGCTGCATCACATGTTGGATCCCCTGTTGCATCACATGATGCATCCCTATTGTACATGTTGTATCACATGTTGCATCGCATGATCCATCCCCTGTTGCATTCCATGTTGCATCCCCCTGTTGCTTCGCATGTTGCATCACATGTTGCATCAAATGTCGCATTGTATGTTGTAACACATGTTGCAAAGCATGTTGCACTACATATTACATAAAATGTCACATTGTATGTTGCATATGCTGCATCGCATGTTGTATCACATGTTGCATTGCATGATGTATCATATGTTGAATCACATGTTGCATCGCATGTTGCATCATATGATGCATCATATGTTGCATCCCTTGTTGCATCTCATGTTGCATCGCATGTTGTATCACATGTTGCATTGCATGATGCATCACATGTTGCATCTCATGTTGCATCACATATTGCATCAAATGTTGCAGTGTATGCTGCATCACATGTTGGATCCCCTGTTGCATCACATGATGCATCCCTGTTGTACATGTATCACATGTTGCATCGCATGATCCATCCCCTGTTGCATTCCATGTTGCATTCCCCTATTGCTTCGCATGTTGCATCACATGTTGCATCAAATGTCGCATTGTATGTTGTAATACATGTTGCAAAGCATGCTGCACCACATATTACATAAAATGTCACATTTTATGTTGCATATGGTGTATATGCTGCATCGCTTGTATCACATGTTGCATTGCATGATGTATCATATGTTGAATCACATGTTGCATTGTATGATGCATCGCATGTTGTATTGCATGTTGCATTGCATGTTGCATCCCTTGTTGCATCTCATGTTGCATCGTACGTTGTTCCACGTAGAGACGGCATCATCGATGTCCTCTTGGGGCGCTGTATACAGCATCCCTCCATCGCAGAAACAAAAGAAGCTATTCGTTTTTGTCGCGTCCTTCTGTATGCTTGTTTGTGTTCCTCTTTGAGTTGTCGGCGGACACAGGATCAATGTACCTGAGGGGATGGTAGGCGCGACTCGGCCCCGCGTCCCTCTTCTCACTGTCACGACCGCGGACTTTTTTGATGTTTACTTACGAGTATTCATCTACTCATTTATCTATTCATCTATTTCTATATTTGTTTATTTATTCAACCTTTTATTCATTTACAGGTTTACTTGTTTATTTATTTTCTTTATTCATATATTTATTTATTCATTCATTTATTCATCTACTTAATTGTCGGGGATTTGTAACAATAATAAATCATATTTGTATTTTACTGTTTTATTCATTTATTTATTTATTTACGAGTATTTATTTATTTGTTTATTTATTTATTTATTCATTTATTTATTTATTCATTTATTTATTTATTTTGATCTTGTTCCCCCAATCATCAGAAATAGGTTTCTGTCACGTGATACGGTTAGAAACTTGTGTCTGCATTAGTCACGTCATGTCATGTCATATCATATCGTGTCATATGGCATATCATAGGGTACATTATATCATGTCATGCCTTGTCATGTCATTTCATATACCGTATAATTTCATATCAAGTTATATAATGTCATGTCATATCATAATATGTAATATCATGTCACATTATGTCATATCATGTCATATGGTATGCCATGCCATGTCATACCTTGTCACGTGATGTCATTTCATATCATTGTTCATCCTTTCCATCCAGTAAAAATACAGACTTTATTGTCTTCACTCTTCTAAACATTTAACAAATTCATTCAACTGGGAAATGCACTTCCATAGAAAAGTGTGGTCAGAATTAAAACTAGATTAAAGCTAAGTGGATTAAGAATAACTAAATTGAAACTGTCTCGGCTGAGTCCATTAGCCCGGCACAGTTTGCAGTGGCGACACTGCAGGCACTGTTTGTGGGTTCCTCACTCGGCGACCTGAATAGCACAACAAATCCACGTCCTCCTTGACACACTCCTACGCAAGCCTATCTTCTTATACACACACACACACACACACACACACACACACACACACACACACACACACACACACACACACACACACACACACACACACACATTGATATACACAGGGTATATTGTATACATAACCCATTTTCATTTAGTTCTTTGTTTATCATAATTTGTACATCACGCTTATTCAAGTTAGATTAAGTTAGGATAGACTAGGTTAGGTTAGGTTAGAGTATGTTAAGTTGGGTTAGATTAGATTAGGTTAATGTAGGGTATGTTAGATTAGATTAGGTTGGATTAGATTGGGCTAGGTTAGTTTAGGTTAGGTTACGTTACATTATGCTGTGTTACCTTATGTTACGATACGTTATGTCGGTATTTCTTGGCACACTTATACTTCGGAATTATCTTTTTGGCCAAGAGTTGCTTGTACTTGATTGGTGGCTCTGACTGTGACAACACCAAACACTACGCCCCCTAGTGAGACCTCTACGGACCAGAGCCTCACAGCATTCTTTCATTATTGAAGATTAATCTTCAGTCAAAGAAAATTATTTACCATTTTTATTTTCCACTATCCCCCTCCATTCTACTATCCTCCTTGATATTCATCTAACATCTCTATACGTTCACTTCTTCGGCGCGAGATTGTCCTCAAGGACAGAAGTGCTGGATGTCGGTGGTTAGGTGTATAACAATCACCAGTCACTGGGAGTCCCCAGTGCACTTGTGACGTCACGGCTTGCTGTTGCATAGCGCGGGCGCCTGTCATCTGAGCTGGCTGCCACAAAGGGTGCCTGTGGGCTTTCCCATCCACGCAAAGCCCCTTAATTCCTTAGTGGCATTAGTCACTGCTGTCTTGTATAAGATAATGTGTATTTATTCACCTAATTGTATTTATCTAATTCCAGTAAACAAGAAAGGAACAGCGCTTGTTAGATCCTGTCTCTTCTTCTCTAACTTTCTAACATACCTAGAATCAAATTCGTGTGCGGTTCCAACTTAGTCTATGTCTCTGATTTCCGATTATCAGATTTACATTTGAATTCATGTATTGTTTGAGCTTAGGCTATATCACTCACTAAGCTATGTGTGTCTGGCTTCCTATGTGATTTTCTCTTTCTTAAAGGTATATGTACACGCACGCAAGCACACACACACACACGCACGCACACACACATACACATGCACACACATGCACACACACACACACACACACACACACACACACACACACACACACACACACACACACACACACACACACACACAGTACCAAAGAGAATATAAAGAAAATTGAAAGAATCCAAACAGCAACCACAAAAATGGCTCCAGCACTTTCAAACTTGTCATATGAAGAGAGGCTGGCTAAATTGGAGTTACCGACTTTGGAGCAAAGTAAAGAGAGAGGCGACCTACTGACCATCTATAGAATCATGAAAGAGACAGAAATACTCAGAGGACTTGTTAAATTGGGACAAGAGAAACACAAGAGGACTTGGAAAGAAATTCAAAAAAGATAGTTATAGAAGAGATCTGAAGAACAGTTTTCCACACAGAGTGGTGGACATAAACTGGACGAAACAATAGTGTGTGCAAAAACTATTCACGAATTTAATATTCTGCATTATATGAATTATCACTATGGCCTTCCATTGTCAATAGTAAAACATAAGAATATACTATTCCGCATCACATATATAAATTATCTCTATGGCCTTCCATTGTCAACAGTAAAACTTAAGAAACTTCTCGCTTGTTGTTTAACATTCAAAGACTGCCAGTACCCTCCAATATCCGCTATTTGCACGAAATGTCCATTCACTTACCATATTACAAAGAAGACAGCTTTGGCTACAGCTAAACGGCTCCTGACGTAGGAAACATGTGTACTAAATACCTTGAAGGTGTAGTAGTCTTTTTTTTTTTACCTTATCTGACCCTAAGAACACCCCTGTAGTAGTCAGGTCTAGGAGATCTATCACCCCATAAATTAACATCTGATGGCTGGAAGGGTAAAGGAAAATGAATTGAAGTTTTTCCATGCATTCAACGCTTTCCAGCACCCCTTAGAATTTATTCCAGCACCACCAGGGAGTGCTAACGCCCAGGTTAAGAAACGATGACGCATGGAAAGACAAATGAACCAATAAAGTATAAATGATAGATCTTTATTCCTTGAAACTGTAAGCGAATGACGTGGGCTGCGTTGGATACAGCACACAAGAGGTTTCCAAGAAATAATAGAGTACGTAATCATATAATGCATAATACAATCAGTCATATCCACGGGATAATACAATTTCATACCCTAATAAGATGCTCAGACGTCTGAAAGTTAGCGAGACGAACAACTGATCCGTCATATCTCTCTCTCTCTCTCTCTCTCTCTCTCTCTCTCTCTCTCTCTCTCTCTCTCTCTCTCTCTCTCTCTCTCTCTCTCTCTCTTTCTCTCTCTTTCTCTCTCTCTTTCTCTCTCTCTCTCTCTCTCTCTCTCTCTCTCTCTCTCTCTCTCTTTTTCTCTTTCTCTCTCCCTCTCTCTCTCTCTCTGGAAGACTGACGAGTAATGCTTGATTCTAAGAATACTGAGAATATTAACCAAAACAACGTCAACATAGCCACAACCGTCATCTCAGGCAAAATGATCCACGCCCCCTTCATTTCCTGAACAATCATAGTTTCCCTTCACCCAGTATACGTCATTCAAGATCTACCCTGACTGGTCAAAAAATGGGATGGGGCGTGACTATTTATGCCTGAGATTGCTGCAGTGATAGTACTTGCAGGTTGATGGTAGTTGCAATGGTCTTCACTACAATGTAGAGATTATGAAAACCTTCTCCTTCTCTTACTCTTCCTTTCTCCTCCTCTTCTTCCTACTCGGCCTCCTTCTCCTCTTCCTTTCACTCCAACTACTACTACTCCTCCTCCTATTCCTTCTCCCATTCCTACTCTTCTCCCTCCTTCTCTTCCTCCTTCCTTCATCTTCCTCCCTCGCACTCTTCCTCTTCTTCCTCCTTCTACTCCTCCTCCTTTCCTCTTCCTCCTTCTACTCCTCCTCCTTTCCTCTTCTTCCTTCTACTCCTTCAATATCACAAAGTGCAGCGTGTAAAATGTAGGTTTACACAACCCAGAAGGCAGATATAGCTTAGATAACATTTTTCTAGGGAAAACAGAGCGCGTGAAAGACTTGGGAGCACTAGTGAGTCCTGACCTTAAATCCAGGAAACAGAGCATCAGCTCCAGGAATAGAACTAACAGAGTATAAGGTTTCATTGCCAGGACGGTTACGAGTAAAAGTGCAGAGGTAATTATCAAACTCTATTTGGCGTTAGTTCGACCCATCTTTGACTATGCGGTACAGTTTTGGTCTCCGGCCGATAGAATGGATATCAATTCACTAGAATAAGTACAGAAGAGAATAACCAAAACATACAAGGGCTTAGAAATTTACCTTACGAGGACAGACTTCGGCATCTTAATTTACACAAAGGATTTACAAAGGATTTACAAAGGCGGAGCATGCCGACAGGAGACCTTTTGGTCCATATTTAGGTCGGATGCGAAAAAAATCATAATGATAATAAAATAATAAACAAAAACTATAATAATGTAAATAACAAATAAAATACATAAATAAATGCATAGGTATAGTTAAATAATAAACAAACAGGTAAATAGTAAATAATAATAAATTGACATATAACTAATAATAAATGAAAATCAGACAGACAAATGATAACAAAACAAAAACAAATAATATAAAATAAATTACAATCATTACAGCATCTTGCTTAGGTGTTTATCTATCTACACTCTCTAGAAAGACGTAGAGTGCGGGATTATCTAATAGAGGTGTTCAAGTGGATTACAGACTTTAACAAGGGTGACGCAAACAAGGTCATCAAGTTAAGACAACAGGGCAGGACTCCAGTAATGAATCTAAATTGGACAACTTTAGATTTAAGAAGGAAATAGTCAAGAACTAGTTTACCAATAAAGGGATCAACGAATGGAATAGACTTAGTAACCACGTAGTGAGCGCTGAAACTATCGGTTGTTTTAAGAAAAGGTAAGACAACTTTATGGACGGAGATGACAAGTTGTAATGGACATGGTACTGTCTAGTGTATGCCCTATGGTCTCTTATAGTCTCCTTCATTCTTAAGTTTTTATATTCTCTTCCTCTTTCTCTCCCTCCTGTTGCAAAGTACGAAGAAGAGTATCTAAAAGAGACAAAGATTTTTTGAAATGTGGATGATGATAAAGAGAGGTGTAGGGCCGAGGGGGGGAGGAGGAGAAGAAGAAAAAATATAAGAGAAAGGAAGGACGAAGAGGAGGAGGAAAAGAATGGGGGAGCGGAGGAGGGTAAAGGAGAGGAAGAGGAGAAGGAGGAGGAGGAGGAGGAGGATGGGCAGCGGTAGAGGGTAAAGGAGAGGAAGAGGAGAAGGAGAAGGATGAGGAGGAAAAGGAGGAGGATGGGGAGGAGGATTGGGAGTGGAAAAGGGTAAAGGAAAAGAAAAGGAGGAGGAGGAGGAAGAGGATGGGGAGCGGTAGAGGGTAAATGAGAGGAAGAGGAGGATGAGTGAGCGGAGGAGGGCAAAGGAGAGGAGGAGGAGGAGGAGAAGGAGAAGGAGAAGAAGGAGGGGGAGGAGGAGAAGGAGGAGGAGAAGGAGGAGGAGAAGGAGGAGGAGGAGGAGGAGGAGGAGGAGAAGGAGGAGGAGAAGGAGGAGGAGAAGGGGGAGGAGGAGAAGGGGAGGAGTAGAAGGGGAGGAGGTGAAGGAAGAGGAGGAGGAGGAGGAGGAGGTGAAGGAGGAGGAGGAGGAGGAGGAGGAGAAGGAGGAGGAGAAGGAGAAGTAAAAGGAGGAGAAAAGGGAGGAGAAGGAGGAGGAGGAGAAGAAAAAGGAGTAGGGGAGGAGGAGGGAGGAAACGGACAATCCTCTTTATTATCAAGGCGACAGAAGCTGACAGGATTCGAGTTCAAGTGGAGGTGGAGGTGGAGGTGGAGGTGGAGGGGGAGGGGGAGGGGGAGGGGGGGAGGTGTATATTCAAGGTCAAGGTCAGGTGTAGGCAGAGGTGTAGATGTACATGGGAATCGAGCCGGCGTATATGGACAAACTTGGGTGCAAGCACAGGTGTAACGGTACAGATGCAGGTGTAGGTGTGAATCTCAGTGCAGGTGTCGCCAGGGCCAGATGGTACCCTCCCACAATCCTCTTCTTCCTCCTCCTCCTCCTCCTCTTCTTCCTCCTCCTCCTCTTCTTTCTTGCCCTGACCCCCCCCCACCCCTTCTCTACTTCCTATCGCTACCCACCATCGTCGTCATTATTATCATTCTTATTGCTGTTATCATCATCATCATCATCAGCTGCAGTACTACCGTCGTCATCCATAGCATAATGGACTATCATCCTTCCTTCCTTCCTTCATTCATTCATTCATTCATTCATTCATTCATTCATTCATTCATTCATTCATTCATTCATTCATTCATTCATTCATTCATTCATTCATTCTTTCTTTCTTCCTCTTTTCCTTCCTTTATTCATTTATTAATTCATTCTTTCTTCCCCTCTCCTTCCTTCTTCCTCTCTTCTTTCCTTCATTCCCTCTTCATTCCTTCATTCCTTCCTTCCTTCCTCTCTTCCTTCCTTCCTTCCTTCTTCCTCTCTTCCTTCCTTCCTTCATTCATTCATTCTTCTCCTCTTCCTTCCTTCCTTTCTACCCTCCTTCTTTCCTTCTTTCTTTCTTCCTCTCTTCCTTCCTTTTCCTTCATTCATTCCTTTCTTCCCTCATTTCTTTCTTTCCTTCCCTCTTTTTCTCTTCATTCATTCCTTTATCCTTTTTCCTTTCTTTCCTCCTTTCTGTCTTTCCTGCTTGTTTGCTTCCTTCCTTCTTTTCTTCCTACATTTTTCTTTTCTTCTGCCTTCAATCCTTCCTTCCTTCGCTCCTTTTTCGCCCCTCCTTTCCTTCCTTCCTTCCTTCCTTCCTTCCTTCCTTCCTTCCTTCCTTCCTTCCTTCCTTCATCCATTCCCTTCTTTCCTCCATTCCCTTCTTTCCCCCTTCCTTCCTTCCTTCCTTCCTTCCTTCCTCCCTCCCTCCATTTCCTCCTTCCTACCTTCCATCCTCCCTTCCTCTCTCCCTTTTCCCATTCCTCCCTTCCTTCCCTTTCCTTCCTTCCTTCCGTTCTCCTTGTACGTCAAGTTTTAATGAATTACTGGATGAAGACGCGAGTGCTTACCTCACACAGATTAAGCTTCTCAGAACCCAGAGGAGGAGCATTGCCAAGCTCTACCCCAAAACACGTCTCTCTCTCTCTCTCTCTCTCTCTCTCTCTCTCTCTCTCTCTCTCTCTCTCTCTCTCTCTCTCTCTCTCTCTCTCTCTCTCTCTCTCTCCCAGCCTCCTCCTTCTGAACAACACCGCACAGTCGTCTTGGCTGACAGACATTAATCTGCGGACATAAAGATTTTATTTCACAACATAATTCTGATCTGTGACATACGACTATATTCAGCCCAATTGTCTATAAAGAAAGCCTCAGCTAACACAGTAGGATATATCACGATCGACTGCATTTACGAAATAAGCAAGAAACTTAATAAATTAATGAAAGAATTAACCAAAAAATAAACAAACAAATCAATACTTAGTTAATGCATAAATAAGTGAATAACTATATAAACAAATGAATAAATGAATTATTAAATAGATTAATAAATAAATAGATGAATAAATAATGAAATAGATAATCAATTAGAGAAACAAGGAAATGAATTTATAGGTGAATAGATAAATAAATGAATTAACTAATAAATAAACAAACAAATTAATACTTAATAAATGCATAAATAATCAAATGAATAAATATATAAACAAATGAATAAATAATTAAATATTGATGAATAAATAGGTGAATAAATAATCAAATAGATAATCAATTAAAGAAATGAGTAATTAAACTGATTTATAGGTGAACAGATAAATGAATCAATGAATAAATAAATAGATAAATGAAATTATAAACTAATAAATAGATAGAGAAATGAAAATATAAACAAATAGATAAAGATAAAAAAGTTAAACACACAAATAAAAAAATATACATAAAGAAAGAAATAGATAAATAAATTAATAAATAGATAAATAGAAAGATAAACAAGTAGATAAACAGATTAACAAATAAATAGACAAATACATAAATTAATATATAAACAAATAAAGAAATAGATGAATAGAAAAATGAATTGATAAATAAGTATATAAGAATGTGGATGACTAAATGAATAAATAAATAAATAAATAAGCAAGCAAACAAACAAATAAAAATAATAATAAACAAATAAACAAGTACATTAGCCCACATCGTGTTGCCCCAAAATATTGAAACCGGCGAGAGTTTTCAGCACAGAAATCTCAAAATTCTTCATCTTAAATTGATCAGTTCTGGTGCCAAGCCACGTGGCACGGGCAGGGGCCCCTAGAATCCACATGACGACTATGTGGAAGATTCAGGTCACCATCACGTTGGTGGATTAAATCCACATGTACTTTGGTCTCCACACACTTCTCCTTAGGTCCTCAAAGTTTGTTATCAGCAAGGAAATGAGTTTTGATAAGAAAAAAAAGGGGTTGACTGACACAGAAATGTATGTATTTGTAGTATGTAGATAAGGGTTATGTGTATATATGTATACTGTATATACGTGTATGTGCATATGTATAAGTGTATGTATATGTTTATGTGTGTGTGTACATGTATATGTATATGTATATGTATATGTATATGTATATGTATATGTATATGTATATGTATATGTATATGTATATGTATATGTATATGTATATGTATATGCATATATTTATATGTATATGTATATGTATATGTATATGTATATGTATATATATATATATGTATATGTATGTGCATATGTACGAGTATATGTATATGTATATGTATATATATATATGCATATGCATATGTATATGTATATGTATATGTATATGTATATGTATATGTATATGTACATATATATCTATATGTATATTAGGATATATGCATATATTCATACGTGTATATGTATGTGGATATGTACATGAATATGTATATGTGCCCTAAGCATATGGCCATCCGCTATGACGAGTTCTCCTAAGTACTCTTCTCTTGGGAAACCCTTGCTATCTTTCTGCTCCTCATCGTCCTCCTCCTCCTCTTCTTCCTCTTCCACTGCCCTTCCTCCTCTTCCTCCTCCTCCACCTTCACTTCCACTACTATTTCTTTAACCTACTTAAGCTCTTGTCTCACGAAAAAGATTTAAATTCAAGCACGCATACTTGCGTAAAGCATTAGATAAAACCATATACGAATAAACAGGCTCGAATGTAGCACATACACACACACACACACACACACACACACACACACACCCGGCCCTCCAAATATTTATTATTCTCTCTTTTTTTTTTTTTTTTTTTTTTTTTTTTTTACGCTCCAATAAACTCTTTCAAGATTTCGGTCTTTCTGCCGCCATGTGATTTTATTCATACAAAGACAGGACCTCAATGCTGAGCAGGACTAAAAAGTTTGTTTATATGAGAAGACCTACTACTATCCTCGGTCTAAGAAGTCAAAACACACAACCGACCGTCCTTGGTTCTTTGTCCTTTTTCTTCGATCTCGTTTTCGTTCTTGTCTTTATTCTTCGTTCTCGTTTTTTATTTTCGTTCTTCGTTTTTTGTTCTTCGTTATTTGTTCTTCGCTCACGATCTCATTCTTTGTTCTTCGATCTTCGTTCTCGTTCTTCGTTCTTTGTTCATCGTTCTCTCTTTCTTCGTTCTCGCTTTCGTTCGTCGTTCTCGTTCTTCGTTTTACCGTTGCACTTAACCCCTCAAGCTCCTCCTCCTCCTCCTCCTTCCATTTCGAGGAAGTTCCTTCGAGTTGGACAACACTTCAGCTCCTCTTCAGGAGCTCCTGGGGCCTCCGCCCACGAGCGAGAAGGCCGGGGGAGGAGAAAGAAGATCGGGGAGGAGGAAGAAGAAGAGGGGGAGGAGGAAGAAGATCGGGGAGGTAGATGACAGGTGGGGGGGGTAGGAAGGTGAGTGGGAGGAAGAAGAAGAGGAGGAGGAGGAGGAGGTGTGGAAAAAGACCGGGGAGGAAGAAGATGAGGGGGAGGAAGAGGAGATGTGGAAGAAGAAGGGGAGGAAGGAGATGAGGGAGAGGAAGAGGAGGTGCGGAAGAAGAGCGGGGAAGAAGAAGGGGAGGAAGAAGGGAGGGGAAGGAAGAAGATGAAGAGGAGGAAGAGGAGGTGTGGAAGAAGAGCTGGGAAGAATAAGGGGAGGAAGAAGAAGGGGAAGAAGAAGATGAGGGGGAGGAAGAAGAGGAAGAGGAAGAAGAAGAAGAGGAGGAAGAAGAGGAAATGATGAAGGAAGAAGAAAAGGGAAAATGAAAAAAAAAACAGGAGAATGAATAGGGAGGACACGGAGGAGAAAGAAGAAAAAGGAGAAAAGGAGAAGAAAGAAGAAGAGGAGGAAGAAGAGGAGAGGAGAAAGAAGAAAGGAAAAAGATAAGGGAGTGAAAAGAGAGGGAACAGAAGAGAAAGAAAAATAATGAAAAGGAGGAGCAAATTTAGAAAAGAGAGAAGGGGGGAGGGGAGGAGGAGGAGGAGGAGGAGGAGGAGGAGGAGGAGGAGGAGGAGGAGGAGGAGGAGGGAGAGAGAGAGAGAGAGAGAGAGAGAGAGAGAGAGAGAGAGAGAGAGAGAGAGGGAGAGAGAGAGAGAGAGAGAGAGAGAGAAAGAGAGAGAGCTAGAGCTGCAAGTCACGTCCCACACGCCGAGCTGATCAACTGGCGACCAGGGGCCCTTTGCGTGCCCGTTCTTGGATGTTTTGATTAAATGGCGCCGATTTGTGGTCGGCGTCTAAAAATAAAGTCATGGAATAGTTATTCTGTTATTAATGACCGTGATTTTTTTCCGTGAATTTTAGTGTCAAGAAAGACCCTCTCTTGATACTTTCATAGGATAATCATTGTCAGTATTAATTAATGAAAGATCTTGAAGATGCTCAGTAGATATATTTACTGTGTATTTGAGGACGCACACACACACACACACACACACACACACACACACACACACACACACACACACACACACACACACACACACACACACACACACACACACACACACACACACACACACACACACACACACACACACTCGGTGGCGCATTGGTAGAGCGCTGGACTGTGAAGTACGATGGTGCTCGCAGTTACCCAGTTCGAATCCTGCCCAGGGCCGAAATTATTTCGGTATCGCTGTGCTTCGGGTCGTTACTCTGACTCTCGTGGGCGGGGAGTTGGGTGTGTGTGTGTGCAAGGTCATAGCATTACCCATAGATCGGACCTACGAGCTCTGAGCTCTCTTCCAGGAGGGAAATATCTGTCGATCACGAGTCCAACACGTGATCCAAAGACCAAAGTGAATACACACAAACACACACGCACACACACACACACACACACACACACACACACACACACACACACACACACACACACACACACACACACACACATACGTGACTAAGACTGTTGTGAATCATATACATACATACACACACATACACACACACACACACACACACACACACACAAAAATACACACACACATACACACACGCATGTGCATAAATACACATACATTCATCCATACACACAAAATACCTGCATCATTGTTAGGGCTTTACTGCCACGTCTAAGCCAACGCCTACGAGAGTTCAAGACCAAGGGGGAGCGTGGGTGTCCCCCCAATGTTGTCAAGGAGGGCAAAAGAGACCCCTTTCCATTATAGCCAAGTACTTCACCTAGTTTTCCTCCTCATCCTCCTCTTCCTCCTCTTCCTCCTCTTCCTCCTCTTTCTCTTCCTCATTCTCCTCCTCTTCTTCTTCCTCCTTCTTCTCTTCCTGTTACTCCCTCTTCTCTTCGTCTTCGCCTTCTTTTCCCTCCTTCTTCTCTTCCTGTTCCTCCTCCTTCTTTTTCTCTTCCTCTTTCTTCTCTTCCTTTTCCTCCTCCTCCTTCTCTCCCTCTTCCCCCTCTTCGTCTTCTTCTTCCTCCTTCTCTTCCTGTTTCCCCTCCTCCTTCTTCTATTACTCCTCTTCTTCCTCTCCCTCTTCCTCTTCCTCTTCTTGTTCCTCCTCTTCCTCCTCTTCTTACCTTTCTTTTTCATCATCATCATCCTCTCCTTATTATTCTTCCTCCCCCTCCTCCTCTTTATTTTTCTATTCTTCCTCGGGAAAGCAACATTAGGAGTACCAAACTTTATTCTTAACCTCTTTCCTCTCCTTTCCCTCCCCCTCCTCCTTTTTTTCCTCCTCTTCTTTCTCCTCTTCTTCCACTCCTATTCCTCCTCTTCTTCCTCCTCTTTCTCTTTCTCCTCTTCTTCCTCCATCTTCTTCTTCCTCCTCTTCCTCCTCCTCCTATTCCTCCTCTTCCTCCTCTTCTTCCTCCTCTTCCTCTTTCTCTTCTTCCTCCTCTTCCTCTTCCTCCTCTTCCTCCTTCTCCTCTTCCTCCTCCTTTTCCTCTTCCTCCTCCTCCTTTTCCTCCTCTTTTTCCTCTTCTTCCTCTTCCTCCTCCTCTTCCTCCTCCTCTTCATGGTTCAGTAGACACCTGTCACATTGTGGAGGTTGGAGAACTAAAGGGGGGGGAGGGCGCAGCAGCTTTGTTCAGACTCTTTCATCTCGCCAAGATTGAAAATAACCTGAACTGAACTCGTTAGACCTCTCTCTCTATTTCTCTCTCTCTCTCTCTCTCTCTCTCTCTCTCTCTCTCTCTCTCTCTCTCTCTCTCTCTCTCTCTCTCTCTCTCTCTCTCTCTCTCTCTCTCTCTCTCTCTCTCTCCCTCCCTACCTCTCCCTTCTATCCTCCCTCTCCCTCTCTACCTTCCTACTTATCTACCTATCTATTTACCCATCTATCTTTATATCTACCTATCTATCTATCTCTTATACCAGCAACCCTCTGACTGGAAATATGAAAAATGGAAGAATGTCTATCAGTTAGAAAAGCCCCAATCTTAAATCTTATTTCCATAGATACCCAAAACCTTCTTTAAAAAAGATCCACTGTCATGTATTCGTACAATGATATTATGTCATCTTTCTCTCAGTCAATAAAGTGCATAGCAAACAAGATGTAGTATATGTAAAATTTTTCGTATTTTTACACCGTCCTTTGGTTCATATAATTCAGTGTTAATTATTTCAAACAAATAGGATAATAAAATCATATCTGAGACAAGT
>NC_134777.1:131808060-131815560 GCF_046742065.1 Oratosquilla oratoria
CAAGGCGCAGGAAGTATGACGAGATAAACACCATATGAGGACGGAGCCTGTATTTGTACGACGTTTCGCTTATTACAGCTTTTTCAAGTACAAGTTGAGATACAAATGCTTGAGATTAAATAAGGGGAAAGGAGGGAAATATCTCTGGCCCATGCCCACCTGAGGGCTTGTGAACATGCTGAGAACATGAAAACGCCCTGTTGTAGGTTGAGCAAATTTCTCAAGCTAGAATATGCTAGACAACAGCTGAAATTATGCTAGATTGGAGAAAATAATGCTAAATCTTTTGTTGTTCTTAACACGTTCGGTCTCTGCTACTTAACTGTTTTTATCATAGCATAATTTCTTGGGAAAACATGTTAAACTTAGCATGATTATGCTAAATCTGGTCACCCTGTCCTGTAGACGAGGAGGTGGAGGAGGAGGAGAAAAGATATTGATGGGGTTAAAAGGCCCTTAGTAACTCATTGTTTGGTGGAGAATAATGGTGAAGCTTCAAACTTAACCATTCCACCCAGATCAATACGAGTAGTATCGTTGTTTATCAGAATGTGGGGCCCGATGTGGGTTCTTTGCTGTTAATACGGTGTCACTGCACTTGTTACGATACTTAGTAGGGAGTAGATCTTCTCCTGAGCTACCAGATGTAAGAATATGGATCTATACCTCTCGCGCTTTTGTATTTCTTCATAGAAATGTTTTCTTACACCATCATCAGCAAAAATGTGATGGGGATCACCAGAGCCTCAAAGATTTTTTTTTTTGGGGGGGAGGGGAGTGAAGGGGGATCCTATACACTAAGATCATAACAATGGAGGAGCCTGCAAGACACCATAAGGCCTACACTAAGCAGTTCCATATCCCTTACCAACTGTCATCCCTATCCATAAAGTTATTTAATCTATTCTTCAAACAACCAATTGCTTCAGCGCCCACTGCATAGTTACTATGTCTATTTTGTTCGTTAACCACTCTGTTGTTAAACCAGTATTTGCCTATTTCCTCCTTAAACCTAGATTTGTCCAATTTAAACCCGTTACTACGAGTCCGGTCCTGCTGTCTTATTCTAACTCATTCTTGGCACAGAACCCCACTTGGACCAGCAATAGTCAAGGACAAGTCACGTGGAGGAGCCATCCGGAAAGGTCCTCGACCCTGCCTCCTCTTCGTCGGAAAGGTCATTCATCCTGAGTTCGATACACTCCATCGACCGGCGGCCAAACGAGGTCACCGAAAGGAACAAGGTTGTGCCTGTAAGGTTACCCACGAAGATCGGTCGATCCACAAGTCTTATCTCAGCCTCGTCTCCTGGTGAATTTGAGAAGCTCCTGACAAAAGGATGAGGTGAGGAGAGGATGGAGGAGTATTGAGGAGGATAGAGAAGAGGTACATTGCTTCTGACCCAGGGCACTGGGTGAGATGCAGGGATGACCCGTCATCCAGGAGGAGCCAAGAAAAAAGGGAGGGAGGGGGGGTGAATGGGAGTGGAGTATGTAGGGATGAAATGGGTGGGAATGGATTTATGCCTTTTGACTTTATATATACATATACATACAATGCGGGACAAATCGCAAGTAGCAGCGATGTAATTCAAACAATCAGGACATCCTGCCACTCAGATCGTACGAAAGTTTTGAAACCTGATACGAAGTCTTACACTCTGAGTTGGGCCGACTGAAATCTACAGCCTTGAAGCCCGTTTTGAACGAAACCCAACAAGATCAGAGAGAATGACGGTAACTCAAGTTTTTATTCGCTTCGCCATTGTAACTATCATAGAACAAGTCTCTAGTAGCAGCGATTTAACTCCAACAAGAAAACAGAAGATCTCAAGACTTTTGTTATGAATAAAAAAAAACAAAGTTTTCTTGTTTACTTCTTCTTCTAGTCTTCCAGAAGTCCATGACGCCTGACCCAAGAACACCAATATACGTGAGAATTATCGAGAAACTTATTTTTGCGACTGAACCTTAGGAAGAAAACGGAGGGGTTAAAGATTGATTGATTGATTGATTATAAGCGTTCAATCTGGTGTCGTAACTACTAGGTTATTGACACCGAAAGTAAACTCAATATATATTAACTACTGGATAAAATAAAATATGTCCTATATATTAAAATCAGATCAAGTTAGAGAAACCAACATCTTCAATGAAATTGAAAAGAGATGAGGGGTTAAAGAAAATGAAGGGAAATAAATAGAGGAAAATAGAGGAAAGAGGGAAAGAGAGGACGTTAGTGGAAGAGAAGGAAGAAGAAGAAGAAGGGAAGGAAGACAACATGAGGAAGGAAGAGAAAGAGAAAAGAAAGGGAGAATAGGAGGACTGGTGGAGAGGAAGGGAGGGAGGGAAGGAGTTTGACTATTAGAGCTAAAGTTTATTGGATGAAACAAACAGCTGGTTCGATAAACACTTGACATCTTTTACCTCCATCTCACTCTCTCTCTCTCTCTCTCTCTCTCTCTCTCTCTCTCTCTCTCTCTCTCTCTCTCTCTCTCTCTCTCTCTCTCTCTCTCTCTCTTTCCCCTTATTTTATTTTTCTTTATTCAACTTTATTTTGTTTATCTTAGTTGATCTTATTTCATTTTTTTCTGTTTTATCCTATTTCAATTTATCTTAATTTACTTTATTTTGCTCGTTTCAGCTGTCATCCGAAGAACTAGATGTTTAGACAATCAGGCCCGTACGTCACGAAGCTTTGAACGCGGGTCCCCCTGAGCGTAAATCCCGCGCGTTGCCATCTCGCTTGAATGTCTTTCTGAGTAGAAACGACTTCGGTTACAATACTCTAGACCATCTCAACAATTTTGTGTCTAACATTCGTATTCTAGGTTTGACTCCTCTTAGTCCGTCATTCAGGTTCTCGCTCTGTGACGCAAGAGTAATCTAACATTTGAAAAATTAAAAAAACAAAAGATCGTAACCGAAGTCGTTTCTATGCAAACGAAGTAGCAAAAGCAAGTAGCATGCTAGCGAGAAATGCCTAGTGTGCCGCCACCGAATGGCCTTTGAGATGTCACGCGTTGATTGCTAAGGATTCGGCCTACCTACCCACCTCCTTATTGTCGCTCCCACAGACTTTGTTCTTGTATGCTCAGTCACTATACACCCTTTTCCTAGAATATATTTGCATTACTACTATGGCAGCCGCCTCATCCTCGTGTATTCTAATTTCATCAATATTAGAGATTATAGAGTAGCAAATGAAACCTAAAAAGAGATCAAAATGTATTTCATGGTTTAGGAAACCCACGTTTCAGACAGATGTAAAGATTGACGTCTTTAATCCTCTGGGACAGCTCTCTTTTCTCTCTCTCTTTTTTTTTTTTTTCTTGTTTCTTTTTTCCTAAGACGAATAAATTCAGGGAAATGGGCGTAAATATTCTTTCCCCTATCCGTCTTCCATCCCACAAGAGAAATTCCCTTAACACCTCTGAAATCTACATAAATTCCCTTAGGCTCTAGGGGGATTTCCCTAGTGGTAGCCAGGCGGCAGGAATGGGATGCTCCGCCGATGGGGATAGCATTAAAAGACCAGAAGGAAAGGGGACGGAGGTTGGAGGGGGGGGGGGAAGAGGGAGGAGAGGAGGAAGGAAGGTCACTACGGTGAGGTGGAAAGAGAAGAGGGGAGAGAGGGAAGGGATGGGAGGAGAGAAGAGAGGAGGGAAGGGGAAGGAAGGTTATGGAGGCTGAGGTAGGAGAAGGACAGGGAAGAGGAGGATAGGGAAGGGAGGAGAGAGGAAAGGAGAGGGGAGGGAAGGGGAGGGAAGGTTATGGAGGTTGAGGTAGGAGAAGGACAGGGAAGAGGGGGAGAGGGAAGGGAGGAGAGAGGAAAGGAGAGGGGAGGGAAGGGGAGGGAAGGTTATGGAGGTTGAGGTAGGAGAAGGACAGGGAAGAGGGGGAGAGGGAAGGGAGGAGAGAGGAAAGGAGAGGGGAGTGGAGGTGATAGGAGTTGAAGTGGGAAGAGGGGTTGAGGTAGAAGAGGTGGGGAGAGAGACGTGTGGGGCGACAGAGGAGAGGAGAGGGAGGGGAGGAGAGGAGGGAGAAAGGTATGGCAGAGTAGGACAAACCAGGTTAAGGGAAGAAGAAAGGGAAGATTGGAGTGGAAGGAAGCATAAATAAAAGGGAAAGAGGAAAGAAGGAAAGGAAGGGGAGGGAAGTGGATCACTGGACACAAGATCTTAGGAAACAGAGAGGGAAGAGGAAGGTAAAGAAAAGAGGCAAATAGAAAAGAGAAATAGAGAGAAGAGCAAAAGGTTATTTGGCAAAGAGAAACACAGGGAAAAAGAGGTGAATAATAAGATTTTTTTTTCTCTTTCATCCTATCTCGTCCTCAAACAGGTCATCAATACCTTTTCACGAAACGGCAGGAACAAAGCATGCACGGTCCACGATGGCAGTTAAACCTCGAAAAACACAAAGAGAGAAAGGTAACGACAAGAACCTTGAAGAACTAATCGACCTATTCAGTCGTCAAGACGAAGATCGAGTGTTTGTTTCAGCCAAGACTTCGGAGGAGCGATCTCCTGGCAGACTCTTCCACAAGAACGAAAGTTCCTCAACTTCGAAGTTCTGGAGAAACACATTCTCTCTGTCACTCCTGGAAGTATACACAAACCCACTAGCAAGTCCAAAACCATCACTAAGAATATAAGAACATAAGAACATGAGAATGAAGGAGACTGCAAGAGACCATAAGGCCTACACTAGGCAGTTTCATTAGTTTTACCACATTTCATCTCCATCCATAAAGTTATCTAATCTATCAATTGTTTCAACGCGCACTGCATGGTTACCAAGTCTATTCCATTCGTTGACCACTCTATTGGTAAACCAGACCTCGCCTATTTCCTTCCTAAACCTAAATTTGTTCAATTTAAACCCATTACTGTGAATCCTACCCTGTTCAGCACTTTCTCTCTATCATTCCTGGAAGATTACATGATTCCAACCCAAAAATGAAATACAAAACAGCAATGCAAATTTATCATGTAAAATTTCTAACAACCACAGCAAGAAAGACTAAGATAATTAAAGATGACAAATATGATTGTGTGTGTGTGTGTGTGTGTGTGTGTGTGTGTGTGTGTGTGTGTGTGTGTGTGTGTGTGTGTGTGTGTGTGTGTGTGTGTGTGTGTGTGTGTGTGATACTTACGGAACTTTATTATGGTTAATGCTAAACTATTCTATTCTGCTTTGAGAAGCTCCTGTGAAATGTCAATAGGATCTACTAACATCTTCATGGCACCAATGGCTTCAACTTATTCGCACACATTATATGAATTTCTATCTATTTCATATTTATATATTCATTTATCTATTTATCTATGCCTAAAGACGAACAATTCTGTTTAGCTTAGGATGATCCTCGAGGAATATTTGTTGCATTACGAGTTGATTTTATTGCGAGATGCAATTGCAGTTTCAAATGAAATCGCTTCCCACGGGCAAAGCTCCATTCTAACAAATGTATATTGGCCATCTGCAAGATGAGATTTCTGATGCCTCTTCCTCCCCATCTTCCTCTTCTTCTTCCTCTTCCTCCCCTTCTTCTTCATCCTCCACTTCCTCATCCTATTCCTCTTGCTCGACCTTCCTTTTCTCCTTCACTCCCTCCTATTCTTCACATTCTTCCTCCCCCTACTAGTACACACTACTCCTCTATCTCTTAGTCCTCTTCCTTCTCTTCTTTTTCCTCCTCCCAAATGAAAGACACATGTAGCGGGTCCTCATCAAATTATAAGGAATTATGGTTGAACGGTTCTTGAAGGTGATCAATTGTGTTGAATACCATCGCGTTTCCAAAGGGTCCCTGTAACTAAGGAGGGAGGGGGAGGAGGAGGAGGAGGAGGAGGAGGAGGAGGAGGAGGGGGAGGGGGAGGGGGAGGGGAGGGGGGAGGGGGAAGGCGGGAGGGAGGGGTAGAGGGGGAGGATATAATGACCCCTAGAGCAGAGATACGTTGGGGGCTGGCGCCCTGTTGCATGAAAATTGTGCTCCCTTTTGTTCTTAATGACCAGAGCTATTATCCGTGAAGATAAAACCGCATCCAACAGTTGAGCCTTACAAAGGATATAGGAGACATTTGAGGAGAGAGAGAAAAAAAAATGGATTTGATGGATAGAAGGTAACTTATCCGAAGGAGATGACAGCGTTATCGACAACAGAAAACGGATGCTTATATAGAAAACGTAACGAGGGAAGTCTATATTGAAATTATCCACTTCAATCTATATAACTTTATTCTTAAATTTATCTTGTTTTTAATCTAATTAATTGTTTTGTTTTAATTTGACTTCATAGAACTATATATTTGTTTCATTTTATATTATTTCAGTAATCTATTCTATTCTATTTTATTTTACCTTATTAAGTTCAAATTGGTTTAATTTCATTTAACTTCACTGACTTCAAGCTAACATTCATTTCGTTTCATTTCATTATAGTCTAATCTAATTTAATCCTGTTTAACCTTCTCTAATCTAATTTCATTTCCTCCGGCCTAACTAAATTTTGAGTAATATATATATATATTTTTTTTTTCTATTTCATCTTAATTTTTTTTTCATAAATTAAGCCCTCAGACTGTCTACCATGAAACGAGTTTCATTCATTCAGATTGCTGTAGTCACACTGAATGCACTAAAGGGTTATCACACTTGGCTATTTTGCCTCCAACCTCCGATTAATCGGCTGGAGGAAAATCACTTTCCTCCAGCATATCAGACTCCTTCCCGAAACTTCCAACAATCGGAGGAAAAACAGCTCATTGTGACAACGCATTAATCACTGCTCGAACACAGTGCCCCAAGGTCTAAATATACAGGTCAGACCGTTTGAATTATTGTGCGCAGCTTCTGACGTCATTAGGCTGGGTCCGTTTTCTCTTTGTGAAACACTGAAGAAAACTGTGAAACGCCAAGGAAGACAGGAACTATAATATTTTATATATTATATATATATATATTATATATCATATATTCATATATATAGACAGGAACTATAATATTTTATATATATTTATATATATATTTTATATAATATTTGTCAGAATATAACTAATTGCGTGGAGCGGTGCGAGCGAAGGCAACGACATTCCCGAACGACGCACCAGCTTCAACTGACAGCTATAGGACCCGCGAACCCCACTTTGAATAGCCAGGTGACGTTCACGGGCCCGCTGCGCCAACTCCCTCAAAATTCGGTCGGAAGTGGTTAGACCTTATATCCTTAGATCTTGCAGTGCCCTGGACCAACAGCGCGAGGTCGCCCGCAGGGACAGAAGCGGTGGTAAACTAGTCTTGGATGCAACTAATCATGATAACTATCAGCTAAGGTTAGTTTATAGATTAGTATATATCAGTTTCTGGTAGTGATGGGACGATACAATTGTTTTTTTTATCATTCCAGTATGAGACCCGATACTGTTCTAAACTTCCTATACCTGTAAATGATTGATAATTGTACTTTCTTCATGAAGTATTCTTCTCCCAAACCAACAGC
>NC_134777.1:131840560-131845560 GCF_046742065.1 Oratosquilla oratoria
TGGAAGAGAAGGCAGTAAGGGGAAGATGGGCAGAATATTTTAGTGAGTTGCTAAATGTGAAGGAGGATAGGGAGGGAAAGATAGTTGCAGTGGGAAATGCTAAGAAAATGACCGTGATGAGTGAGGAAAATGGAGGAGAAATAAGGAAGGATGAAGTGAAGGCAGTTGTTAAGATTATGAAAGCAGGTAAGGCACCTGGTCTGGATGGATGCCATGCAGAATGTCTGAAAAAGGGAGGTACAGTGATGGTGGATTGGCTGGTGAGGTTATTGAATGTTTGCTGGAGAGAAGGTAGAGTGCCGGAGGACTGGAGGAGTGCCTGTATATTTCCACTTTACAAGGGAAAAGGGGACAAGTGTGAATGTAGTAGTTTCAGAGGGATTAGCTTGTTAAGTGTAGTTGGGAAGGCTTATGGGAGGATCTTGATTGAGAGGATTAGGAGAGGAACAGAGGAAGTAATTGGTGAGGAACAGTGTGGATTTAGGACGGGTAGAGGTTGTGTAGATCAGATCTTTGTGGTAAGACAGATATGTGAGAAAGTTATAGGAAAGGGGAAGGTTGTTTTTTTGGCTTTTATGGATCTGGAAAAGGTTTACGATAGGGTAGACAGAAAGGCACTGTGGGAGGTTATGCAGATATATGGGATAGGAGGAAAGCTTCTAGGAGCTGTCAAGAGCTTTTATGAGAGTAGTAGAGCTTGTGTCAGGATTAGAAATGGAGAGAGTGAGTGGTTCGAGGTAGAGGTGGGACTTCGTCAAGGATGCGTTATGTCGCCTTGGCTGTTCAACTTATACATGGATGGGGTAGTGCGAGAGATAAATGCAAGGGTATTGGGTCAGGGATTGGAGATGGTTAAAGAAAATGGAGAAAAGTGGGAGGTGAGCCAGCTGTTGTTTGCGGACGACACTACGCTTGTGGCAGGATCGGAGGAGGGACGGAGGAAGTTGGTGACAGAGTTTGGGAGAGTATGTGACAGAAGAAAGCTAAAGATAAATGTGGGTAAAAGTAAGGTGATGAGATGTACAAGGGGTGAAAGTGGCAGTAGACTGGAAGTGAGCATTAAGGGAGAGCGACTGGAGGAAGTGGATAGTTTTAGATATTTGGCTGCAAATGTGACAGGAAAAAGTGGGGTGAAGGTGGAGGTAGAATGTAGATTGAGAGAAGCGAGTAAATGCCTTGGTGGATTGAAGAGTGTAATGAGGAATAGACTTTTGGGAATGGATGCTAAGAGGAGACTGTATGAAGGAGTGATTGTGCCAACAGCACTGTATGGGGCAGAAACATGGAACATAAGAGAGGAAGAGAGAAGGAGTTTGAATGTGTTTGAGATGAGGTGTCTGAGAAGTATGATGGGGGTTACTAGGCTAGATAGAATGAGAAATGAGGAGGTGAGGAGAAGAACGGGGGTGGAAAGGGAGTTGGGAGATAGGGTTGATGAAAGAGTATTAGGATGGTTTGGACACATGGAAAGAATGAGTGAAGAAAGACTAGTAAAAGAGGTATGGAAGGCAGATGTGGAGGGAGTGAACATGAGGGGACGTCCTAGGATGAGGTGGATGGATGGGGTGAAGGGGGCTTTGGGGAAGAGGGGAATGTCTGTTGAGGAAGGACGGGAGAGGACAGAAGACAGGGATGAATAGAGAATGGTTGTATATGGATGATGTTGTGATGCATGATGTGGAATGGGCGGGGGGGATGGGGGGTGAGGTAGTATGTGTGAGCAAAATTTGACGAAGCCCGAAGGGATTTCTCCCCGTCTTTTCCTTTTATGCATGGGGGGACGGAGAGGGGGGGTCGCCGATTTAATGAAGCGGCCTTGCTGTGGATGTGCTGTGTCTTGCGACACTGCTTCTGACCCAGGGCAGTGGACAAGGTGCAGGGATGACCCGTCATCCAGGAGGTGCTAAGATAAGAGGGAGGGTGGAGGGGTGTGGAGTGTATTCAGAGATGGAATGGGTGGGAATGATTTTATGCCTTTTCCTTTTTGGCTACCTCCCTTGTAAAGGGGAAAAAGCCTTGGTATATGTATATGTATGTATGTCTATTCATATATATATATATATATATATATATATATATATATAGATAGATAGATAGATAGATAGATAGGATATGTGATATATATATATATATATATATATATATATATATATATATATATATATATAAAAAGAGTGTGTGTGTGTGTGTGTGTTTGTGTGTGTGTGTGTGTGTGTGTGTGTGTGTGTGTGTGTGTGTGTGTGTGTGTGTGTGTGTGTGTGTGTGAGAGAGAGAGAGAGAGAGAGAGAGAGAGAGAGAGAGAGAGAATCGACAGTCACATAGGCGTGTAATTGTAAATATGTTGAGAATCCCTAAGGAAAAATAATAGATCATAGATCGAGAGCTTTGATCTTCTGACGTCCATTGTACCGTGAAGATGGCTAAATATACGAAAGCGCTCGGTCTTTAATAAAATAGTTTGCTTTGCGCTTTTCACTTACATACACACACATACACACACACACACACACACACACACACACACACACACACACACACACACACATATATATATATATATATATATATATATGTATATATATACATATATATACATATATATATATATATATATATATGTGTGTGTGTGTGTGTGTGTGTGTGTGTGTGTGTGTGTGTGTGTGTGTGTGTGTGTGTGTGTGTGTGTGTGTGTGTGCGTGTGTGCGTGTGTGTGTGCGTGCGTGTGGGTTTATGTGTGTTGGTATGTATGTGTATGTGTTGACATGTGTGTGTATGTTGATATGTTTGTGTGTTGATATGTGTATGTGTTTTTATATGTATGTGAATGTGTTCGTGTGTATCATTGCTATTTTACGGGTGTGTTCTTGCATCTTAAGTGTGTATGTGTGTGCACACGTTTTTGTCCGTGTATATGTATTCATGTGTTTGTGTATGTATGTCTTTATGAGTCTATGTGCGTGTCTAAGTGTTTGTACGCATTTATCACGTATGTGTGTTTGTGTGTACGTATGTGTGTGCTTATGTGTTGGCATATTGGGTGATTTTTACATGTGCGAGTATATATATATATATATATTTATATCTATATACATATATATATATACATATTGATATCTATATATATATATATACATATTTATATCTATATACATATATATATATACATATTGATATCTATATATATATATATACATATTTATATCTATATATATATATATATATATTTCTGTGTGTGTGTGTATTACATATGCGACTGTATTTGTTTGCGTGTAACTGTGTGTGTGTGTGTGTGTGTGTGTGTGTGTGTGTGTGTGTGTGTGTGTGTGTGTGTGTGTGTGTGTGTGTGTGTGTGTGTGTGTGTGTGTGTGTGTGTGTGTGTGTGTGTGTGTGTGTGTGTGTGTGTGTGTGTGTGTGTGTGTGCGCGCGCGTGTCTAAGTGTATGCGCGTGCGTATGTGTACGTGTATGTTGGTATGCACGTACCACCTACATACAATTTGATATTTCTTACAATATTTTGAACAACTGTACCACTATTTTCATCTCATCTGTAGCCATGAATCATCTATTGTATTTTACATGATACATATATGTATATATTTTCTTCTTAATTCAGGAAGGAAGAAATCGTTTAACCTTGTCATGACCTTCAGTATCTTGGAGGACTTTGAACTTGAGTGAAACTGTTCCTTCATGTGAGGTTCGGGTGGTTCTTTGGTCACGTGTGAGCGTGTTTACAAATGCATCGAATGCATATTTCATCCCATCTTCCTGAATGAAAAGGTGAGTAAATCATGTGAGCCATCCCAGCCGTGGGGCGGGAGTGAGGGGTGTCCCCACACGTGATCAAAAGTGATATACGAGACCCTTTCGTTGTGTGTGCTGACAAAATGTGCATGTAGTCGGGCCATTCATTTAAGTCGTAATATAAATCAAAAACTTAAATATTTGAGACTTCTCAGGGTTTGATTTAGCCTCATTCTCTTCCCACTCCTGTCAAGGTAGTAGACAGAGCTCAGACTTATAATTACCAACACATTCATAGCTGGGTGTCATCTTACCTTTTCTGCCTATGAAGATTGAAGGTACTATCCTTTCAGATTTTTGTTTTCGAATTTCTTCACAAAAATAAATCTTCTATGGAACCAAACGTTTATAAAAATGTCTTCGTAATCTCCAAAATAGAAGTCTATTAAAAATACTTATTCATATTTTTTCTTAAAAACCCCCTTAAATCGAGTTTGTATTGTTTAACAGGAATCACACACGCGGACACTCATTCTCACTCTCACATGTGGAAGCCCGTAGTTGGCTACTTTATTGTTTGCTGTTGCCTTCGTTTGCTATATTTCTGTTACTATTGTTGTTGCTGTTGTATTCTTTTCTTTTTTGTTTTACGGGTAATCTAAGGACAGATTGGAGTTCAAGTTTTCAACTGAGTATAACTGACTCTTTTTCCCTGCGTTCTCAAAAAGGTTTCAATCGAATGTGAGGTAAGACTGATTCTTCTCGATGTATTTCTCAGAATGTATCGTCCGCCGTAACTTATGTTTTGCTATTTCCCTTGTTTGAACCGAGCAGTAGTCCTTGATGAATGGAGGATCCAGTACAAGAGCAGAAAGGTACAGGTTAGAGAGGAATATTACATGAATCTGTAGATAAACATATATACTGTGTATATATGTGTGTGTGTATATTGTCGTTGCTCTCTTCTTTTTTCTTTTTCCTCCGCTTCACCGAGCGTCGCTTCTTTCGTATCTGCTTCTTCGTTTCAGATCATATAACCCGTGAGAAGGAGAAGCTGTGAGATTCCGTGCTTTCGGTGAGAGTCGCCCCCGGTACCTGAATCACACGCCCACAATAATCCCCCCAGCGAAGTGAGGTTCGTTTGGAGGGGGTGTTCTTCAGTCTAAACCCAAGCCCACACATTGACAATGTCACAAGTCACTTCAGCAGAAAACATTCAGAAAGGGGAGAGCACTTCAGCAAGGGGAATGCGATC
>NC_134777.1:131860560-131863060 GCF_046742065.1 Oratosquilla oratoria
AAAAGTGACAAAATTTTCACACTGAATGAGAATCCGACAAGAAACAATGGTCTCAAACTGTTCGGAAATAGATTTAATTTGGAAGTGGGTAGAAATAACTTCGCCAACCGTGTAGTTACTGAATGGAATAAACTTCCTGCAGAGGTAGTGCAATGTAGTTCAGTTCGAAGCTTTAAGAATCATTTAGATAAACACCTAAGCAAGATGCTGTGATGACTATCATTTGTTTTATATTATTTGTTTACTTGATTTGTTATCATATGTCCGTTTGTTTATTATTATTTGTTTATTTCTTATTTGTTATTAGTTATGTCAATGTATTATTATTTACTATTCACCTGTTTATTATCTAACTATACCTATGCATTTATTTATGTATTTTATTTATTATGATGGGGGTTACTAGGCTAGATAGAATGAGAAATGAGGAAGTGAGGAGGAGAACAGGGGTGGAAAGGGAGCTGGGAGATAGGGTGGATGAAAGAGTATTAGGATGGTTTGGACACATGGAAAGAATGAGTGAAGAAAGACTAGTAAAGGAGGTATGGAAGGCAGATGTGGAGGGAGTGAACATGAGGGGACGTCCTAGGATGAGATGGATGGATGGGGTGAAGGGGGCTTTGGGGAAGAGGGGAATGTCTGTTGAGGAAGGACGGGAGAGGACAGAAGACAGGGGTGAATGGAGAATGGTTGTATATGGATGATGTTGTGATGCATGAGGTGGATTGGACGGGGGAATGGGGGTGAGGTAGTGTGTGTGAGCAAAAATCTTTTGACGCAGCCCGAAGGGATTTCTCCCCGTCCTCTCCTTTATATGGGGGGACGGAGAGGGGGGGTCGCCGATTTAATGAAGCGGCCTTGCTGTGGATGTGCTGTGTCCTGCGCCACTGCTTCTGACCCAGGGCAGTGGACAGGGTGCAGGGATGACCCGTCATCTAGGAGGTGCTAAGATGGGAGGGAAAGTGGAGGGGTGTGGAGTGTTTTCGGGGATGAAATGGGTGGGAATGTTTTTGTGCCTTGTCCTTTTTGGCTACCCCCCTGGTAAGGGAAAAAAAAGCCTTGGTATATGTATGTATGTATGTATGTATTATAGATTTTATCTATTAATTTATTTGTTTATTATTATTTTTTTTTTAATCCGACCTAGATATGGACCAAAAGGTCTCCTGTCGGCATGCTCCGCCTTTATAATCCTTTGTAATCCTTTGTGAATCACACACACACACACACACACACACACACACACACACACACACACACACACACACACACACACACACACACACACACGCACATATATATATATATATATATATATATATATATATATATGATATTCATATATATATATCTATATATATATATACATATACATATATAATATATATATAATATATATATGTATGGAGAGATGGACAGAGAGAGAGACAAAGAGAGAGGGAGGTAGCGATCCTCCTCCTATGTAATGGGGTGATGTAGCATCAACGTGGCCCCTGATGTTGCACCCAGCCGCGCCCAATGGCTTGTGTTAAAATACATTGACTCTAATGTAATGTATGTATGTATGTATGTATGTATGTATGTATGTATGTATGTATGTATGTATGTATGTATGTATGTATGTATGTATGTATGTATACATGTATGTATGTATGTATGTATGTATGTATGTGTGTGTGTATTTACTTGGTCTTTATTCACTTGGTCTTTTGGATCACGTGTTGGACTCGTGATCGATAGCTATTTCCCTCCTGGAAGAGAGCTCAGAGCTCGTAAGTCCGATCTATGGGTAATTCTATGACCTTGCACACACATACACCCCCAACTCCCCGCCCACGAGAGTTGGAGTAACACCCCTCAGCGCTGCGATATTGATATTATTTCAGCCCCGGGCGAGAGTCGAACCCGGACCTCCGTAGTGGCAGGCCAGAGCTGTGTGTGTGTGTGTGTGTGTGTGTGTGTGTGTGTGTGTGTGTGTGTGTGTGTGTGTGTGTGTGTGTGTGTGTGTGTGTGTGTGTGTGTGTGTGTGTGTGTGTGTGTGTGTGTGTGTGTGTGTGTGTGTGTGTGTGTGTGAGTGTGTGTGTGTGTGTGTGTGTGTGTGTGTGTGTGTGTGTGTGTGTGTGTGTGTGTGTGTGTGTGTGTGTGTGTGTGTGTGTGTGTGTGTGTGTGTGTGTGTGCGCGCGCGCGCGCGCGTTCATATGTGGAAAAGAGAAGAAAGGGAAGGTATAGAGGGAAGGAGAGGGGAAGGGGTAGAAGTAGTTTCCCAAACTATCAATTAGGAAGTCTAAACACTTATTCTAATTTTCACTAAACTGTTTCACTTAATTTGCGGTAACCTGCTCGCCTTTGATAATCCTAAATTTATTTGAATAAAGTTCTTACTAGCAATATTCTTAAGCGACATTTCTCAATAATAATCTAATTCACCAAAAATTCTAGGTACATATAATTTGTCAATTACACTTCTTGCATACAACACATTCAGAAAATATTAATTCAC
>NC_134777.1:131870560-131908060 GCF_046742065.1 Oratosquilla oratoria
GTATGTATCTTAGTATATGTATAAATTATCATCAAAAATTTTCATAATTATCTAAGGGTTGATTCACACTATCGGTCCGGTCGCGCTCCGCTCTCGGTTCTGAGGTATTCACACGTACGGTCCGCTCTCGCTCCCGTCATTGCCCCTCCCTCGACACCAGTAGAAGTCTTACCATCAGTTACGAAGGATTTGTGACTTTTCTGACGCCGAGTTGGCAATAATCGCTATTGCACTTGATGAAGAAGAAGAAGGAAAACAAAATAAAAAGAAAGAGATTGTGGGTTCATCCTATGTTGCAATATAGGAAGACTGAAGGAGAAATTCATACTCTGCATCCTCGTCTTATTGATGATGAGAGTAAATTCCACAGCTATTTCAGAATGAACAAAGGAACATTTGAGAAAATACTATCCAAAATTGAGGATGACCTGAAATGTACCAGAAGATGCTGCACTTCCTGGCACTGATGTGCTTGCACCATACGTTATAGTGGGAGATGAGGCTTTCCCGCTGAAGAGAAATTTGATGAGGCCCTACCCAGGTTCACAGACTGAACATAAGGTAGAGAAGAGGATTTTTAATTATAGATTATCTAGAGCCAGGAGGATAGTTGAGTGCACATTTGGTATTCTAGTGCAAACCTTCAGAACATATTTGAGGAAACTTAAAGCTATGCCTTCTAACGCTAATGCAATCATTACAACAACATGCATACTTCACAATCTGATACACCCAAATGCTGTTGCATTACCAGATACTGTTGTCATGCCTCCATCAAACACAGTACGTCCAATGAGAGGAAGAGGGGGAAATGCTACAAAGGAGGCTTTTGGCGTGAAAGAAACACTGAAAGATTATTTCAGCTCCCCAGCTGGTTCAATGCCTTGGCAAAATGATAAAATATAAGTAGACAAACAAACTTGTGTAGGAATATTTGTTGAGTGAGCTAAGGAGATGCATTTCCGCAGTGGATAATAGGCTGTTATTATACATATGGAATTTCTTTCTTCGGTTAATAATGTGTATTTTTTTTCTCTCTCAGTACCTTGGCAATATGATAAGTATGCAAACATCATTGTATAGGAAAATTGTTTAGTGAGGATAGGAAATGCATTTCCAGTGGACATTAGGCTATTGTATGGAATTTCTTACCTTCACAACCCAGCTGCCTGCTTATTTCAACACAGCTTCTTCTTTTCGCCACGTTATCACTGTAGTGCAGCGAAGTCAGGTCATACAGCTCTGGTTTACCTTTTGACTAATTCTATTAGCATTTTATCTGAATCCACAAAATTAAAGTAAGTTTTGTAGGTTATATTTTATTCAGTTGGTGCTTATGTATATCCTAGCTGTACGCATTGTAATTGTATCAGTGATAAATAATAAGAAGACGTATTTTTATAATTTTTATAACTTTCTCATGATCTCATTGTGGTGTTTTCTTTGGATTATCCATGGTTTGGTAGGACAGAAGGTAACACTACTTGCTTATATGAAGGCTGAATCTCGACTGGAGTGGAGCAGGAGGAGCAGGACCGTGGCAACTGAGTTCACACTGGCGCTCACGGTCCGCTCACGGTCCGCTCTCGCTCCAGTAAAAATATATTTTGACGGAACCGTGACCGGAGCGAAACCGGAGCTAGAGCGCCAGTGTGAATGCTTCCACTGAAATTAATGAGACAATATTGGACCGGACCGAGAGCGGAGCGGGAGCGGACCGGACCGATAGTGTGAATCAAGCCTAAAATAAAAAAAATTATGACACTGTTAACAGAGCGGTGAATTCATGTAGATTCGATGGAGTTCTGTAGATCCTGTGGAGTCCTGTAGATCCGGTGGAGTCCTGTAGGTCCGATGGACTCTTGTAGCTCTAGTGGAATCCTGTAGGTACAGTAAAGTCCTGTAGATACCGTGTAGTCATGTAAATTGTCTCCTTCGTCCGGAGGCCACGAAACGACCGATTTCCCTGAGAGATATTTTGGGTTCATTGTTTTTTGGTAGTCGGAAGTGAGTAAATATATGAATATAGTATTCATAATCTATGTGAACAAAGATGTGTCACGCTAGGAGATTTATATGATGTGGTGGCAATTATATTTTGGAAAGGAATTATGTTGTTCATGGAAAATGGTGGAGGATGCTGGCAATACTTCACCTGAAATTTGGGGTACCAGTGAGTGTTTATGGAGGGTTTATTATTTTCTTAATTTCTACGTTCAATGAGCGGCAGTCTTGGTGCATCAAGAGGTAGCTTTGTACATAAAATTCGTGACTCACAGGACACACTGTCTGACTGAAGTGGAATATTGTAGACAAGTACAAATCTCTACACTCTAAAGGCAGCAATCAAACTTGAAGGAAATACCAGAAGTTTGAAAAGTGAGGCGATGAGGTATGGTTTTGTTTTTAGGTAATATTCGTTAATATTCTAGTAATATAGGTGGTATAGTTAGGGTGAGTACCACATGATCAGATGGAGGGATTTTTGGGGGTAAGAAAAAGGCCACGTATGAGACAGAACAAGTAAAATATTCGTTTGATCTTGTAATGTGTTCGTGTAGAATTTCGAATCGATTGCGCCAGTGACATATTGTGCCCTAATGGAGAATGCAGGTACTGGGAAATTCTTAGGCTTGAGAGGGAACTAGGGTGTGTGTATTGAACGAGGCAAACATTTGAAAAAATGTCAATAAATAGAAGAAAGAATAAACAAAATTTAAAGTAGGATATTGTCTGAAGGGAAGTATACTTAGAACGACTGAGCTCTCGTCAACTGTTGTGAGTTCGTTTGTGTAGAAACGACTTTGGTTACAAGTCTTTTTTTTTTTATCTCCAAATGTCGAATTACTTTTACACTATATATTAAGAAGCTAAATATCAAATTACGAGAAAAAATTACATATAAATGTTAGACACAGTTGAACTAATCTTAGGAAAGTCTAGAAAACTGTAAGGGAAGTTTTCTTCCAGCCACTCAAATTCACAACATTTGATGAGAACGGGCAAACGTTTCATGGCGGTCATTCAGCTATGTGATTCATACAATAAACATTTGGATGCTAGAATTCTAAAATTCGTTGATTCATCTAAGTTCTTATATGTTTTCTCTGAGAGGTCATAAATTAGTCCTAAAATAATATTTACCTACTCCGAAACAGAAATGCACTGTTAAGTCGTTTCCTGCATAGATTTTCGTTTTGATTATTGTTTCAATAGAAGCTGTAAGTGTTGTGTTATTTTCCTTTACATTAATACCACTGTTTGAAACTTGATCACTTCGATAATCAGTTGCTATTCCACACACTTTTATATAATCAGAATTTTTTTTGTATAATCGAGTTAGATTTATGAATAAGGACATTAGGGCAACAGATCGAAAGGACTTCTAGAACGAAATATCGGTCAAATCACAACATTTTCCATTCGGAACAACGCGCTTTTTAAAACATTGCATTTTTTCATTCTAACTTCTTACAAGTAGCTCTCACCCTTATAAGGGTGATGGTTAGCTAAAACACACACACCCTACACCTATCCAACACCTAGTAGTTGTCCTTTCACACTCGGGCGAAGGGATATCCCAGACCTAACACCCCAACCCCACACCCCCTTTTCGGGTCATAAGCAGTGCAGCAATATACAACACCTCCAGAATTTTTTCAGTCTTTGTTTAGGAAGAAGGGGTATTCCAAAACTGTCCTAAAATTATTATCTGCATTTTATCATGCAGTCAATGGCCCAGCACGGAATGCCACTACCCCAATGCGAACACACCAATACCTCGACTGGGAAACTATCAAAGGTTTTTTGAAAGTCGATGTCTATGAAATCAACAAATTCTATTCAAGATGTCGAATTATTCAACATAGGTTAAGACTAAATTGTCTAAATGTATGTTGACTATTTTTTTCCGGGAATTTTTATTTTGTCTTTAGTTGGTCAGTTCTAAAGCAGCTGGTCAAGTCGATTGCCATTGACAACACATCTTTATAATTTACATTTGGCAGTATTAAAGTTGTTCTCTCTAACTTTTTCATATCCTCAATATTAGATTTATAATGACACTTCCCATAGATACATTCATATGGAATATGTTAATAAATTAGCGTTTAAGTCAGGGAGATTGTCTCAATAAAGACATCTTGAAGAGTTGTCTGGGGGTGATTTCAGGACAGTGTAAGATATGTTTTGTTACTTCTCTGGATTTTGGTGTCTATTTTTCTGGCCAATTCTGTGTTTGTAATATCTGTAGGATTACAAAGGATTACAAAGTTGTAGCATGCCGACTGGAGACATTTTGGTCCATAACTATGTAGGATGCGAAAAAATATTTAATAATGATAAATAAATAGAAATAAACAAATAAATAAAACTACGATAATATAAATAATAATAAATACAATAAATAAATGCATAGGTATGGTTAAATAATAAACAAACAGGCAAATTATAAATTGACAAATAAATAATAATAAATGAAAACAAGCAAATAATAAACAAATAGAGAAATAATAACAAACAAATAATATAGAATAAATGACAGTCATTACAGCATCTTGCTTAGAGTTTTATCCAAACGAATCTTAAAACTTCGAACTGAACTATATTGCACTGCCTTGCAGGTAGTTTATTCCATTCATTAACTACACGGTTGGCAAAGTTGTTTCTACCCACTTCCAAATTAAATTTATTTCCTGACAGTTTGAGACCATTGTTTCTTGTCGGATTCTCATTCAGTGTAAAACTTTTGTCACTTTTGATATTGTCAATCCCATTAGAAACTTAAAGACCTGTATCAATTCACCTCTGAGCCTACGCTTTTTTAGGGAAAACAGATTCATATGTTTTCATCGATTTTCGTATGATTTATTTTCTATATTTTCAGTCAGTTTTGTGGCTCGCCGTTGTACTTTTTCCAATCTGCCAATGTCTTTAATGAGATTCGGTAACCATACGGAAACAGCATATTCCAAATGTGGACGAACTAACGATTTATATAGCTTGTTAATGAGAGAGGTACTTTTGAAGTCAAAAGATCGCGCAATCAGTCCTAGAATCTTATTTGTTTTCTCAGAGGCTGAAATACACTGTTTAGATGATTTGAGATCGTTACTGATTAGTATACCGAGATCCTTTTCACTATCCACTTTTGTTAACGAATTCCCAAGTACCTTGTAATCGTACTGTTATTTTTACCTATGTGCATAACCTTGCATTTACTTTTGTTAAATTTCATTAGCTACTTTTCAGACCATTGCTGTAATTTATCTAAATCTTCTTGAATATCTAATTGATTGAAGTGATCATTTGCCATTCTGCACAATTTTGTATCATCAGCAAATTTGGAGACAATAGATTTTAGTCTATGGTCTATATAATTTATATATACTATGAATAGAAGTGGCCCAAGAACGGAACCCTGAGGAACTCCACTCGTAACATTTTTCCATCTAGAAGTTTTGCCATTTAGAACAACTCTCTGTTTTCGATCATTCAACCAATTTCTAGTCCAACTTATAGGCTACCGCTTACTCCGTGTGAAGCTAATTTAGTAAGTATGCTAACCTTTCGTGGGGGACGGTATTAAAAGTTTTTGCAAAGTCTAAATATATTAAATCTATGAAGGCTTGCTAGCACTACGAAGTGATTTATTTCCAGGACTGATGTCAGATTTTTTGTAATGAAATTTACATAAATAACCTCTTAATCATTATGTTAGCTGAGATATCCTGATTTATCTTCCCTAAATTTGTTTCATTTTTGTTTCGATTTATCTCATTTTGTTTAATTTGACTCTAATACCCGAATTGATCTTAATAATTTCATGTTGCATTTGTTTGAACTGGTCTTTTTTGTTTTATATTATTATATTGCATTATTTTAATTTCAAAGTCATATATAACCCATGAAACATTTACCTAATTGTAGTATATACGGTGCTGGAACCTTGCTCATGAAGTCCCGTTTCTTTGCCTTCATTCATCAATATTTGCCTAAACTTCGCTTATATTGTTGGCTTGAATTACATTTTCATCGAATCTTTTACATAAGTCTTCGCCTCTGTGCTATGCCTATGAGGAGAGGAGAGTTATACTTCCTAATATCTAGGTAGGTCAAACACCACCAGAGGCGCCACCGTCGATGACGAGCACAATAGCGCGTCATTTTATGCGCACGCCGTTCAAACGGCCAAATTTACATACCGCGGGAAATTTAATTAACAAAAATGTTGCGTGAGTGTATTTACTACGATCGTAATAAATTTCAAACATTCACATCATCAGTTACATGTCGGTCAATAAAAACATTAGATAAACATGGCGGCCTGCATTCAGCAGTATATCAAAAATTGGTATATGTTTCAACGTAAAAAATGAGCTAACAAATTTATTGTGCGGGCAACTGACCATAATTAACCAAAACTACTAGTATCGTGGATTATTCTAATACCAAAATAAAGTCAGTATGTTACGGTAGAGCTGAGAAATTGGTTGTTAAAATTAGTTTTTTTTTTCTATCGGGTCGGATTATCGGATAACAACATCAACATCCATCCCGCCATCTTATCTATCACTGGTGATATGGACCATACTTCACTCTATTAAGTTTCTTACTATTATGTTATTAGTGTAATAGACTTATAGTTGAATTATTTTAAATATTTCCTTTAAAATGTGTGATTTTCATGTAATTTGATCGAAGAGAAGTTACGTTTTCATCCTCCGTAATATTACGGACCACAGCTACGATTCGTCCTGCCCGCTATCTATGATCACTGGTGGTATGGATCAAACTACACTATTAAGTTTGTTACTATTGGGTTATTAGCGTAATACCTTGCATATAATTGAATTATTCAAATTATTTTCTTTAAAATGTGTGATTTTCATGTAATTTTACGGTATTCGTAGCTGTGGTGGGTAATTTTGCAGAGGATAAAAACGTAATTATATGATCAAATTAGATGGAAATCACACATCTTATAGAAAATAGGTCAAATAATGCAACCATATGCTAATTTTTTATATAAAATTGTGCCTGTCAGTAAAAACCGTCATTGTTTACGTTTGATCGGCGATCAGTCAGACCGCACGTTTCGGCCCGATTTCCTCGGACAAAATAGGCCCGATTTAATTCCATTCAAAATGCAATATCTCGAGAACTAGGACAGCTAGATGGATAAATCAAATTGCATTATACTCATAGCGACTTTTTCCATCCCATGAGAACTACTTCAGCTCAAATATCAGGAATTCCATTTTCATATTGACCTAGCTATAATATCTACCAAATTAATTTACTTTCTCAAATTCTTAAAAAAATAACAAAGATTTCATCCCATACCAGTAAATCTATCCATTTTTCTATGCCATTCTCTGATCTAGATATATTTGCAATTTTTTCTCATATACATATTTTTTCTTATTTGTACTGTAATAGCTATTATTCTCTAATTTGGAAGACCGGCTTTATTTTCTTGTCCATTCTCTACGTATCAATAATTTTCTCTGTTTCTGCTTAGGGGTAACTATACTTTATTAGTTTATATCATTATGTAAGTTTAGTACATATGTGTCAAACAATACAATTTGTTTAGTTTTATATAGATATATGGGGACATTTAGTGTGATGGTCAAGCAGATCATTAAACTGATTTAGTGAAGCGAGAGGTTAGAAATAGGCAGTTCGATATCATTAGTCAGCTCTGTCAATTTAGAGACGGAATAACTTTAACATTCAAACATTCAGTTCTTGACGTCAGTAGAGGTACTCAGTCAGTCAATTAGACATTCAGGGTTCTCTGATCAATAAATATCTCTCCTTAGCTCTTCCGTGATCCGTACGACTTATTTTTTACATAATTTAGAGTAAGTTTACTTCTTGATTTGTGACTTCTGATAGACTACTGTATTTTTTTCAATTGGAATGTGATATCTTAGGAGTTAGTAAAGATGAACATCTATAAACGTCAAATGAGGCGAAATAGTTTTTCACAATGTATGAAGTCACCTCTATGCCACCCATATGAATGTCATTTCGATACAACTGGAAGGTGATTCTTAGCTCTCTCTTAAATCCTATCAGTTATTATTTTACCGTAGCATGAATCCTTATATCTCCAAGAATCGTACCCTGTAACCCTGTATATCCTTTCTCGAAAGTTCCTTAGAGTTCTCATTCATTAAATCAATTATTCAAAGATAAAATCCACAACACTATTACGTCCAGGAATTGTAATTTATGTCTTACAGTACTATTGCTTATTTCTATTGTATTTAAGATTAATGTACATCTTTGATCTTTTTACTAAAATGGTAATTATACGTCAAAATAAGCTTGTTGGAAGAAATTATATTACAGTAGAAGTTTTCTGCTATGATGATACAGGTCCTATTCCAGTAGCCCCACGAAGAGATTAAAATGTTCAAGGATTAATCAAGATACACTATGACAGCAGTAGCAGTGTGTCGGTGAGGAAAGTTGAAAAACGGGGTCTTCCTCTTGGGTTTATTAGCAAGCGGATGTAAACAAACAAGCGACGTCTAGAACGTCTTCGTATCAGTAACTTAACATAAACAAAAGATGTCTACATAGGATTCAATTAGATGCACACGACTAAAGGTGCTGTATAGGATCTAAACCTATTACAAAGTATAAAAACATATGAGAATCACATATATAAGGAATCTAAAGCACCAGTATACAATTCTTTAACACCATCTACATGTATATAAAACTAATAATAAGACAATTAATCTCAATTTACCACACTCTATAGTGATTTCATTCAGTCATATAATAAGGAAATTATATAAATATAGTTTTAATGGACAATATAGAATTATTGGCGTCGGATTCGATTAGATAAACAAAGAGGAAGTTCTCATGTAACACCGAAGAGAAAAATCAACACTTCCAAGCTTCTGGTATCCTACGCCCTCCTTCTCTGTGGTGATATACATCCCTGTCCTGGCCCAGTTGCAACGAGAGTCCCAAAACACCCATGTGTAAGCTGTCTAAAAGGAGTCCGCCGCAACAGTAGAGCCATCAGCTGCAACTCATGTGGGGAGTGGACTCATATCAAGTGTTGTGGAATTTCTCTCGAAACCTACAATGCCGCCTTGGTGAATGAGGACATTCTCCACTTCACTTGCAATGGGTGTACACTCAAAGAACTACCAGGCCCCCCCATGTCCGATGGTGAGGATGACCCTATACCTGTTAACCCCGATCGCTGTGCCTCGCCCCAGTCAACACCCGGGGATGATTTCAACTGCTTCAACAAGCGAGGCCTCCACTTCGTGTAATTAAATGCCAGAAGCCTTCCGAGTTCCGTCTACTAGCGCGGCGCACCAGGGTAAAGTCATCGGTGTCACCGAAACCTGGCTAGACAGTACCATCTACGACTCAGAAATTGCGATTCCGGGTTATAGTGTTGTGCGTAATGATAGAATGAGGACCGGAGGAGGGGTAAGTACTTTCATTTGCAATGATATAGTATTCAACTCCCGTACAGACCTTATGAGTAACGAGGACCTCGAAGCTGTGTGGATAGAAATACTGTTACCTAAATCGCATCCAATCTTATGTGGGGTCTGTTACAGACCACCGAAACAGATGTCTTTCTAGAGTGCATTAGAATCTACCTGTTTCAATCGGGTCGATATGCATGGCCAAGAAATTATTATCCTAGGTGATAATGAGGGACTTGCTAAAATCTCATGGCCTGACACAACTGATTGACGAGCCTACTAGAATAACAGGCACATCCAGGTCCATCATAGATCTTATCCTGGTATCAGATTGTAATAAGATAACGCAGGCTGGTGCTTGTGATTATGGTCTTAGTGACCACAAACTCATGTATTGTACTAGGAAAGCTAGGAAGACGATTTACAATAAGCACGACACAGTGAAGCTTCGTTCCGGGAACATTTTGTAGATGAACTGGGTAGGACAGACTGGTCGCCAGTACTAAATTGTTCTGATGTTTATAAGGCCTGGTCTTATTTTAAGTACACATTTATTTACTATTATTGACAGAGTAGCGCCTCTCAAAGAGATACGAACAAAACAGAGGACGGAACCATGGATGACAAACGAAGTACTGGGTTTGATTAGAGATAGAGACAGATTTATTGCAAGGTTTAGGAAAAGTAGAAAACAGGAGGACTATAATGGCTATCTATACTATAGGAATCAGGTGAAATATTGGAAGGAAAAAACCAAAGCTGATTATTGTACTAACATGGTGAACCAGAACAAACACGACCCAAAGAAGTTTTAGCAAACTCTGAAGACTTTAGAAATTCACACTAAGCCTAGTAACAAAACAGACAGGATAGGACTCATGATAAACGGCGAGCTTAACTTTGATAAGAACACCATAGCTATCCACTTCAACTCCTTTTCCACAACCATAGCCACTAAACTAGTAAAATCCCTCTCAACGGGTTCTGGGAAGTTTGGGCTGGGGTACGTTCAGTAGCACTAAAAAGATAAGTCCACAAAGTGTTTCCAACTACATAAGACCACTCAAAAAGTGTTTAAATTACTGGCTAACATAAGTGCCAATAAGGCTACAGGGTTAGACGATATTCCTGCGAGATTTGTTAAGGATGGGGCCACAATTATAACTCCTCCAATAATTCACATAATAAATTTGTCTATCAGTTCAGGATTTATCACAAACGACATGAAAAGGGCTCGAGTAACACCTCTTTATAAGAAAAACGCAAAAACTGAGGCAGGAAACTACAGGCCTGTTTCAATTCTAGGTATTATTTCCAAAGTTTTGGAAAGTATCGTATACAATCAGGGAACGTAATCTACTATACGCCATGCAATCTGGTTTAAGATCGAATTAATCATCAGACATCAGCTTAATATACCTTTACGATCTGATAAAATAGGAATGCGACAGAGGTAACTACACGGGTTTAGTTTTGTTGGATCTACAAAAGGCATTTGACACAGTGGACCATGATATTTTATCAAAAAGACTGTAGGCATTAGGAGTTTCGAATATTGGCTGGTTCAAGTCCTATATCACAGGTCGCAAACAACTTGTATAGGTAAATGGAGCCTGCTCAGGTGACATAGAGATAACTTGTGGTGAACCACAAGGTTCAATTCTAGGGCCACTTCTGTTCCTGTTCTGTATTAACGACATGCCAGGTGCGGTGAACTGTAATTTACTGCTCTGTGCAGACGACTCCTCACTAATTGTCTCAGGTAGGGACCCAGTTGAAGTAGAGGAGGCCCTGATTGTTGAACTGCCATCAGTCCAGGACTGGCTCATAGATAACAAGCTGTCTTTACACCTTGGTAAAACGGAAAGTATTGTCTTCGCATCAAAACCCAACCTCAGGAAACACCGCGATGTACAGATCAGATGTGGGGATAATGTCTTGGAGTCAAAACAAGAGGTAACTTATCTTGGAATACCCTTAGATCAGTCCCTCTCAGGGAATGCCATAACGTATAAGATTGTATCCATATGTTCACATAATTCTTTTTTTTTTTTTTGTACAGAAAAAACAGAAATTTTGATATGGAAACAAAGAAGCTTCTGGTCTCAGCCTTGATACAGCATCACTATGATTACGGTTGTAGCTCTTGGTACAATAGTCTGAGCACAAAAAAAAACTAGTCTCGGCTATAGGTTGTATAAAATTTGATCATTAGATTCATGGTAAATTTACCTCAACGTAGTCATAATGGTATAGAAGACTTTAGCAATGTAGGAATGTTACCTGTAAAATATCGTGTCCAGCAGCTGCAACTAAATCATGTTTACAATGTCGTTCATAATTTCTTTCATATGTGAGCTGTAATTTTACGTTATCTGCTGAGAACCTAACCCGGAACAGTCAAGGGTCTTTATTGTAACTCATGCAGGTTCCTTCACCAAAAACAGCTTTCACTTCACAGGTGTTCAACTATGGAACTCACTACCTATGTCCATTAAGCAGTCAAATAGCAAGGTTACTTTCAAGAAAAAAGTCAAGGACTACTATATGTCTCAGCTATGATGTGAGAACAGCCTTGATTTTATGTACTACTTGCCTAGTGAGGGGTACTAGACTCCATGAGTAATACCATCCAAATCTGCGTTCACTCATAACTGTTCTGACCACCCCTTTTATCCTTCAAAGGTTTAGCTTAGTATAACAATGTTTGATGTTCAAAACTGGTTTCCACCTTTGTTTTGCTTGTCATATTATGGTATATGTCTCAAGTAGGGTCCGAGAACAGTTATGATCTTATCATAATACAAGCCTGGTGAATCAGGGCACCAGGCAACAAGGTAATTGGACTTTTCCCTCGAGCTCCTTGTTGTTTTATTCATACGAGTACTGGTGCCCTGTACCCTACTTCTGGTGCTTCAGGTTATAATTTACTACTTCCTAGTGCTCGTAAGAATGTGTAATTGCTCACTTCGTCCTGAGGTACAGGTAAATTTTGGAATGAACAGGTGACCCTAACTGCCACGCAGCATTCACTGTAACAGCATGTTTAGTCTATATTGTTGATGGCTTGCTGCCTTCTCTCCCGTAGTACTTCATATTTACTCTTACCCTGGGATGGACCCCCCTTTATTGTCCTACACTTGCTGCTACAGCCGTAGATTAATGCAGTATATCATTAATGGTACTACACTGATCTGGTATCACTCATACTGTTTTGGTACCGTTTAGCAATATTTTGTTGTTCTTGATTTATAATGCAATGTTCTTTATTGTGATGGTGCTCAAGTTTTGGTCTCAATATCCTACGTGTTACGAACATTTTAGTAGTATTAGCAAATCTATAATGATGTTTATGTGGCATATGTGTACTGATTGTTATTACTAATGACTGTCTCTGGTCCCCATAACCCCTACTATATTGTCTGTACTTTGGTACCTTTTAACAATATTTTGCTGTTCCTGATGCATAATGCAATGTTCCTTATTGTGATAATGTTTAAGTTTTGGTCTCAATGTCCTACGTGTTACGAACATTTCAGTAGTATTAGGAAATCTATAATAATGTTTATGTGTCATATGTGTACCGATTGGTATTACTCATGACTGTCTCTGGTCTCCTTTAACCCCTACGTATGCTGTCTGTGTAACTTAGTGTAGAAAATCAGTCTAATGAGGACCACAATGGAAATAAGTTTATATGTTTTTTTTTGTTATCCTCGGCAATTGTAATTGTTATTTCGAACTATGTGTTCTTTTTTTTATCTGCACTTCATACAAACACATATTTCCAGCTACACGCTTGCAAAATTATATTAAGTTAATATAAATTTATTATTTTATATACACCTCACGAGATACGCTACAAATTGTTATTCGGCTTCTATAAATACACAGTAAGGCGGTATATATTTTCCATTCCTTTGTTCATACGTCATTTTCGCGCGCTAAGTACAGGCTTGTCGCGGGAGTAGCTGTTTCAACCTGTCGTATCAGGAAGGCGTTAACCTAATATCTTGAAACATGTGGAATACTGGAGGTAAGTTTGGATGTTATTACTTGCGAGACAGTGGAGGGATATGAGTAATTGTGTCGTGCAATAAATGAAAGACTTGTATATAAAAAAAACACCCATACTTGAAATGGATATTTAATTTTTATTGACATGCTTGGAAGCCCCCAAATATATAGAGACAACATCACATGTATAAATTAATTTTTTGGCATGAGGCTTATAGTCAGAATTTCCTCAGTATTTCTCTGGCACCTCAAAAGTTCTATTTTCAAGTGCTGTCAAGACGAGCTGAAATTTAGATTTGCTTGCTTCTGTTACTTGTTTGTATGTGGATTTGGATACTGGCATCACATAACAATTGAATGTTATTTTTATGATTTCAGGGGCACTTCTGTAATATAATTGTCCTATTGTGTTTCACAGAACTCTTGTCTACCCCACCCATTTAATGAACAGCAAAATATATTATTTACACTCCTGTTGAACTGTTCTTATGTAAATTAGCTAAACTTACTGATGAAATAGTGGGTTGATAACTTGATTATATGTTTTGTTGTGTTTAGCATGGGAGTGGATAAAGACTAAAAGAGCAAATTGTGTTGACAGACAGGTCCACTGTACTTGAGGACATGCCATTTCAGATTTATGCCACCTGTAAACCCCTGTAGGCCTATGCTATGTAACACTTAACCATTTTCACTATTCTTTTTTACATTTGAAAGATTTTATTTCGACTGGTTAGGGAAGGACTATTGTTCAACATAAGTTTCATGTCTGTGTTTGCGTGATTCTGGAATTTAACTGATGTATCTTGCTGCCAGTAATGAACATTTCAATCCTTGCCCTCGGTGACAGTCACAATGTCGAGCTGAAGGTGTGCAGGTGTGTTTAAGGAGAAATTGAGGTAAGGTATCGAAAAGGAGGGGTAGTGGTAGAATTGGAAAGTCACAAGGTGGTTAGTATTCTATTTCTGTGAATGGAGATTGATCGTTATCAGAGAAGAAAGTTGCATGGCTCAGTTTAATGGGGCTGTCACTTCAACCGAAGTAAACGCGTGAATGTGAGGCAAGAACCTTCATTAGTAGTATATCGTTTTCCTTGTTACAGCTTTTTCGAGTACTTGAAAAAGCTGAAACAATTGAAATGTTGTACCAATAAAATGCTTTGTCCTCTCATGGTGTTTCAGCCGATTTGTCAGCAACTGCCACTATCGTACAAACTGTTACCTCAAACCCCTTTTTATTTATTGCAGAACAAATGCCATCAATATATCTTGCAATATATATGCAATGTATAATGTCTTGAAGGGCACTGAGTGAATGACTCCTGTATGCTATAGTCAAGTACCACCATTTGATCCTCCACCTTATCCATTAAGATAATATTTAAGTTAATTGTTTTAGGATCAAAATTTTAAGTTATAGTTATAAGAGATTGTTGGTAATTTATATTGTCATATAGAAGGGATGGGAAAGTAAATTGTCATCACAGTGGACCAGTATACATTGGAAATGCTGAGTGAATTCTAGAAACAAGCTACATTGATGTGTTGGGGTTATGAAACAGATAAAGAGCACTTGGCAGATAGCTGAGTATATAAGGTAAGATTATTAGAAGTACACACCTACCTGATACACCAATAGAAAATTAATTACTAATTTTTTAAATTATAATACATCAACGTAATATACAATTTTCTTGGCAGAAATAAAAAATGAAAAATTTGCTAAAACTGATTTATGAACAAAGTCACAGTGAGTGAATGATATGCCATGTTTGTTTTGATAGATGCTGAGGTTGAAGAAAATAAAGGATGATAAATTAAACTATTCCAACCTAACCTACATAATCTAACTTGTATTTAGTAATTCGGTACCTTTAACCCCTTCCATACGGTGACGCCTACGTAGGTGTCATGAGGAGCAAGTGGGTATGCGAGGATGCCGATGTCGGCGTCTTGATTATATTTATTGTAGTTGTACCTGCGTGACCCCCATACTCTGTAAACTGGCTTCATCACATTTTCTATGGTTATCAAAATTCACGGGTGAAAGAGAGAACGATCGATACAGCTGTGACTATTTTTTATAATGTGAGTATTATGACACAACATCGTATGTCTGGCAGCTAATGCTGCCCACGAGATTTTGGCCCGGAGTGAAGTGGTTAATTCTAAAGATCTAGGTCATCACTGTCATCATTATGGATGTTGATGGCCTGATTATTGTTGCACCTCGGGCAATTAACAGACAATGGCAGAACCCCGTGTTCTCTCATAAAGTCCAAGGAAGTCTTATTGCCTTTGTAACAGCTCTTATTAATGTCACCTAGGGCTAGAGAACAAATGGTGCACAACATGAAAGCCATTGTCAACTGACAGTGATTGTACTGGACAGACAACAACATGGTGTCTCAATCTGCTCACAGCTTTGGTAGGATATTTGGTTTTAGCAAGGTTTTTTGTAATTGATTTCTGCCAAGAAAAACTTATATTACATTGATGTATTATAATTTACAAGATTAATCATTTAATTTTCTAATGCTATATCATGTAGGTGTGCACTTCTAAAAATAAATTAGATTTGAGTCATTTGTGATGATACTGCTGCTAAGATTGCCTTCATTTCCATTTTGTGGAGACTTTGGGAAAAAATTGAACTAACTTCGAACGGCTTTGTTGTTGGTGATTCTTGGCATCCATGACAGTGTTAATTTTCAAAGTTCATGTAGAAAAAATAAGCAGAATGAACATGTATATATGTTTCTCCAGTTAGCTTGGTTATCACCATAACTTGTTTCAGTCAGATTGGGCTGTCATCATTTGCAAACTTGATCTATTCTTACCATTTTTATTTTCTTTTGAAGGTGATTTTGGTGGTGGTGGTGGTGGCGGCGGCGGTGGCTATGACTCAGGATTTGGAGGCGGAGGCTTCATGGATTCTTCAAGCCAGTTTCAATCTCCGGGTGGTCAAGGAGAAAAGAAGGTTAGTGAGACACCTTTAAACATTATCAAAAGATTTAGTTTATTGAATGTGATAATCTAATTATCTAGGAATGTTCCAGAAATTGCTCAATTTCTGGCTTTTCATGTATCTTTGTGGATTGGAGAACACGTGTATTGGTTGTGTTGTTCAGAAGGGGAGAAAACTGCTCATGTCGCCTCAAGTGTTTTACTTTGAACCTGCATCTGCACAGTAGCAAGCAGTGGCTCTTGGAGTCTCATAAATATCTGTAGAAAAAAGAAATGTAGTTAATGTTGAATTGTTTTAGATGTATGAATATATCATTGGGAGGTAGGAGGATATTCTCTGGTTGTCCACTCTCCTTACATGTAAAAGTGGAAGAAAGGTGGAATTGTTAGGTATATTAGACCTGGTCCAAAGACAGTGCCAGCCCATTGACATGGCTGCACCTCCAGATAAGGATAAAAATGTTGATGAGAATTGAAGATGGGCAGTGAGGAGACAAATCTTGACATTCATCTTGATAGTTTATAAACTTGTTCATGTGCATAGCATTCTGTGTCCCACTGGCTCTAGAAACCAAGTACTCTTGGTGAAGATTGAGGTTTGTGAACTGTGTATGTGCACCATGTTGGAAGTAACTTTTGTTTTTTATTGTGGCAGTATCATATCTGTGGGGACTGCAGTGTGCCCCCTGACATATGGTAATGATGAACTTGCCTTCATGAAAAACCTGGGGCAACATATTGATTGACACATCAAGCCTCATTACAGACAAGATCTCATACTGCCATGCCCATGTATTGTATTTCAAAGTAGTGATGGAAATCATAAGGCTATGTGAAACGTGTGTTGCAGGCACGGCGTGCACAGAATTTGGTACCAGTGACGGTTCACTCCATCACTGAAAGCGTTGATGATGCGTTGAAAATCAGTGATGTAGAGGTAAGTATTAGAATATTTTGAAGTCTTGAAAATATTGAATATGTAGATATTCTCAGTATTTAGTATGTAGATATAACCTTGCATATTAATGATGTCATATGCTTTCTTCAAGTCCAGGAAAGTCCCAAAGACTTCCTTACCCATTGCCAGAAACAATGGGTAACCATCATGCTGCATAAACTAGATCTATTCCCCATTTTTCTTAAACCCACATTACTCTTCCCCTAGTACTATCTCTGTTCCTCTCCTAATTCATTCATTTAACACCATCTCAAACACCATACTGACTACATTCACACTTGTTCCCATTTCCCTTTTTAAGTACAAACATACATACATATACCAAAGGCTTTTTCCCCCTACATGGGGAGTAGCCAAAAAGAAAAAGGCATAGAAACCACTCCTACCCATTCCATTTCCTATATATTCCACTCCCCTCCACCCTCTTCCCTCCCTCTTATCTTGGCACCTCCTGGATGATGGGTCATCCCTGCATCCTGTCCACTGCCCTGGGTCAGAAACAGCATTGCAAGACACAGCACATCCACAGCAAGGCCACTTCATAAATTTGGCGACCCCCCCTCTCTGTCCCCTCATACAGAAAAGGAGAAGACGGGGAGAAATCCCTTCGGGCTGCGTCAAATTTTTTCTCATACATACTTCCTCACTCCCCATCCCCCACCCACTCCCCCTCATGCATCACAGCATCATCTATACACAACCCCTCTCCATTCACCCCTATCTTCTGTCCTCTCCCGTCCTTCCTCCACAGACATTCCTCTTATTTGTAATGCCCCTTTCACCCCATCCATCCATCTCATCCTAGGACGCCCCCTCATATTCACTCCTTCCGCTTCTGTGTTCCACACTTCTTTTACTAATCTTTCTTCACTCATTCTTTCCATGTGTCCGAACCATCCTAATATTCTTTCATCAACCCTATCTCCCAGCTCCTTTTCCACCCCTGTTCTCCTCCTCACCTCCTCATTTCTCACTCTATCCAGTCTAGTAACCCCTATCATACTTCTCAGACATTTCATCTCAAACACATTCAAACTCCTTCTCTCTTCCTCTCTCATGTTCCATGTTTCTGCCCCGTACAATGCTGTTGGCACAATCACTCCTTCATATAACCTCCTCTTAGCATCCATTCCCAGATGTCTATTTCTCATTACACTTTTCAAACCACCAAGGCATTTGCTCGCTTCTCTCAATCTACATTCTACCTCCACCCCCCACTCCTCCCTTTCCTGCCACATTCGTGTCCAAGTATCTAAAACTATCCACTTCCTTCAGTCTTTCACCCTTAATGCTCACCTCCAGCCTGCTGTCACTCTCTCCCCTTGTACATCTCATCACCTTACTTTTACCCACATCTTCAGGTTCCTTCTTTCACACACCTTCTCAAACTCTCACTATTTCCTCAATCCCTCCTCTGATCCTGCTACAAGCGCAGTGTCGTCAGCAAACAACAACTAGCTCACCTCCCACTTCTCTCCATTTTCTTTAATCATCTCCAACCCCTGACCCACTACCCTTGCATTCTTCCAATACACCATTGCTCTTCCTTCATTTAGACACATATCATATAGTTTCCCCAGCCATTTCAATATGACTGCTCCACCCTTTGTCAGATATTTCATATGACAACCATTTAAACCAGGTCCCTTACTAGCTTTCATCTTTCAATACTCTTTGTATCTCTTCTCTTGCTTCAGCCTTATTCTCCTCTCCCATCAATCATTCTCCTGGTGTCTTCAATAGCCCAAATCAGAACCTTCATATCCTCTTAATTGAACAACTTCAAATGCTCTTCTTATCTTCTATTTATTGCTTTCACTTCCATCAACATCTAGTCATCTGATCCCCATACCCTTGATACCTGATTTGCCAATCTGTATTCCTTGAAATCTTGTCATTTTTTTAAGAAGGAACTCCTCTATAATTTGGTGCTTTATAGAATTACTGAAAACTTGCTTGTTTTATTTGCCACAGGTACACATGGTGGAAATTGTGGGACTGGTTCGTGCAGTTGACTCTTCAAGCACCAAAATCACATATCTCATCGATGACACTACAGGAGTCATTGAGGCTGTCCAGTGGCTCGATTCAGATGATGTTGGTATCTGTTATAATTGTATTTTAATGTTTATATTAGTGTTTTAACATGATTTGGTTCTAAGAATATCCATATTAGGGACCAACAAGGGTTTGGTGTTTGTGATGGCCCTGATACAGTCTTTGCTCCTGCTTGTCTTCAGATCCCAGTGATGTTCTTAATTCTCTATGGAGGTATATGCAATCTGGATTGGGTCCAATGTGTCTCCATCAGTTTCAAATCTTTCTTTACTTTGGACTAACAATGGGTAACCTTATAAACACTTCATCTCAACCAGCTGAAGGCTGTAGATTCTTTTTTTCACCTCTGAATTGGTTGCCATGCACTTCAGTGGACAATAGTGCTGCAAGAGTAAATAATGTAGCTAGATAACAGTGCTCTCCCAATGGTTGAACAAACTCTATTCCTGGACCTAACTCTTGACGGTCTACTTACCTGGATCCCTAAATTTAAACTGCTGAAAATAGCCTGTCTCTACATATGTGATAAAGAATTATCCCACATAGACTGGGGGATGGTAAACTAAACATTTTGTGGTCTACCAAGGCCTTATACAAAGCAAAATGAAAAATGAATTCTAAGCCAACTCCTTAGACTTGCAGATGTTGGACCCCAAACATTGTCTCAACCTGCATCTCAGAATGTGCCTTCAACATCACTCCAGTCATGAGCAAAAGTACACCCTTGTCCTCCTGTGACATCACTAAACTATTTGTACTGCATTAAGTTTTCCCAATATCCATTACATCATCGTTTTCAGCTTTTCAACCTTTCAAGGATTCAGAACGCCTGCCAATATGGCATGATAATGGCAAACCTGTTCTCTGCACTGAAAATAGCTGACACTGACCCTCCAGTCATGACACCTGCCTGGGCCTCTTGTTTACTCCCAGTAGTCTGCACTTGCTCTGCCTTAGTCTTTACCAACTGAAATCAGCCTACAAGAATCGCTCATCTATCTACCCATTCATCCACCATAAATGTATACATATATGGCGCCCACTCTGATCATTGAGTGGATCTCCAGTGATCCCTCCTATCTTTTGGTATAAACCTAGGGTGATGGATGAGGTACAGGGATGACTTGTTATCCAAGAGGAACCAAGACAGGTGGGAGGAGGAAGGGTTGGTGAATGAGTGGAAGTGGAATAATGTCTTGATTTTGGCTACCTCCCTTGCAAGGGGGGAAAAAGCCCATGGTATTCATGTATATGGATGGATGAGGTAAAAGGGGCATTACAAAAGAGAGGAATGTCTGTTGAGGAAGGACAGGAGAGGACAGAAGATGGGGTTGAATGGCGAAGGGCTGTGTATGGTTGATGCTGTGATGCATGAGGAGGAGTGGGTGGGGGATTTCTCAATTTAAATGAAGGGATGGAGAGGGGTGGTTGCCAAACTAATGATGCGGCCTTGCTATGGATGTGCTTCTCTTGTGACACTGCTTCTGATCCAGGGCAGTGGACAGGAGGCAGTGATGACCATCATCCAGGAGGTGCCAAGATGAGAGGGAGGGAGGAGGGTGGAGTATATTGGGGATGGAATGGGTGGGAGTGGTTTCCATGCCTTTTTCTTTTTGGCTACCCCCTGTGTAAGGGGGGAAAAAGCCTTTGGTATACGTTTGTATGTATGTTATTATGTACATTGTGTATTGTATTTTTCTTTCCTACATCTTAGGAGGTTAAATAGATTGGTTCTTAATTGTGTATACAAGTTTATACAAGAATGTGTACAGTAGATTATATTTATAAAAAATATAACTTCTCTTCCTGTAGAGTGAGACCGAAAACCAGACCAACACAATAATGGAAAATTCCTACGCACGATTGATTGGATCTGTTCGCACACAGCAAGGAAAGAAGCATCTAATGATATTTAAGATACAGCCCCTCACCAATCTCAACTTGTTAACCACTCATATATTGGAGGCCATGCATTCAAAGCTGAAATTAAGTAAGATCAGCAAAATGGTAAGTATCTAACTGAAAGGGTTATACTTGTTGCGACATCATGATGACCTGTCATCCAGGTGGAGCCAAGATAAGAGGGGTGGATGATAGTGGATTATGTTTGGATGGAATGGGTGGGAGTGGATTTTATGCCTTTGTATTTTGGCTACCTCCCTTGTAAGGGGGAAAAGCCGTTGGTATATGTATGTATACTTGTTGACATAGTTGTACAATCTCTTACTTCTCTAGCTAGTACAGAATATTTCAGAATGAAATACGTGTCATTTAGGAAGAAGAAATGCTAATTATTTTTAGCCCATCGCTATTAACCTGTATACATCTGATTTTGGGTAGTTTCAGTTATGTTTGATTAACAGAACTATTGTAGGAAATGTCGCTCAGCCAAATACTTAGTGTTGGAGGATAGACTGTATGTTATTATGCAGTAATGATTGCTTGGCAGCTTGAAGATGATGCTTTAGGGACTGTTTTGAGGTGCTCCTACAGATTGGAGCCACACAATTTTTCGTAAGGGGTGAAAAACCTTTGGTATATGTATGTCTTGGTTTCATATAAATTTGTTTTGCTTTTTCAGGAATCAGGAGAAATTATGGTCAATAGAGGAGAGGGTATGAAGACTATGGACCAGTCTGGTATAACTGGCAGTATGGGTGGAAGTAGTAATAGTAGTAGTTTCATGGGTGGTGGCCTCATGCAAGGACTCAACCCAAGCCAACGGATGGTATACCAAGTCATCATGCAATGTTCGGATGAGGCAGGCATAGCACGGGATCAGATATACTCGTCAATTGGTGGAAAGCTTACAAAGAATGCAATAGAGTAAGTTTTTTTTTTTTTTTTCCAAGTTTGTGCATGCATTCATGTGCATATGTGTGAGTGGTCCATTTTTGAACAAACGTCTTAAACTATATGTTATACAATTGTGCCAACTTTTGCCATGTAATTACCAAAAATTTCCAGATCTTATCCCTCCCCCTTCAATTTTGTCTTGGTCTTCTACACTTCCCATATTGAGGTGTCCAGTACACTTGCTCCATCACCCATCATTCTTTTGCACTAAATTCCCTGTCCAGTACTTTCCACAATATATCGCACTAGTGTGCTCACTTGACTTGTCCTCTTTCTGTCTTTCAATATTATTCCCAGCGTTGATTTCTCCATTCTTCAGTGTGCATCCCTTAGCTTTATCTTTACCTTTTTCTGTTTCCCACTGGCATTACGCACTGATTTTGTTAACTTTTGCATTTCAGACTACATTTCATGTTCTTACATTTACCATATTCCAACCAGTTGTAATATTCCATTTTGTTTCATTTTCAGTCATCAGTCAGTGCGAGCATATATTTTAAATGTTAAACTAGATTCTTACCATAGGTTAATTTTTTACTTTGAACTCACTAGTTGAATATTACTTTGTTACTCGTATTCATATTATAAACCCAATTTAGAGGCTACATTAGTAGGGGAAAGTGACCATTTGGTATGTGTATGTATTGTTATACGTACTAAATTGATTGATTTATTTTTTTTTTCTTTCTTTCAGGGGTTGTATCGAATTCTTGAGTAATGAAGGCCATATCTACTCTACTATTGATGAAGATCACTTCAAGAGTACAGAAAGCTAGGGAGGGAAAATGTGAATCATGAATAAAGAATTTTAGTTTATAATACATTTATGGAGATTTTTATTTTCAGTACCATGGCAACCTCCCTTGTAAGGGGGAAAAAGCCCTTGGTATATGTATGTATTGTATGTATGATATACAATGTAGAATTTGTAATTCGATTGTTTACTACCATCAAAATATACAAATGTGAGTGAATCATGTATTGTTTTTATTCATTTATTTTTTAATTTTATTTTATTATTATTATTATTATTATTTTTTTTTCTAGTTTAATTTTGAAAGTTTTGGGCATATTGAAAGAATGTAAGGAAAAATGGTGAAAAAAAAATGGATAGAGTGAACTTAAAAAGACCAATGAACGGGGTGGATAAACAGGATGAAGGAGGCATTGGATGCATGAACAAGTCAAGCTAGGAAAAGTGCCAAAAAATAGGAATTCTTAGAAAAGGACTAAATGGATAAGATATTGTGGCATGAAGAGATGTCCCTTTTGTCTGCTCTGTAATATCTCTGTAGAGAAGAAGGGCTGCTTTGTGACAAGGTGGTACAAGTAAACCAGTTCTGGTTGTCATGACCTGTTATCTTGTTGCATAACCTTTGACCCAAGTGGTGCAGGAGGGATACAGGGATGCTACATGTACAGTTTGCTTAGATTGAGCAATGAGTGGGTTTATGCCTTGACTTGGCCATCTGCTTGTACATGGGGAAAAGGCCTTATGGTATGATGGAGTCACCGATTAAATAAAACAGCCTTGCTGTAGATTTACTGTGTCTTGCTGCATTGCTACTGACCCAGGGCAATGGACAAGATGCAGGGATGAACCATCATCCAGGAGGAGCTGAGAATAGAGGGGGGAAAAGCCCTTGGTGTATGTATGTATAAAAACTGTCACCAAGACTTTAACTGACCATAAACAATGCCATACAGTAGCTGGCAATGGTCACTGGGTCTTTCCATAGGAAATGACAACTGTGTTGTATTAGTGTGGAGAAAGTTTGTTACTCGATTATAGTAGTGGGAGGAGAGGAACACTCACCAGTTGTCAGTTCTCGTGAATAGTTGGAGGAATAAAGTTGCATTTGATAAGAGATCTTGGGCCTGGGGGAGACCAATTGATCCTTGAGGCTGCTCTTCACTGATTGAGGTGTGGGCTGTGATGGGGTTTCAAACAGGCAGCAAAAAGATAATTCTTGGACAACAATCTACTCTGAGCCTGTATGTCAAGGACCTGACAGCAAAAAAAAACAAGAAAAATAGCTTGTTAAAAACCATCACTTGCAGTGAATTTGAATAACAAAAACTAATAACCATCAATAAACAGATCATAAGAACCATCCTAGCTTATGCCTCCACACCATGAGTCTCCACGATCAGCAAATAGAATGCAAACAATTTACAAACATTACAGAATAGAGTACTAACAGGATGCACCAAAACCACACCTGTAGGACACCTACATTCAGAAACCAAAACCCTCCCAATAGAACATAAGAAAATAAACGATTCTATACCAGAAACCTCAACAACACCCACCCTTCACAGTACACCTTGCAAGTAGCACCAACAGAACACAACAAAGAAACTACATCAGGAGCATACTACTCATCTATAAACTACCACCTAAACCACACAAACACATACACCCAGATAACTAAACAAGCTTTTGAAGAAAGACAACCAAATCCAATTCTCCAACTGCCCTCAAATATAAGTTCCTCAGAGAAAAACTTACCACACCAGACAGGAACCACATTAGCATGCTTGTGCTCAGGACACCATCCATCATTAAGACAGTGCCAGCACAGAATAGGCCTGGCCACAGATTCAAATTGTCCCTAATGCAACCACCACACAGAAGACGCAAAACATCTCATACTACTGTGCCCCACACTAACAATTCCCAGACAACAACACATCTCTAAATGACATGGTATTGCCCATAGGCTGTTGCATGCATCTTGGAGAATAAATGTCTTTTACAACAGACACTAGGGGCAACGGATTGATTGTGCTGAGACATAAGCAGAAGGAATGCATTTGGATTTGGAAGGCTGTGGGTGGGGTAAAGGAGTAAGTTTGACATGTGTGGCCAAGTTAGGTTTGTGCGAGAGCCTGATGTAGGTTGCAGAGTGAACATATGTCTGACATCACAGTTTGTGTGGGCTGGCAATTTTGGTTCACAACCTCAGATGAGGATGTTTTTAAGATGTTTAAGGTGGGAGTCCAGTTGAGTCCGTTGTTGAAGATCGGGTAAAAAAAAATCAGGACTTTTCTACCTCTAGGAGGATGGTGTCTTCTACTTGTAGTGAATGATTATACAGTATTTACATCAGCATCTACAGAAGTGCATGGGGACTGATTTTGAGGTGAAAAAGCAGAATCCGTGGTCTTTGGCTCATGCAGGTTGTTTTCCTTGGTGTGGTCGTTTGGGTGGAACTGTTGGGAAGGGAGAATTTGTAGTATACTGGGGGGTTGAGAGTGACCCTTCTTCCTGAAACGGGAGGGACAATGACTGTTTTAAATGGGTGAACATGTTTTGCCTTGACAACCCATTTTGTAATGGGGAAAATTGACACGCACACACACACAAATAGAAGAAACTTGAAAAAACAGCTTTCCCCAGAGTGGTGGATGTATGGAACATACTAGATGAAACAAAAGTGTGTGCATAAACAATACAAAAATTTAAGAGCAAATTAGATATGGTGAGATACAGAGACGGGATATCATGAACATAGCTCCCCTTCCTGCAAGATACTAGGCAAATGCATGTGTGTGTGTGTGTGTGTATATATATATATATATATATACACATATACCAAAGGCTATTTCCCCCTACACAGGGGGTAGCCAAAAAGAAAAAGGCAAAGAAACCATTCCCACCCATTCCATTTCCTGTATATTCCACTACCCTCCTCCCTCCCCCTTATCTTGGTACCTCCTGGATGATGGGTCATATATGTATATATATATAGATATATATATGCACACACAGATGGTATTTATAAAGTTGTTTGCCAGTCTCGCGTGTAATTTTTATCTACATCGGATAGCTCTTATAATTAAGAGTAGTATGTCCGTACATCAATGAGACATTAAGGAGTGGATGAAACGCCCTGGGGTGCATGGCAAATTACTCTTTGCTTAAAAGTGGTAGTTTGCCGACAAGATTGACGAGGTAAACACCATATGAGGACGGAGCCTTTATTTGTACGACATTTCGCTTATTACAGCTTTTTCAAGTACAAGTTGAGATACAAATGCTTGAGATTAAATAAGGGGAAAGGAGGGAACGGGGGGGGGGAAGGAAGAGGAGGAGGAGGGGGGCGGGAGTGGACACTGAGAAAGGATGAGAATGCTGGCCCAAACGTCCGTGGGCGAAATGTCCACAAAGGGTGGTTTAAATATTTAATATTTTGCTGGCCATGGATATTAGGGGAATAATGTGAACACAATTGAACAAAACAGGGGCATGTTTAACATATCTCCTCACATTATTCCCCTAATATCCATGGCCAGCAAAATATTAAATATTTAAACCACCCTTTGTGGACATTTCGCCCACGGACGTTTGGGCCAGCATTCTCATCCTTTCCCAGTGTCCAATCCCCCCACCCTCCTCCTCCTCCTCCTCTTCCTTCCCCCCCCCCTTTTCTCTCCCCGTTCCCTCCTTTCCCCTTATTTAATCTCAAGCATTTGTATCTCAACTTGTACTTGAAAAAGCTGTAATAAGCGAAACGTCGTACCAATAAAGCCACCGTCCTCATGTGGTGTTTATCTCGTCAAATTACTCTTTCAATATTTGGCCAGATACCATTAATAAAAAAAGTTGTTTAAGTTCACCAGAGGTTGAGAGATCATATCCCAGGTGTTTACTCCCATGTAAAGATTGTAACCTTTCATATATAAGCCATACAGAGAGAGACCTATGGACAAGATTGAATGAACACAAGAGGTCTGTCAAGTATGGTCAAGAAAGTTCAGCCGTATTTCAACATGTGAACAAATTTAATCACCGGATAGACTGGGACAAATCCAACCTTATTTATAAATCGGGTTGTGGGTTCAGAAGGAAAATTGACCAGATATTGATTCATCGTCAATCACAGAGGGAACACTCATTCATGCGTTCTTAACCAGGTGACCAGTGTTGTCAGCCATGTGCAGTACCTCCATTCGACGCCTCAAGCGACAAGGAAGTGGCGACGAATATCTTTATAATTACTAGGTTAGGTTAGATTAGGTTGTGCTATTCTCCACTGCAGCCCCTGCAATATATACATATATATACAAGAGAATTTTTAATAATAGCTATTGATGTTACTATTGCGGTAATTATTTGTGGGGTTCAAAATACATACATACATACATATACCAAGGCTTTTTCCCCCTTACAAGGGAGGTAGCCAAAAAGGAAAAGGCATATAATCATTCTCACCCATTCCATCCCCGAATACACTCCACACCCCTCCACCCTCCCTCTCATCTTAACACCCCCTGGATGATAGGTCATCCCTGCACCTTGTCCACTGCCCTGGGTCAGAAGCAGTGTCGCAAGACACAGCACATCCACAGCAAGGCTGCTTCATTAAATCGGCGACCCCCCCTCTCCGTCCCCCTATGCATAAAAGGAGAAGACAGGGAGAAATCCCTTCGGGCGGCATCAAAATATGCTCACACATACTACCTCACCCCCCATCCCCCCACCCATTCCACCTCATGCATTACAACATCATCCATATTCAACCATTCTCCATTCACCCGTCTTCTGTTCTCTCCCGTCCTTCCTCTACAGACATTCCCCTCTTCCCCAAAGCCCCCTTCACACCATCCATCCACCTCATCCTAGGATGTCCCTTCATGTTCACTTCCTCCACATCTGCCTTCAAAATACTTAGAATAATAAGAGCTATCCTATGATATAAATAAGAATTGTATCTGTTAGGGGCAACTATATTTACCATATATATATATATATATATATATATATGTGTGTGTGTGTGTGTGTCACCTTGGTCTTGGATCACGTGTTGGACCCGTGATCGACAGCTATTTCCCTCCCTAAAGAGAGCTTAGAGCTCATGACCTATCTATGGGTAATGTTATGATTTTGCACGCTCACACACACCCAACTCCAGGCCCACAAGAGTTGGAGTAACAACCTGCAGCGCAACAATACTGAAATTATTTCAGCCTTGGGTGGGATTCAAACCTGGACAGCTGTAGTGGTAGCCAGGAACTCTACCAACTGCACTACGTGTTGTGTATTTACTTCTTTGTATTTACCTAGTTATATCTTACAGGAAAGGGGAGCTAAGCTCGTGGTGTCCCATCTTTGTATCTCTCCATATCCAGTTTGCTCTTAAGTTCTTGTATTGTTTTTGCGCACCTTTTTTCATCAAATGTTTTCCATACATCTACCACTGTGGGGAAAGCTATTCTTTTTCAGGTGTGTATGTGTGTGTGTGTGTATGTATATATGTATGACAGAAAATTTTGAAAGTAATAAAAAGATGTTTTGGAAAGAAATTAAGAGAGGAAGAGGAGGCGAATCAAGTAGAGAAGAAAAGGTAAAAGGTGCAGATGGAGAGATGATAATGAAAGAGAAGGCAGTAAGGGGAAGATGGGCAGAATATTTTAGGGACTTGCTAAATGTGAAGGAGGATAGGGAGGGAAAGATAGCTGCAGTGGGAAATGCTAAGAAAATTACCGTGATGAGTGAGGAAAATGGAGGAGAAATAAGGAAGGATGAGGTGAAGGCAGTTGTTAAGATGATGAAAGTAGGTAAGGCACCTGGTCTGGATGGATGCCATGCAGAATGTCTAAAAAAAGGAGGTACAGTGATGGTGGACTGGCTGGTGAGCTTATTTAATGTTTGCTGGAGAGAGGGTAGAGTGCCGGAGGACTGGAGGAGTGCCTGTATAGTTCCACTTTACAAGGCAGAGGGGTTAACTTGTTAAGTGTAGTTGGGAAGGCTTATGGGAGGATCTTGATTGAGAGGATTAAGAGAAGAACAGAGGGAGTAATTGGTGAGGAACAGTGTGGATTTAGGACAGGTAGAGGTTGTGTAGATCAGATTTTTGTGGTAAGACAGATATGGAGAAAGCTATAGGAAAGGAGAAGGATGTTTTTGGGCTTTTATGGATCTGGAAAAGGCTTATGACAGAGTAGACAGAAAGGCACTGTGGGAGGTTTTGCGGATTTACGGGATAGGAGGAAAGCTAGGAGCTGTCAAGAGCTTTTATGAGAGTAGTAGAGCTTGTGTCAGGATTAGAAATGGAGAGAGTGAGTGGTTTGAGGTAAAGGTGGTACTTTGTCAAGGATGCGTTATGTCGCCCTGGCTGTTCAACTTATACATGGATGGGGTAGTGTGGGAGGTAAATGCAAGGGTAGTAGGTCAGGGATTGGTTAAAGAAAATGGAGAAAAGTGGGAGGTGAGCCAGCTGTTGTTTGCAGACGACACTGCACTTGTGGCAGGATCGGAGGAGGGACTGAGGAAGTTGGTGACAGAGTTTGGGAGAGTGTGATAGAAGCTGAAGATAAATGTGGGTAAAAGTAAGGTGATGAGATGTACAAGGGGTGAAAGTGGCAGTAGACTGGAAGTGAGCATTAAGGGAGAGCAACTGGAGGAAGTGGATAGTTTTAGATACTTGGGTGCAAATGTGGCAGGAAAAGGTGGAGGTAGAATGTAGATTGAGAGAAGCGAGTAAATGCCTTGGTGGATTAGAAAGTGTGATGAGGAATAGGCATTTGGGAATGGATGCTAAGAGGAGACTGTATGAAGGAGTGATTGTGCCAACAGCACTGTATGGGGCAGAAACATGGAACATAAGAGAGAAGGAGTTTGAATATGTTTGAGATGAGGTGTCTGAGAAGTATGATAGGGGTTACTAGGCTAGGCTAGGCTAGGCTAGGTTGATGAAAGAGTATTGGGATGGTTTGGACACATGGAAAGAATGAGTGAAGAAAGACTAGTAAAAGAGGTATGGAAGGCAGATGTGGAGGGAGTGAACATGAAGGGACATCCTAGGAGGAGGTGGATTGATGGGGTGAAGGGGGCTTTGGGGAAGAGGGGAATGTCTGTTGAGGAAGGACGGGAGAGGACAGAAGACGGGTGAATGGAGAATAGTTGTATATGGATGATGCTGTGATACATGAGGTGGAATGGGCGGGGGGATGTGGGTGAGGTAGTGTGTGTGAGCAAAATTTGACGCTGCCCGATGGGATTTCTCCCTGTCTTCTCCTTTTATGCATGGGGGGACAGAGAGGGGGGTCGCCGATTTAATGAAGTGGCCTTGCTGTGGATGTGCTGTGTCTTGCGACACTGCTTCTGACCCAAGGCAGTGGACAAGGTGCAGGGATGACCTGTCATCCAGGAGGTGCTAAGATAAGAGGGAGGGTGGAGGGGTGTGGAGTGTATTCAGCAATGGAATGGGTGGGAATGATTATATGCCTTTTCCTTTTTGGCTACCTCCCTTGTAAAGGGGAAAAAGCCTTGGTATATGTATGTATGTATATATATATATATTTATATACACAGACATGACAAAATTGAGTAGACACCAAGAGAGATTAATTTATTAAAACAAGCAATTAATCCAATTAAAGTGGTTATAAATGGTCACAATGTGAATAACTAATACTGTACTTGGTTGACATCCCTTTTGCTATTTTCAATGCAAGGACTCTTCTAGTCATGGTAGTGATTAGTTCATGAATATCATCTTGAGGGTCCTGTTCTTTTTTCGAAGTTGTCAGTCTAATATGCCCCAGAGGTCTTCAATAGGGTTAATATCCAGGTTCTAACTTGGCCATGAAAATTTCCTGATCCTATTTTGGCTCAACCAATTTTGTGTTGCTTGATCAGTGTGAAAAGGAGCTCCATCTTCCATTTGCCTAAATTGATGTTTCCTTCACATTCCACAAGCTCTGATTGACCATCACTCCAAATTGCACCCCACATCATTATTGAAATGCCCCATGTTTCACTGTTGGCTGCAGTATTTTGAGGGCAAACTTGACTACAAAGTCTCCAGACCCACACTCTTCCACTGTCAGAAAATAATGCGAATTGTGACTCATCAGAGGAAATGACAGTGCTCCAAAAGGCCACAGGTCTCTCCATCTCAACAGCCTAATCCTTTCTGCACTTGATATTGGCTGGATGAAGGAGTGATTTCCTTCTTGCAGCTCTGTCATAGTAACCCAGCTTGTGTAGATATCTGACAGCTATTCTGGGACTGATATCAGCTTGTGTTATGTCAGAGGCCTTGCAACGTGGATCCTCTTCGACATTTCTTTTGACAAGACACAAGGTTCTTTCTGAGGGTCCGAGACAACCTGAATGAGGTTTTGTGCCCTTCTTGCCCTCTCTGGTGAATTGTCCGATCACTCTATTAACAGTAGAAAGGGGTATTGGCAAATTTTCAGATATTTTGCATTGGCTAAGTCCACCTTCATGTTGACCCACAATACGACCTCGCTCAAATTCAGATAGGTCTACTGCTTATTTAGTTCGTGGCATGCTTGATTAATCTTGTATGTAATCTGAAACATAAATTTGAATAACATTAAGCATTGAATAAGAGCAGAAATGCATTTTTCTTGGTGTCTATTGAATTCTGTCATGTCTGCATGCCACGTATATACAGTATGTGCGGAAAGTAATGACGCTGCCCTTAATGAAACCTGTAAACTGAAGGTGAAGGTTAGTTTGCATGTGGAAATATATGAAATAATGCAAATTATGGTACTTACATATAGAAATTGGTTAAAATGAATATCCCTTCCTCTGTATCACCTTCTGGAGACGTCCTGGAACTGATAGTCCAAGGTTCTGGAGGGCTGTTTCAGGAATGGAGGCCCAGAGCTGGCGAATAGTGGATTCCAACCGTGGCACTGATGAGGTGTCCAGGTCATGTAATTTTCTTTTCATTAAACCCCGAAGGTTTTCTATCGGGTTAATATCGGGACTGTTACCTGGCCAGTCTTTAATATAACTCGCGTCACAGTCTCTTAGCCAGTCTGTCACAAGTTTGGCCGTGTGAGCAGGTGCTCCATCCTGCATAAAACCTCAGCCTTGGTCTCCTCAAAACAGTCGGGAAGATAGTCAGCCAATAACTCCAGATAGTTATACTGATTTACTTTTTCATTAGCAAGGAGTACAACCAGCTTGCCAACACCATAATACGTAAATCCTGCCCAAACCATAAGCGAGGCACGGTAACTTTTATATACATGACTCTGGGGAGGACTGTGTTCCTGCCCCTTTGCCGAAGCCTGGTAGACCTCGCAAGACTAGATTTAGGACCAGAAAACTCATTGATAGGCAATTAAGGAAGGATCCTCGCTTAACTGCAAGACTTCTGAAAGAGAAGAACCCAAATCTCCTTGGTGATGTCTCTATCAGCTCAGACGTATCAAAGTAACAGTGACTAACCACTGTGCCATCAAGAGAGATATAAGTTGAGTACAATTTCTTATATTTGTATGTTCGTAAGATCTGCACTGGGGACCATTCAGTATGTGTGAATAACACTTGCCCACGCGGCATACTACCATTGTACCATCATAGCAGGGATGGGTTGAGCACAAAATTCGTGTATATGTATGTGGCTCGAACATACAAATATAAGAAATTGTACTCAACTTCTCTCTTGATGGCGCAGTGGTTAGTCACTGTTACTTTGATACGTCTGAGCTGAGGTTCGAGCCCTTGGCTTCGCTTCGTATCAGTTTTCGTATATGTCTCCGACGAGCGTATTGTCAGTCTCGTTCGTGATGACATGGAATTAAAAGTATAAAGTTAACGTGGTTGAAAAAAGATTAAGATCTACACTGGGGACCATTCAGTGTGTGTGAATAACACTTGCCCACGCGGCATACTACCATTGTACCGTCATAGCAGGGATGGGTTGAGCACAAAATTCGTGTATTTGTATGTGGCTCGAACATACAAATATAAGAAATTGTACTCAACTTATATCTCTCTTGATGGCGCAGTGGTTAGTCACTGTTACTTTGATACGTCTGAGCTGAGGTTCGAGCCCTTGGCTTCGCTTCGTATCAGTTTCCGTATATGTCTCCGACGAGCGTATTGTCAGTCTCGTTCGTGATGACATGGAATTAAAAGTATAAAGTTAATGTGGTTGAAAAAAGATTAATATCTGCACTGGCGACCATTCAGTGTGTCTGAATATATATATATATATATATATATATATATATATATTTATATATACTGTATATATATACTGTATATATATATATACATATATATTACTATCATAATCATTTTAGAATCGGGCGAACACGTTTTTCACTTCTTTCGTTTTTGATGTCTCTTTTCTATAGTTTAGGTTAGATTAAAAGCTCTTGGACAACGTCAATTTCTTGTAAATATGCGTGTTTAGATGTTCCAGAATCACGCAAACACATTTTTCACATATTTCATTTTTTGCATTTCAAAGATCTGTTTTTTTTCCAAGAAATATAGTTATGTTAGAATAGGTTAGGTTAGGAGCTATTGGACGACATGGATTTTATGTTTAATATCCGTGCTTGCGTGATTCTGGAATATTACCGTACACGGGGTCATTACATATTTCTCATAAGACACAATTATAAAAGAAGATAAGAGACGTAAAACACACCACAGACTTATATGTGCACTGATAACTTAATACAGAAATATAGTTTCAATATAGAATATATTCCCCTCCTTTATACTTGAACTCCAGTGGTCTTTATCTGATATGGCTCACTAATAAGAGACTGAGTACTAGTTGTCATGATACCGTACTGTCTGAAAGTTTTCAAGTTTTTATAACTACTCAAATCACTCGTTGATTTACTGTGATGCTTAAAGTCACTCAGGATGCTTTTTGTAATCATTATAGCCTCCATCTGTTCACGACTGATCAGCTTTTGGTTGAAACAATAACCATATCCAGCAATAGTTTCTCTATGGCTATTTGCACAAAGAATAAACACCGTGTGAGATCGAAACCTTTATTGGTACGACGTTTCGCTTGTTACAGCTTTTTCAAGTACAGACATGGCAAATACTCTGAGTATATGTAGGCCAACGGGGAAGGAACTGGGAGAGGTTATCAGGGAGGGGTGGGTGGTAGGTGGAGGGGCGGGGGTGTGAGAAGGGGGACTGGTGGGACTTGGTGGAGATAAAGGAAGACATTTCGGACAGTTTGTTGAAGTGGACTAAGGGGGACATTTCATACATTTGTATAATGCGGGTAATAGATCTCACACGGTGTTTATTCTCACAGTCTTGTCGGTTTTTGCCATTGTGTTTCAATTTGCACAAAGCCAACCTGTTTATACCGTTTTATCTGGAGTTTTCGATTTCCAGTTTTAGTTTTTAATGGAGTCGGCCTACCCGTTCGAAGAATTTCACGTTATTCTTAATTATTTCTAGCTCCAAATGACTTATTTTTTAATTTACAGCACTATGTTTTTCTCCATTTCTAAGTTAAAAGTAAAAATAAAACAGCCCAGCAAGAGTAATCAAATAACAACGAAATGCAAAAGAAACATCAGCGAACTGACTGTCGCATGACAAGAGATACCAGTTAGTATTGCCCCGTCCATACTGCGCCCCCATGACCATGGCGGTGTTGGTGGTGCTTTTGAAAATCGAGGTTTTCAACACCGCCAGAACACTGCTGAGCTGTTTTGAACCGACTCAATTTGATGGGCTTACAGATGTCGTCAGTAGAGATGGGAGATACCAAGATCTAAATATACCAGGTCTGACCGCTTGAGCAGTTCTGCGCAGCTTCTGACGTCATTTGGATGTTTCCGTTTTCTCTTTGTGAAACACCGAAGAAAACTGTGAAACGCTAAGGAAGACTGGAATTATTATATTCCCCCCCCCCCTGTTATCTCTCTCTAGCTCATTGCTATTATCAGTGTGTGTGTGTATTTACCTAGTTGTATTTTACGGGAAGGGGAGCTATGCTCGTGGTGTCCCGTTTTCGTATCTCATTTTATCTAAACTATTTTTAAATTCATGTATTGTTTTTGCACACCACTTTCTCATCTAACTTGTTCCAACTGTCTATTACTCTGTGAGGAAAGCTGTTCTTTTTCAGGTCTCTTCTATAGCTGTCTTTTTGATTTTCTTTCCATGTCCTCTTGTATTTCTGTCATCCCATTTTATCAGATTCTCTCTATCAGTAATTTCTATGCCTTTCATGATTCTGTAAATAGCTATCAAATCTCCTCTCTTCTTTGCTCTAGTGTCTGTAGTTCAAGTTTTGCTAGTCTCTCTTCATATGATAGTTTTGAGAGTGTTGGTGCCAATTTTGTAATTGCTCTTTGTATTCTTTCAATTTTTTTTATACACTTTTTTGCACTTGGTGACCATATCGTTGCTGCATATTCCAATCTTGGTCTTATCAGGGTGATTAGAATTTTCTTCACCATTTCTTCATCCAGGTATGTAAATGCAACTTTGATTGTTCTTATTAAATTATAGTGTGTGTGTGTGTGTGTGTGTGTGTGTGTTTTATGAAAAGGGGATATATCGTCGTGTGTGCTTATATGTGTACATGTTCACATGTGTGTGTGATTCATCTTGGTCTTTTGGATCACGTATTGGACTCGTGATCGACAGCTATTTCCCTCCCGGAAGAGAGCTCAGAGCTCGTATGTCCGATCTATGAACTTACACGCACACATATCTCCAACTCCCCGCCCACGAGAGTTGGAGTAACGACTCGAAACACAGCGAGACTGAAAAAAAAAATCATCCTGGATAGGATTCGAACCAGGTACCGCCAATATCTTACCATTGTATGTCAGACTCTCAGCCAATTGCGCCACCGAATTACTAATTTTTTAATTTGTGTGTGTGTGTATTTATATAGTTTTATTTTACGGGAATGGGAGATATCATCGTGTGTACTTATATGTGTACACGTTCACATATGTGTGTGTATTCACCTCGGATCTGCTGCAGTCTCTGTCGAGACAGCCAGACACCACCCTACGGCAGTGAGCTCAGAGCTCCTTATTAGCCGATCTCTGGGTAGGTCTGAGACCACTCACACACCACACACCGGGACAGCAAGGTCACAACTCCTTGACTAACGTCCCGTACCTACTCGCTGCTAGGTGAACAGGGGCTACACGTGAAAGGAGACAAACCCAACTTATCTCCGCCCGACCGGGGAATCGAACCCCGGTTCTCTGGCTTGTGAGGCCAGTGCTTTACCAATCCGCCACCGAGCCGTGTGTGTGTGTATGTGTGTAAATGTGTGTGCGTGTATTTTATTGGAAGGGGATATATCGTCGTGTGTGCTTATATGTGTACATGTTCACATGTGTGTGTGATTCATCTTTGTCTTTTGGATCACGTACTGGACTCGTGATCGACAGCTATCTCCCTCCCGGAAGAGAGCTCAGAGCTCGTATGTCCGATCTATGAACTTACACGCACACATATCTCCAACTCCCCGCCCACGAGAGTTGGAGTAACGACTCGAAGCGCAGCGAGACTGAAAAAAATAAATAAATAAACTTGGACTGGTTTCGAACCAATCATCGCCGACATCTTGACTTTGCAGGCCTGACTCTCAACCGATTACGCCACTGAGAAATTTGATAGAGTTGATAGTATTTGTATAATTTTATTTTACGGAAAGGGGGAGATATCGTCGTGTGTACTTATATGTGTACACGTTCACACACACACACATACACACACACACACACACATATATATATATATATATATATATATATATATATATATTGTGTGTGTGTGTGTTTTATATACTTGTATTTTACGGGGAGATATCGTCGTGTGTGCTTATATGTGTACACGTTCACATGTGCGTGTATTTGCAGGGAAACGATGAAAATTAACATTTGGCTTAATTCCTCTTTGGTTTGAGCCACAATCCTTTATGGTACAATAAGCCATATTGTCAAGCTCTATATATACCGGTATATATAGATCTTCATTGTCAGAATATAACTAATTGCGTGGAGCGGTGCGAGCGGAGGCAGTGACACTCCCCGTGCGACGAGCCAGCTACAACTAAAAGCAACGGGACGTGCGAAGCCCACTTTGAGCAGCCAGGTGATATCACGGGCCCGTTGCGCCAACTCTCTCGAAATTCGGTCGGAAGTGGTTAGACCTGGTATATCTAGATCTTGGGAGATACCACTGATTATTTTTTCGATACGATACTGAGTATTTTCCGTATTAATTTTGAAATGTCGAGTACTATAGTGTCTAGTATAATTTATTTCGAGTGCTTTACAGAAAAACAATTGCCTATATACAGTACATCCGACCTGCCACTCCAATCTTTGATTTTATTTCCTGCTATCCTCCGTCGGCTAATGGTTACTTGGCAACAGTTGT
>NC_134777.1:131920560-131923060 GCF_046742065.1 Oratosquilla oratoria
TGCCACCATCAATCTCACTTCTATAACTCAATTTTTGTTCACTATCATTTGTAACTCACTTGCCTACGTATTTTCTTTCCTAATAGAACCGTCTTATTTTTTTCAATAATTTATTTTCAAAGGATGCTCTATCATCCCAAATTATTGTGTCCATACCAAAGTGAATTAGAGACTCTCGTCACACAGTATCATGGCTACCTGTATTATGATTTTAGTGGGATAATCACAGGTTCTGAAAAGATAAATGATGTTGATATGATAAGTACGTTTACAATGATTTAAAGGCTTTCTTCCAGCCTGTTACTTTACGGCTAAGAAGAAAAGATAAATCATTAATTTTTTTTTTATTCATCACTTATTTTCATTCGTTTGTTTACTTGTTTGTTCATTTATTTGTTTATTTGTTCGTTTATCTATTTTTGTACCGGATGTCTTAGAAAAAAAAAAAATATATATATATATATATATATGTATATATGTATATATGTATATGTATATATATACATATAATATATATATATATGTATATATATACATATAATATATATATGTATATATATATATATATACATTATATATATATATATCAGTTTTTAAACTTTTCATGCATCGCGTTCAAATGTTAGGAAAATGCATAATCGACTTATTATTGATATGTTTAACTTTATTTCTCCACTTGTTTGTCTATTTCTGTTTATTCTTATTTGTTTATCTATTATTTATTATTATTTACTATTTATTGCTTATTATTATTCATTGATTTACTAGCTTATTATTTCATTAATCTATTGATTTATAATTTTGTCATTTAATAATTTTATTGTCCTATTATTCATTAGTTCATAATTTTATTACTTTATCGTTATCTATAACATCTGGCTCAATTCGTATACTATCTAAATCAACCTGTAACAACTTACAATCGTTATGTTTTATTCTTTGATATTGGCGTACAGATGAATAGCTTAGAAAGCGACATAACCCAAGCCGGAAGACGCATGATTTTGAATCTCAGTATGACAGCTGTAGAATAAGGAATTTGTAGCCAGGTAGGATCAACTGGAGAATAAGAGACAGGACTCCACGAGTGTTGATTCTTTCCTGTATACTATGGTTAGATAACAGACACACACACACACATGCACACATACACACACACATATACTATTGCTCCACATTCCCAAGCTATTTAAGTGTCACCTTTTTGTGGCAATGTTGGTATTGCTAATGTCAGCTCGTACCTAAATGAGGACGGTGAACTGGTGTCTTGGTTTTGGAAGTAATTATGATAATAGAGGCGTTTGGTTGACGCTGGAGGTATTGATGGTGATGGCGGTGGTAGTGGTGAGGGTAGTGGTGGTGATGGTAGTGGTAGTGGTATCTGTGGTGGTGATGAAAAGAGTATTGGTGGTGCTGTTGGAGATGGTGGTGGTAATAATGGAATGTTGGTGATGGCGGTGGCCGTGGTGATAGTCTGGTAGTGGTGAGTGCTGTGGTGGTGGCAGCAGGGCTAATGGTGGTGGTGGTGGAGAGAGAGAGAGAGAGAGAGAGAGAGAGAGAGAGAGAGAGAGAGAGAGAGAGAGAGAGAGAGAGAGAGAGAGAGAGAGAGAGAGAGAGAGAGGGAGAGAGAGAGAAGGAGGGAGGGAGAGAGAGAGAGAGAGAGAGAGAGCGAGAGAGAGAGAGAGGATCTAAGCCTGGAAGGAGAGGCGAGTAGACTCGTACCAGGAACGGTCGGTTATTCGCGAAGCCCCAACGGCCGTTTTCATTTGAAATTTCATACCTGTCACTACGTCGTTCGTCGTCTTTGTGCCCAGTTACGTCATACGCTCCGAATGTAAAGAATGAAAAGAAAAGGGGATAAGTAAACAAACAACCAAATAAATAGATAAATAAATATACAAATAAACAAATAAATAAGTAAATAAGTAAATGTATAAATAAATAATTCGTAAATATTTCCATCACTTATGCTTTTTTTTTTTTTTTTTTTTTTTTTTTTTTTTTTTTTTTTTTTTTTTTTTTTTTTTTTTTTTTTTTTTTTTTTTTTTTGTCTGTTCTCTTGTATTGGTCTGATTTATTTTCGTATTCCACTACTTAACGTGTTCTTTATCATTATAACTTTGAACAGCAGAAGTATATTTTGCTATTTTGACATATTAAAGTGCTTGTGAACCAAATTGTGATCCAAACAGATATATATGTATATGTTAGCCAATCAATCAATCAATCAGTCTATCATCCAATCAATCAGCCATTTCGAATTCACTATCAGAGACTTCTCTCAGACCATTCCGTGAATCAAACGACTGCACCTACCTCTGCCACGTTACTCCTACAAACTTCACCTCATTTATCTCCACCACTTTTGTTTCCCTCTTTCACGCTTTCCATCTGGCAGCGTCCACTCAGTAACACTCCCCTTCACTCCTCATGCTATCCCTGTCCAACTCCCCGGCCTCTCTTTGACCGCCTCCACAATATCTTTTACTCCAGTCTGCTC
>NC_134777.1:131935560-131938060 GCF_046742065.1 Oratosquilla oratoria
ATTAAGTAGTCTTTCTTGGGGGACGATATCAAATGCTTTTGCAAAGTCTAGTTATATTAAATCTATATTGTTTCTTTTGTCATAATTCGAGATAACTGTGTTGTAGAATTCGAGTAAGTTAGTCACGCAAGAACGTGTCCGTCTGAAACCATGCTGGCTATCATTTATCAATCGGTTACTTTCTAAATGATGTTCGATAGCATCTCTGATGATAGTTTCCATTATTTTTCCTACGATTGAAGTCAAACTTATAGGCCTATAGTTATTTGGCTTCTTTTTGTCACCTTTTTTGAATATGGGAGTAACGTTAGCTAGCTTCCATTCTCTTGGGACATCTCCGGATATGATGGATTTCTTGAAAATAATTTCTAATGGAACAACAATCTTATTTTTAATTTCCTTTAAGATTCTTGGATGCCAACCGTCAGGCCCTGGTGTTTTATTACCTTTGAGTTTATCTATACAACTTTTATATATATATATATATATATATATATATGTGTGTGTGTGTGTGTGTGTGTGTGTGTGTGTGTATGTGTGTGTGTACATATATGTATATATTTATTTATTAATTTATTAGTTTACCTTTTTATTTACTTTCGTTGACTTACTTCATTCAAAAATATTTTTGTTTAATTATAAAATTGGGAGTAACTTACGATGATATTATCATTCTCTTTGACGCCTCTTGTTCATTTGAGAAAGAAAAAAAAAAGCTCCTCTGATCCACGAGAGTGTTTCTCTTACTGGGAATTAAGGATCCAAAAGTTTCCAATATTGGGAACGAAATACTTACGGATTCTAGAACTTCCCAATTATAGAAACTTTCATTAGAAGAAAGCCGTGACGTCACGCGTTTTCTAGGATGACGTCAGTGCAATCTAGAGAGGACAATGACCCGTGACGTTGATCCTAGAAAAAACAGAGCTAGAACATCAAATGTAATATGTAGTGGCGACTGACCTCATCAAATTTAGACACATGACGTCACCAAATCTAGAATGATGACGTCCGTTCAATGTAAAACAGTGACGTCAGCAAATCTAAAACTTGATGTCAGCATATATAGAAATATGACGTCATTAAATCTAGAATAGTGATGTCACAATCTAGAACACTGACCTCAGCAAATCTAGAACAGTGACGTCAATAAATCTAGAATAGTAACGTTCTTGCTCCTTTTCTTGTGTTCGCTTTTTTTTTTCCTGTGTTGTTCTTGCTTTTGTTCTTGTTGTCGTCGTGGTTCTTGTTCTTGTTCTTGTTTTCGTTCTTGTTCTTGTTCTCGTTCTTGTTCTCGTTCTTGTTCTCGTTCTTGTTCTCGTTCTTGTTCTCGTTCTTGTTCTCGTTCTTGTTCTCGTTCTTGTTCTCGTTCTTGTTCTCGTTCTTGTTCTCGATCTTGTTCTTATTCTTTTTCTCATTGTTGTTCTTGTTCTTGTTCTCGTTGTCGTTCTCATTGTCCTTTTCGTTGGTACAATTCAGTTCACATTAGATGAAAAGCCCATTGACATCCGTGTGGTCTTTGATGCAGACAAAAAAATAAATAGAAATAGATAAATAAATAAATAAATAAATAAACAAATAAGTAAATAAATAAATAAATTGATAAATAAACATGTAAATAAATAAATAAACAAATAAATGTATTATTAAATAAGCAAATAAATAAATACATAAATAAATAAACAAGTAAATAAGTAAATAGGTATATAAATAAATAAACAAACAAATAAATAGATAAATAAATAAATAAATAAATTAATTAATCAATAAAAAAATAACATGTCTATTTTTGGCAAAATGATCTAGCCGGTGAGGGTGATGTGGTAACAATCCACGAGAACCTGATTGGGTGAGAGAGTGGTGACGTCACAGCAACGGGGACAACTGATTGGGTGAAAGCGGTGACGTCACGGCAATGGAGACGACTGATTGGCCGCTCGCAAAGCGAGTAGTGCTGCAGGTCAAGCACCCATGGTAAAGCCATGGCGGCGAAGCCGGCGCTTGTAAATAAGTAGATAGATAAAAAAAATAGATAAATAGATAGATAAATAAACAAATAGATAAATATATAAACACATAGATGAATAAATAAATAATTAAATAAATAAATAGATAAATAAATAAATAGATAAAGGTCAGATGGGGTCAGAGGTCACTGGACAGTGGAGGTCATGACGAGGGGGTAGGTTGTGGGAGCTTGATCCGCCCGAAGGCAATAAGCTGAAACTTATTACCTCGACTGCCACTTCGAGCATCAGCTCGGTAAGGGCAAAAGGTTGACCTTAATCGCGTGCGACAGGACCTGTGGTGTCAGGAGAGAGAGAGAGAGAGAGAGAGAGAGAGAGAGAGAGAGAGAGAGAGAGAGAGAGAGAGAGAGAGAGAGAGAGAGAGAGAGAGGTGGGGGAGAGGGGATAGAGGGAATGGGGAGAGAAAGGTTGCCATAGCAACCTGGACCCTCTCGATTTTCAACGGGAAATTATCTAGGACAATGATCCAGCTG
>NC_134777.1:131955560-131980560 GCF_046742065.1 Oratosquilla oratoria
TTACACTCCACCCCAGACCGGCTCCATGACTTCGGGGTACAACGCCTACTGGTACAAGGAAAAAATTAAAAATATAAATTTGTCTTCCTGAAAAAGGAAAGAAGGCTCGGCCATGTTTCCTTCTAGTCACACAACATATAAGACACTCAGGACCTGGTTACTTCTGCATACAGGACACAGGTTGAGTATGTTTTAGATACTTTGGTCCTTGCTTGTTGACTCTGTGGGCAGGATTAGGAGGCTCACGCTAGATTACTTTGTCGTTTTCACTACGGGAACAGAACGCTTGTTGTAGAAAAGATATTGTACATGTTTATATACACTATTTTTTCTACATCGTATTGCATTTCAAGGCCGCTTCACCGGTGCATCTCTCCTTTGGAATGATATTCCCACGAAGTGGTGGAGTCACAGAAGTGACAGAGGTGGAGATTTAAGGAAGGCAGAAGAGATGATGTGTAATAAAAATGAAAGGGGTCAGCATTTTCTTGAGCAACTAACCTTGAATCTTACATCATAGTTATTTCAAACCAAGACAAAGAGAATGGTATAGATTCGGTGTATCTGGACTTTTGAAAAACGCTTTCGATCCTATCTAGCACGAGAAACTTTTAACTTAACTCGCTTCACTCGCGATAAGAAATAACATATGTAGCTGAATTAGAAACTAGTTTAACAAGCGTAAACAGTGATTTGTTTCCAATGGTAAAGCTATCATCTGCAAAAATGTTACGAGTGGAGTTCTTCAGGGCTCCGTTCTCGGGCCACTTGTGTTCCTAGTCTAGACCAATGACATTGACTGTGGATTTTGATATAATGTCTCCAAATTCGCTGATAGCCTTGAACTATCTAATCATCATATTTCTGCCTCAGAGATAGGGTGATGGGACCAGGGGCGTGGTCTTTTGACTGCAAAAGTCAAGCAATTATCAACCAATTATATTAGTCACTAGTCCAGCCAAACATAAGAAACAAATAACACGAAAACTGATTAAAACATCTAAACCTGTTAAAAAGAAAAGTGGAGGCTCAGGGACTTGATTCAATCCTTCAAGATTAAAAAATTGAACTGATAGCCTCAAAACTGAAAATATCATCACACCACATACTAACGGAAGGAGAAATAATGGTACCATGGTGTCAGGGCGTAGATTAAAGCTAGTAGCAACAGGTAGAAACAATGTTGCCGTCCGCGTCGTCGCCGAATAAACGTTCTGCCGTGGATATTGAACGTAGTACAATTCAAAGTTAAATTCACCTGGACAAACACCCTTTATCACGACCTCGTTTGGACCGAAAGTTCTTACGTCGACATGCTGTGTCAAAGTAAATAATAATATATTATACACTCTGGTCCGTAGGGGTGTCACTGGAATCCCTATTGTAGTGGCTCCATGAAACTTAGGTAATCAATGCCCCATACGAAGATCTCAGGAGATAAACTACCATCTAGAGTGAATACTGGATGGAAAAATATATCATTATCAGATGGCGTTATCGTATCCAAAGTTATCAACCTATGTTATGAGATACTGTTTAGGTCTCCTGGTGAAGACCACTTCAAAACTGAATAGAATCGCCAGGGATTTCACTAACGACTACTAGTTTTTGGCTAGTGAATGTATGTGGTATCCCTTAGGGCATCCACTATTCCTTAATGGAGAACTGTAGATCCTAGTGTGGTTCTAGATTTGTAACCAGCTGGACATGGCCTACGATAGACCAGATAAATGTAAACATGCATTTGACTTTTTTGTGCCTTTCTGTATATAGCCATTTTTCTTTTGACGATAGTGAATCTTAGGGGAAAGAAATTAATTTGTATATGTGACCTGCATGATTTTAATGTGTCATAGTCTGCGACTTTGCAACCATCTTTATCTGGTCATCCCAGACAGAAAAATATGACCTTGTTCGAAATGTTACACAGGTTCCTAGATTTTCCCTTTAAATAATACATACAAACATATGCCAGAAGATCGTTTCCCTATTATATGAGGGTTCTCCTATTTAGGTCCCTAGATTTCCCTCTTAACTAGAATACCAGAGCAGCCACCTAGATAACTAGTTTAGTTCAACTCTGTAGCTTTCAAACCTTTGCTCTTTCTGCGTGAATATTTTGTGCTTCCTCGAATTTGAATTGCATTGTTTGGTGTGACTTCTGTAGTGATTTACGTTAAAAAAAAAAAATCGAAGTCTTGTGTTTTCAACCCTCTACGACCTACAAGTGGTCTGCAGATCTATTTTTGGATTGTGATGCCATCGCCTCACCTCTCTGAAACAGTTATTTTCTCTTGCAGAAAATGGATTTCAGGCTGATGCTCACTTGTCTTTTCTTTGGCTTGATGATATCCTTGGCTTCAGCCAATGAAGACAATGGTGAGTATGGGTACTTTTATCCTGGTGAGACACATTTATCTTGATCACAGTAGTATATAGTGACGGATGTAATCTTCGTCTTAATTAGATAGATATTTGTCACAGGAACATATATAAACAGTCCTAGTGAAACATGCTAGAAAGTACATTCAAAAGATGTGCGTTCCGTGAGGCATGATAAATTCCTTGATCGGTAACTCCGACTGAAATTGATGTCAGGTTGAAATAGACAGGGGTCATCGTTCCTAAAATTAACCTCCGTAAATATTCATGATACAACCTAGTTAAAATTAACATCCGTAAATATTCGTAATCTAACCTAATTTCATATGCCATAACTTAAATTAAAGAAGAATATTGGTATACAAAAGGAAAAAAAAATGAATTACAGACTTGGTTTGAAATAGTTGAATTATTTGGTATATAAAACATATAAAATGGCCAACAACGTGCGTGGGAAAAGGGCATATTAGCTGTGGTATATTTTGGATGGTCTATATTTTATATTCTATGATCCCTTGCAACATTCAATTGCAGATGAAGCACGCATTGGAAAACTCTTAATGGCGACGACTGGTTACCGAGTTGCCACCACGACATCCACAGTTCTCAAGTCCTGTTTCAACTATGTAGGTGCAACTTGCACCACGAGGAAGAAGAGATCTCCTGCAAAATTGGAAGAACTGAGGTAAATTACACTTAGCTATAGATGTATCGGACCATTACCATGCATATATTTTTTCAGACAACTTTCCATAATAAAAGACACATCATCAGGCACTTAGACACTAAAGTTATTGAGAGTTGGCAAAATATGTACTGACCAGAAGGGAAAGTTATATACTGTAAAGGTAAGTCACCATACTTCTATGAGCAAAACCTAGTTTTCTATCTCAAAACAGTGCTGTGCGATTCTAGGCCTCATGGATGTCGTGGTTTCCCATAGTAATAAAAAAAAAAAAAAAAAAATATATATATATATATATATATATATATATATATATATATATATATATATATATATTGTTGAGACATTCTGACAAGTTGAAGTGGGTGGGAAGAGGAAAGACTGGAGTCTTATTTCGAGATTTATTCTTGACTGGTTTCGCTACAAGCTTTTTCAAAAGAATATTGCTACAGAGTTAGAAGTGGCGTGTATGTACGCGTGCATACCTTTCCGAGTGCAAAGGAACTTATATGTTACAATGACAAAGAAATTATTAAATGGTAGTGGAAATTAATATTAGATTAATAACAATTTGGCAAGAAAAATAGTATTACTAGAAAAGAAGAAATAATAATGGCAAAATAAAATAATGTAGGAATAGAATTCTGAACTAATATTTAGTCCGGTGGTCTGGTGCATGGTACGGATCGGACGTTTTTCAACTCATTGAGGGCATAGGTTTGCTTGTGTGTGTGGTAATTAGCTACGTGTAGAGATTCGATGATTTTTTTTTTGGGGGGGGGGTTAGTCCTTTGACCAAGATGGTGGATTTCTCCCAATCTGGTAAGTGTCTCCTGTGTCTACGTGGTTTAAGAGGGCGTTTGTCTCTTGGTGGTGTCTAATGTCCGTTTTGTGTTCTTTGAGTCTGTTTGTCAGTCCTCTGTATGTTTCTCCGAAGTATGCGCTGTCACATCCGTTGCAGGGAATTTTGTAAATTATGCTAGTGTCGCTGTGAGGTTTTGTGTTGTTCCTCCTAACCAAGTGTCCGATTTTCTTTCCCGTGTCGTTAACAACTACTGGACCCGAAGGTCTAAGTACCCTACTTAGTGTGCGGGAAAGGCCAGAATCTGGTACCCTGATGAAACGCAGGTCTAGTTTTTCTGTATTTGTTTTTCTATTTCTAATATTAGTGGCTTTTCGAAGTGATGATCTGAGCATTCTGTCTAGGTATTTGAGCTTTTTATAGGCTGTGGTGATGTAGTTCAGCTCTTCCCATAAATATTTCTCACTACATATGCGGAGGGCTCTGAGGTAGAATGCTGGTCGGCTTTCTGTATACCTTGAATTTGGCACTGGTATCTGACCAGTGCCAAATTCACTAAGGCTGATTTATATATATATATATATATATATATATATATATGTATATATATATATATGTATATATACATATATATATATATGTATATATACATATATATATATATATGAATACGTATATATACATATATATATATATATATATGTATACGTATATATATATATATATATATATATATATATATATATATATATATAACCCGCGGGCTTCGCCCTCCCCGGCTTTGCCAGAGGCTTGGCTACGCAAACAGCGGCCTACGGCCGCAGCTTTCCTCGCTCTAATCCCTCGTTTTCCCCTTCGGCCTCGGCCTCGTGGCGGAACCCCAACACGGGATCCCCAGCATGAAGAAGAACGCGAAGAAGAACGCGAAGAAGAACGCTAAGAAGAACGCGAAGAAGAACGCAAAGAAGAACGCGAGGAAGAAGAACGCGAAAAAGAACACGAAGTAGAATGCGAAGAAGAACGCGAAGAAGAACGCGAGGAAGAAGAACGCGAGGAAGAAGAACGCGAGGAAGAAGAACGCGAAGAAGAACGCAAAGAAGAAGAACGCGAAGAAGAACGCGAAGAAGAATGCGAAGAAGAACGCGAAGAAGAACGCGAAGAAAAACGCGAAGAAGAACGCGAGGAAGAAGAAGAAGAAGAAGAAGAAGAAGAAGAAGAAGAAGAAGAAGAAGAAGAAGAAGAAGAAGAAGAAGAAGAAGAAGAAGAAGAAGAAGAAGAAGAAGAAGAAGAAGAAGAAGAAGAACGCGAAGAAGAAGAACGCGAAGAAGAAGAAGAAGAAGAAGAAGAGCGCGAAAAAGAAGAACGCGAAGAAGAAGAAGAAGAACGCGAAGAAGAAGAAGAAGAAGAAGAAGAAGAAGAAGAAGAAGAAGAAGAAGAAGAAGAAGAAGAAGAAGAATACCACCTGACCCCGACTTACCCAAGCGCTTTTTCAAGAATATTTTAGGACAAAGTGTCACCGTAATACCACCTGTCCCCGACTTCCACAGCGTTTTTTTAGAAGAATATTTTTATTTAGACTTATATACATATATATATATATATATATATATATATATGTATATATATGTATATATATATGTATATATATATGTATATATATATATATATACATATACATACATATTTATACACACACACACACACACACACACACACACACACACACACACACACACACACACACACACACACACACACACACACACACACACATATATATATATATATATATATAAATATATATATACGAGTATATATGATGAATGGTTCCTCCACCCAGTCTCTCATATATATATATATATATATATTTATATCTATATATAGATACATTTTTCTATCTATATATATATATATATATATACATATATTTATATGCATATATATATATATATATATATATATATATATATATATATATATCCGGTATACGTATATGTGTATGTATGTATGTATTTCTATGTTTATCTATATATTAAATTCTTGACAAATCTGTGGTTTACCTATCTATTTTCTATTTACCTATATGTCTGATTTTCATTTCTTTTTTATTTTTATTTACTGATTCACTAACTGTATGTACTTATCTATTTGTTTATTTATTCGTTTACTTATCTATTTATTTTGTTCATTTGTTAATTTATTTACTTATTTCATTATTAACATTTCAGCCAAAACAAAGAAGCAAGTGACATAACAAGTTCCCAAGTTACAGACTCTGAGAGCGATGTGGGCAAACTCTTTTTCAACATAAAATCGTTCACGACGCTGACTACTACGGAGCATGTCACCAACACAGCCACCACCGTCTCCATTTCCTACAATTGTCTCCCCCCTGATGGTATCGATATCAACAGATGCTAAACACCATAACCCTGACATTGGAGAGCTACAAAGCTCCCGACAGGCGATGTGTTGCTGGCAAGTTTGGACGTTCCCTTCGAGGGGACACCAGACACATGCCCTCAACATGTCTGGGACAATCCGGATGAATCTCGCCCGAGCCTCACTTCTACTTATTATCATTTTTTTCGCGTCCGGGGAACTTCTGGAGTTCTAAATCAGTTCCAGAATCTGGGATAAAGTGAGGGCAATGGAAGCGGTCGTCTTCGTCATTAGAGCGTGATTAGTCCTATCTTCCAGCTCCACCCCCCCCCCCGAATTATCATTATTATTTTTATTCACTGTACACTGTATATACATGTATATATATACATAGATATATGGAAGTCCTTGTACATACTGCTTTTATTGAATAAAGACTAATTTATACACGTGTATAATTCCACCACATTTTCCTATTTCTATCACATACTTACATACAGACATGAATGCATACATAGATAAATAAATGCATACATATACTTATACATACATACATACATAGATACATACATACATACATACATACATAGATACATACATACATACATACATACATACATACATACATACATACATACATACATACATACATACATACATACATACATACATACATACATGGTAATCTATCGAGTTTAATGACGACGTTATTTGTGCTATAAATAATGAGTGCATGTGGCTCCACAGTCCAAATCTGGAAGTACACAAACGCCTACTGGTGAAACAGCGGTGGTTCGCTCTCTGGATTTGAACAAACATAGGTCTGTGAGATCTGTCCCTTGCACTGGCGATGCGTTGTCGCCAGTTCTCTTCAAAAACATCAACAACTTTGAAATTAAGCGACCTCCATGATAGTCTATTTGAGGCAGAGGCTTCAAGTGCACGTGGTTACCGGCCCATTTCAGGTTATTGCTCAGGAAGTCTTTGTACCGCAGTTTGGGTCTCCCCAGTTTGCCTGAACCCTGCTTCAGTCTGCCATAAATCAGCTGTCTGACTATCATCCATTCTGATGACATGGCCAGTCCAGCGTAATTGAGCTTTCAGCAACATTGATTCACTGCTTTTCAAGCCAGCTTTGCCAAGCACTTTTTGACTGGTGACTGTACTACCAGTGGATCATGCGTAGCGATCTCATGTGTAACTGTTCCAGTTGTTTGATATGCCTGTAGTATAAAGGCCTTGTTTCACATCCATGCAGTAGTGAGGAAACGACTATGGCTTTGTAGATCGTGAGCTTTGTAGATACCGGTAGTCTAATGCCTATCTGTTGGAAGAGCTTCACTTTCAGTCATCCTAGTGCTTGATTACCTTTCTGGATTCTAGGCGTGATCTCATTGTCCAGTGACCCGTCTGCAGAGACTGTGCTTCCTAGGTATTTGGAGTTCTCTACGCACTTCAGCCTGGTTCCTTCGATGGTGATGTTTTGCTGCGAAGGGGGTGTGTTCGGAGCAGCTTGTGGAAGGACTTCCTCATTCCTTAAGTTAACTGCTAGGTGAAAAAAAAAAATGACGCCTCTGCAAAACGGTCTGCAATTATCTGCAGTTGATATTCTGTGTGCCATGAGGGCACAATCGTCCGATCGATAGTTGATGTGTGTACCAAAGTCAAATCCTTTTACATTGTGGAGTAGAGCCTGTGTGAAGAACAAGTTAAACAATATGGGAGCAAGTACACTTCGCTGTTTTACTCCACTGGAAATGTTGAAGGAGTTTGTATAGTCCCCTCTGCAGAGGATTTGTCCAGTCATGTTATCATGGAACAGCCTTACAAGGGTGGTAAACTTTCGTGGGCAGTCCAGCTTCATAAGGGTGATCCACATGCTCTTCTGTTTGCGGTGCCTTTCTTATGTGTATGAAAATTACGTACAGGTCCATCCCTTGCTCCATGCACTTGTCGCACAGCAACAACCATGTCTATGGTACCACGATCAGGGCAGAAGCTACACTAGGCCTCAGGGAGGTTGCTCTCAGTGATGCTAACTATAAGATTATCAAGGAGGATACGGTCTAGAATCTTACCATCAACAGAGAATAAGGATATTCTTCTATAGTTTAGTTTCCACATTCTGGTTTTGCTTCTTTGTTTTTGTACAGTGCTATTGTGGCATCTCGGAGGTTTGATGACATACATTCTTCCTCCCAGAAGGTCCGAAGAATGTCATGGAATGCTCTGGTCGCTGTGGTTTCAAGTACCTTGTGCATTTCTGCGGGGCTCATCTTTTCCAGGAGTTTTACCGCTGGTCATCTACTTTATCGCAATTCTGACTTCATCCTTGCTGGGTGGAGCTCGAGGTCCTCATGCAAAAACTTCTGAGTTATTTGCTATAGAGCTGCCTGGTCAACAATAAATGGCCGGTTTAGTAGATTGTTGAAGTGTTCTCCCTACCTTGCCCTGATAATTATCAGACAAAGAGATTATAATCTCTTTGTCTTTGATGATGGTCGAACCATCGGGTGAGAACAAGGGTCATGATGGCAATGAGTAGTATCTTATATTTATTGGTGATTGTATAATACTGCACTTCCTCAGATTGTTGGTGCCACTATTTGCCTTGTATATCACGGGGCTCATGATATTTGAACTTATCGTGTCGCGAAGCATAGGTTAGATAGTTCTGCTAGTCGACACAGGTACTTCTATCCCTGCTTAGCAGTGGTTGCACAGACTCATTATTTTCGTCAAACCAGTCTGGGTGGAGCTTCTTCTTTGGTCCCAGTACTGTCTCAGCAGTTTCTGTGATAACTGCCTTGAATTGGCCCAATTTTTTTTTCCACCAGTTAAGGGTTGCATTGTCTCCAACTTGTCGTCAAGACTGATTCTGAACTCCTGTTGATGTTTGACTGAGAGTAATCTAGCTGTGTTGTGTTGAAGACTGGTCTGATGAGTTTTGAGCGCTTGCAGTGCAGAGGGACTACGCGGATGATAAAGTTGGCATTGACTAGTCTGTGGTCTGTTCAACATCCTACTCCATGCTTTGGCCTGGTGTCGAGGACTTCGCAGCTATCACGCTGTCGGGTGATGATATAATCAATCAGATGCCACTTTTTTCGTTCACGGGTAAATCCATGTTGCCTTGTATATGTCAGCTTGTCTAAACATGGTGTTGGTTAACTCCAGGTTGTGCTTGGCACATTTGTTGATCAGTAGGAGGCCGTTTCCATTAATTTTTCCAACTCCGTGATTTTCTATCACTCCTCTCCATGGGCTGTGGTCTCTTCCCACTCTGGTATTAAGTAGCCTACCACAATGAGCTTGTTTGTGATAAGTGTACTACATAACAGAATGTCCAATAGGCATAAAACTATTATCTGTTTTCCTCTGTGTTCTTCATGGTCGGGCGTAAGCATTTATGATTGTAAGGAAACGCTTGTTACCAATGGCAAGGCGAAGCTTCATGAGTCTTTCATTGCCTCCGATAGGAAAGTTGGGCAATTTATTCATGAGGCTAGACTTGATGACAAACCCAACCCCGTGTGTTTTGTCTTCGTGCGGGGCCTTGGCTCTCCAGAAATAGCTACATCCTCTTCCTGACTCCGACAAAGACCCATCCTCAGCAAGTCGATGTCGTATCTCAACAGTTTCTTGACTATGAGAACTTTTCTTCTCTGTGGCCTTTGGACACTGTCTCCATTTTCGAGAGTACGTATATTACAAGTATCAATTACTAGCTTTTTCGTTTTATGTGTATGAATGTGTCGCTCACGAATGGGTAAGTCGGCCAGTTGTGGTAAGCCAGCCAGAGTTTTTTTTAGGAAAGCTTTCTTTAGGCCACTTTTTCAAGTCCCCTCCCTTGATAAGGTGGGGAGTGCTATTCTGAAGAGACTGCTTAGCCAACCCTCCCTTTCAACTTAGTTTCACTTAATGCTAACACATCCGTCTTCCTTCTTACAAAAATACTATAAGTAAAAAATAAAGATACCAAAAATCTCTTTCCTTTTATTCTAATCTGTATCACAATCACACCCATTTAATGACCCAATTTTTAGGGTTCTAGTTGGAATGTAATTAGACCCTCGTATGCTTTGATTTCTCGTTCAATAAACATACAGAAAACAGGATCCTCAGTCCCATCATTACGTCGCACTTTGTCGCCTTTTACAACTTGCATGGGGATGACGATAGCAGAATTCTTTTCTTCCCTATCACAAGGGTGTACTTATACATACATACATACATATATATATATATATATATATATATATATATATATATACACATGTAGAGTCCCGATTTAACGGCAGCCTCGGTACTTTGGGAATGTCGTTAAAGCAAATTTGCCGTTAAACCCATTAATCATTTTAAATACCGGTACAGAAATTCAGGTAATAAAAAAATAGGAAAAGCTTAGGAAAAAACAAAACAAAACTGCACTTACATTGTCCAGCTGGCTTCTTCCGCTCTCAAAGTAAGGATTCTTCATACTGCACAAGATGATTATTTACATGGAGGACTGGGCTGCAAGGCTGATGTCTTGACTGGCTTCAGGGCTGATGCCAGCAGACTCAGTGGTGTTTGGCAGGGTGATGTCCGGGGTTTCTGGTGGGTGGAACTGACTGGAGCACTGCTCATGACAGGCACATTGTCTGGAGCAGAAGATGGCCCAGGGAGTGGCTCAATGTGTGGACCAGATGAAGGGCCTGGTAAAGGCTGAACGTCTGAAGCAATCTTGTCACACATTTTCTTATAAAGGTCCTGTGTAAGAAGCTGGTAGATAAGGTAGACAAGGAAGGTAGATAGAGGGATAGGTGGAGAGAATTTCATTTTATGTGTAGGATGTTTGGAAAACATAAACCACAAAGGAGTTGCATAATTTCGTTCCCCGTCTAAAGTTTATAAACAACCGCTAGGGAACAGACTTTAATGCTGATGTGACAATATGTAAACTAAGCCATTCCTGCATCGATATCGAGATTGCTTATGTAAGCAGTATTGCTTAAGACGTTGTAACAGTCTTTCTGATTGAAGAAAGGTGGAGGAGGAGGAAAAATTATGGGTGCACGGGAAAAACGTCACGCCCGTGCGGGAGGCACTTATTTGTAACAGTAAAGATCATTGGATGAATACAATCGTGACGCCGGTTCAGAGGAGGCTTAGTGAGTGGATTGAGGATCCCAGAGGGGAGTCCCTCAGTGTAAATTGACAAGCCAAGTGTAATATTATTCGGGAAGAAAGTAATAATTTTAACTAAATTTAATTCACCTCATCGAGAAACAGTGCTTACTTTCTATAGAAAGATACGATGAAAGGCATACTTAAGAAAAGTGATGGGAAGAAATTTAAAGTGAAAGAAGAAATACAAAACCATAGAAGGGAACAGTAAACAAAATTAAACCAGTAATTACGGAGAGACGGGGTGAAATCCTGGATCTTCGTTTGCTTCAAGTATTTTGGCTTCTCCTTAATCAAACAGGCCTGTATGTTATACACCTGCGTTATTTGCTGTTCTGTGATGAAAGACCGCTGCTCCAGAGCAGTTATTAATGGTTCCGTCAGCTCAGTGGTCCTGTCGAGGGAGATCTTCTCAGGGGGGTCATCATTTTGCTCGTCGTTGTCACTCTCCTCACGCTGCTCACGCTGGAACTCCTCTGGTCTCGTAATCATTCTTACTATTTCCGCCGAAGATAACTGGTGGGCAACAGGAACATTGTCGTCTACATCAAACCACTCCTCCAGGTCTTGACGCCCAGGTCTCTGTGCCACTGTGCTGGTGTATATTTTGGCATACTCCATAATCTCCCCCACAATCTGCTTTGCCTCGGACACACGGAAACCAGTGAAGTCAGCATCAGTTTGTGCAAAGGGGCCTTCCATAAATATCATCCTAGGCCTCAGCTTGTGTCAACAATTCTATAGCGTTGACTTCTCAACAGCATCCCAGGCACTGGCAACACTGTACAGAACATTTTTTATGTTGAATTCTTCACGGAATTCCTCCGATGATATCCCTTCACTCACACCCATCAGCATTTTCCTCATGAATATGCGGTGGTATTTCCTTTTCAGAGACCTCAAGATTCCCTTTTCCTGAGGCTGGATGAAGGCGGTACAGTTAGGGGGGAGGTAAGTGACAAAGACGTTGTCTTTCACCATCTGGTCAGCAGAAGGGTGCCCAGGGCAGTTGTCCAACACGAGAAGAATCTTGCAGTCTGGTGTCATGCCTGCTTTTGTAGAGTGAGCCCGTGCCTCAGGAACAAACATTTTCTTAAATCACTCTAGCATTTTTTTTTCTGTCATCCAGGCCCGCTTGTTTGCCCGATAGTGAACTGGCAAAACCCGTACACCCTTTAGAGCTCGCGGATTCTGGCTCTTCCCAATTACCAATGGTTTGCAGCGATGAGTGCCAACTGCATTCGAACACGCCAACACTGTCACTCGATCTTTTGGCTCTTTAAACCCCTCCAGTTTTTCCTCGTCTTCATGTTTCAAGGTTTTGTGAGGCATAGAATACCAATATAGGGCCGTCTCATCGGCATTATACACCTGCTCTGCACTTAAACCTTCTTCCCGGATCAGTTCGGCAAACGTATCCACATACGATTCAGCATTTTCGTGATCTGCCGACTTAGATTCACCACACGTTGTACCTTCTGAGATACCATGTCTCTTCTTAAACCTATGAATCCATCCTGTTGACAAATTAAATTTACATTCGATGTTCATTTCTTCTTCTTCTTCAAAAAAAAAAAAAAAAAAAAGAATGCTGGCCTGCTTTAGTATCATGCCTTTAGAAACTTTTGTCACCATCAGTACGTACTGAAGCCATTCTATCAGACATTTTTCTAAGTCCTCTTATTTCCCAGGCTTCATGTGCTTACCCATGCACATTTGTGTTTTACTATCACTTTCGCCAAAATACGACAATAACTACACTTTCTGTTTTTTGTTTTTTTCGGATCATAAACGGTAGACGAGCCAACACCATAAATGTCACACAGTTTTCGGACCGACACACCACTGTCCAATTTCTTCAATAACTCCACTTTTTGCACAATTGTGAAGGATATCCGGTTTTTCTTAGCATCTTGACTACATTTACCACCCACTAATGGTTGCTTAGAAGACATTATCAGCTAATAATGTGAAGAAATCCCGTAAAAATAAGCCAGTATCCACGAGATGGTCCTCACAAAATTCGAATCTAGTAAACACAGTGCTGCCAGGTTTTCCTGACGATATTTCCATAGCTGCACACTCAAAACTTCCCTGTTTGCCTCAGAATTCCTCTATCTGCTCTGGAAAATAGCACACTATTAACAGGTTTAATCCTGGAAAATTTCCCTGGTTAATCTTGTAAATAGTTGACTATATTTTCCTGTGCAAGTCAGAATTTCCCTAACTTTATCTGCCAACACTGTGGTAAACAGCGCCACTGTTATAATACGGCGTCAGCGGTAAACACACGTTCGGTTCGGTCGCTTTCCCAAACGCTCACATTTTGGTACACCTAATATGCCGTTAAATGCGGGAATGCCGTTAAACCCTACGGCTATTGCCCTAATAGTAACTTGTGCCGCTAAACCCTGGATTCCGGTAAATGCCGTACCATAAAATAGGGACTTAACCTATATACATACATACATACATACATACATACATACATACATACATACATACATACATACATACATACATATATATATATATATATATATATATATATATATTTATATATATATATATATATATATATATATATATATATGTGTGTGTGTGTGTGTGTGTGTGTGTGTGTGTTACAAAGGATTACAGAGGCGGAGCGTGCCGACAGGAGACCTTTTGATCCATATCTAGGTCGAATGCGAAAAAAATCATAATAATAATAAATTAATAAATAAAAACTATAATAATATAAATAACAAACAAAATACATAAATAAACGTATAGATATAGTTGAATAATAAATAAACAGGTAAATAGTAAATAATAATAAATTGACATAACTAATAATAAATGAAAATCAAAACAGACAAATGATAACAAAACAAAAACAAATAATATAAAATAAATTATGATCATTACAGCATCTTGCTTAGGTGTTTATCTAAATGATTCATAAAGCTTCGAACTGAACTACATTGCACTACCTGTGCAGGAAGTTTATTCCATTCATTAACTACACTGTTGGCAAAGTTGGTTCTACCAACTTCCAAATTGAATCTATTTCCGGACTGTTTGAGACCATTGTTTCTTGTCTGATTCTCATTCAATGTGAAAATTTTGTCACTTTTGATGTTGTCAATTCCCTTTAGAATTTTAAAGACCTGTATCAAATCACCTCTGAGTCTACGCATTTTTAGGGAAAACAGATTCATATGTTTTAGTCGATTTTCGTATGATTTATTTTTGATATTTGGAATCAGTTTTGTGGCTCGCCGTTGTACTTTTTCCAGTCTGTCAATGTCTTTAATGAGATTCGGTGACCATACGGAAACAGCATATTCCAAATGTGAACGAACTAAGGATTTATATAGCTTGTTAATGAGTGATGGACTTTTGAAATCAAAAGATCGCGCAATCAGTCCTAGAATCTTATTTGCTTTCTCAGAGGCTGAAATACACTGCTTGGATGATTTGAGATCGTTACTGATAATTACGCCGAGATCTTTTTCACTGTCCACTTTTGTTAACGAATTTCCAAATAACTTGTAATCGTACTGTATATATATATATATATATATATATATATATATATATGTATGTATATATATATGTATATATATATATATATATATATATATATATATATGTGTATGTATGTATAAATACACCCTTGTGATAAGGGGAGAAAATAATTCTGCTGTTGTGATTGATATGCCTGTCGTAGTCGAGCCAGTAGGAGGAGACCCTCGTTACGGTCTCAAACATGAACTGAGGCTTGTCCATACCCGACAGCGGACAAAGGGCCCCGCCGGACAAGAAGCCTTCTTCGGGAGACCTCTGCCCCTCGACGTGCCAGGTTGAAGGATTGGTGATGCTCGTGGATGTGTACGTTTGTGTGTGTGTATTTACCTAGTTGTATTTACCTAGTTGAATTTTACGGGAACGGGATCTACGCTCGTGGAGTCCCGCCTTTGTATCTCACAGTGTCTAGTTTGCTCTTAAATTCGTGTATGATTTTTGCTTACCTTATTGTTTTGTCCAGTTTATCCCAAGTGTCTACCACTCTGTGTGGAAAACTGTTCTTCTTCAGATCTCTTCTATAACTATTTTTTTCCATGTCCTTTTGTGTTACTCTTGTCCCAATTTAACAAGTCCTCTCTATCAAGTATTTTCGTGCCCTTCATGATTCTATAAATGGTCAGTAGGTCGCCTTTCTCTCTTCTTTGCTCCAAAGTCGGTAACTCCAATTTAGCCAGCCTTTCTTCATATGACAAGTTTGAAAATGCTGGAGCCATATTTGTGGTTGCTCTCTGGATTCTTTCAATTTTCTTTATATTCTTTTTGGTACTGGGTGACCATAGTGTCACCGCATATTCCAGTCTAAGCCTTATTAGTGTGGCTAATAGTTTTTAATAATTTATTAGTCCAAATATGTAAATGCCACTTTTATTTATCTTAACAAGTTATAGGGTTTTCCGACAATTTTATTTATTTGTTTATCAGAGAACAAGTCGTTTGAGCTAATTACTTCCAGATCTTTTTCAGATCCCACTTTCTTTACCTCCTTAGTTCCAGTTGTATATTGTTCTGATATTCTATTTTTACTTCTTCCGAACTCCATTATGCTACACTTCTTAATGCTGATGTCCACTTCCCATTTCTGACTCCATTTCCAAACCATGTTCAGGTCTATCTGTAGTGATTCGCAATTCGTTTCGGTTTTCATTTTCCTACTTTCCTGAGCAATTTAGCATCCTCTGCAAAGAAGCTCATGTAACATTCCACGTCCTCATCCATGTCATTCACATAAATAGCGAACATTATTGGAGCCAATACAGATCCTTGCGGAACTCCACTAATCACCTCCTTCCAACCTGAATATTTTTCTTTGAGTACTTCTCTCATCTTTCTACCATTCAGGAAGTAGGTTGCCTTGAATCCCTCCTATGTTTTCCATTTTTTTTTTTTTTTTGGTGGTACCTTGTCGAAGGCTTTTTGTAAGTCCAAGAAAGCACAGTCAGCCCATCCATCCCTTTCTTGTATTATATCTATTAGCCTTAGGTAAAAACAGATTAAATTTATGATACATGATCTTCCCTGTCTGAACCTAAATTGCCTTACGTTTATTATATTATTTTCTCAAAAATGTTGGCTACAGTGCTTGTTAATGAGACTGTTCTATAATTAGTTGGTTCTTTCTTGTTTCCTCCTTTATACATTGGTACAATGATGTCATTCTCCCAGTCTTTTGGTATGTTTCCGTCTTTAAGTGAGCAACTCATTATGTTATATATTTTGTCCATTAGTTATTTTTTACATTGTTTTAGTATCCAGTTTGCAATTCCGTCCGGGCCGTGCGATTTCCTAACATCAAGGTTTATTAATTGCTCCATTATTTCTTTTTGTGTTATTATTACGGGAGTGCATAGAAAAGACACTCATAAAGACAGGCTCTTGGATTATGACAGTTGCCACCCGATGGAGCATAAGAAGAGTGTGGTGAGGACGTTGTGGTCAAGAGAGGGGAATTTGTGCTCGACCCAGGGGAACTTGAAAGAAGAGAGGAAACAACTGGAACAGGTTTTTGCGGACAATGGGTACCCCAAATCAGTCATTAGAAGATGGACCACAACGCAGGGAAGAAAAAGAGCAGCGGACACGAGACAGGCGGCAACAAGAAGAGTCACTTTACTATACATGAAAGAGGCTTCTGAGGTAGCTGCAAGATTAATGAGGAAGCACGGGATAGAGGTAGTCCACAAGCCCGCCAATACGCTACATGGGGCTTTGACGAAGGTGAAAGACACGGAGGTGGAAGATAGCAAGACGGGAATTGTGTATGACATTGGTTGCGGCAATTGTAGTACTCGTTACATAGGAGAGACGGGTAAGAAACTATCGACGAAAATTAAGGAGCATCGGCGTGCGGTAAACCGAAAAGATGGCAGTTCGGCGATCTACAGGTACTGTCAGGAGGAGCAGCACGAGATTGATTGGGACAATGTTGGTGTGAAATATAGAAACAACAAGAAAAGAGAGAGGTTATTTTTGGAAGCTTGGGCGAGTGACAGCAACAGCGTCAACAGATGCATCAATTTAAATCCGATTTATAAGGGAGCGAAGGACAGGCAGGACAGATGGAGTTGTGAATGGCGACCTGTGTAGTGCTTTTATGTCGGGACTGTGATATTTGGTATTTTTGTTCTTTTGCTCTTTTTATCTCGGTGGTTCCATTTCATGACACTTTTTACAAACTTTGTAATTAATTTCTTTTACGTCATTCATAATTGGTTTATTTTGTTTTATTGTTTTGACTTGTATCGTAGCTATAGAGTGCAGTGTTATTTTGTCGGGTATGTGATATTTGGTTCTTTTTGTTCTTTTATGTTTCGGTGGACACTTTATACAAACTATGTAATTAATTTCTTTATGTCATTCAGAATCGGTTTTGTTTTATTCTATTGTTTTGATTTGTATCGTAGCTATAGAGTGTAGTGTTATTTTGCCGGGCTTGTGATATTTGGTTCTTTATGTTCTTTTGTTCTTTTATTTCGGTGGTTCCATGGTTATGCAAACCTTGTAATCAACTTCTACATGTAATTCAGAACATAATTTAGTTTTGTTTTTGTTATGATTTGTATTGTAGCTACAGAAGAGCGAATGACAGGAAGGACCGTAGGAGTGATGGCAGCCGGCTTGGGATAGGGGATTTTGCGTGGTGTGAGATTCTGTCATTATTAGCTTTTTGGATTTTAGTACCAGCATGTTCTTGCCTCTTATATTTATTTTTGTAATCCTTTCTCCATGTCGGGGAGTTTTACTATTGTGAAATTCTTTTAACCTGCACCTCTGTTCAATCTGCTGGGACCTGTCCCAGGGAACACCGGTACACTATTTAATTGATTCCTTTAGCTGACATTGTATAAACCTGAAGACGAACCCCGGACAGGGTTCGAAACGTCGGTAGTAAATTCTGTTACTCTGAGTCCAGTGTTTAAAATTTTCAGACAACATGGCTCCTGGACTCCAGTTATTTACGAACGTATGTATGTATTTATGCATGTACGTATGTGTGTGATGGAAATATAAAAAGACAATGAAATTATACACTTGTATGAGTTAATCTTTATTCAATAAAAACAGTATGTACAAGGACTTCCATATATGGATACATATATACAGTGTACAGTGAGAAAAGAAAAGAATAGGGATCCTGTTTTCCGTCTGTTTATTCTACGGGAAATCAAAGCATACGAGGGTCTAATAGAATTCCAACTAGAACCCTAAAAATTGGGACATTAAATGGGTGTGATTGTAGTACAGATTAAAATAAAAGAGAAGAAATTGATAGTATTTTTGTAAGAAGGAAGACGGATGGTTCGAGGCTATGACGACATCCTGCAGCGAAAGACTAAGCGACGTTGCCAAGCTTGTATGTCAACCGGGCCGTGGGATCGGTTGATTGTACCCGGTCCATCAGTGAGCAAGGACGGAACAAAACGGTTACGATTGTACATACGGGTAGTAACGATGTAGGTAGGGTGAGGAGCTTGTTCGGAATTACAAGGTCCTCCTTCAGGAGATGAAGGAACGTGGGAGCCGTCACGTAGTCTGTGGGATCCTCCCGAGGATCTACGCAGGTTCGTGTTGGAACAGTAGAGCCATAGGGATCAATGATAGGATATCGCAGTTGTGCACACAATTGGGATACCACTTTCTTGATCCTTGGTATCTCTTTTCTAGGCGCCATGACCTTTACGCTTCTGATGGGATCCACCTTACCCGCAGAGGCAAAGATGTTCTTACAAACCTCATTGTGGGAGTTTGTAATGAACCAGCTCCTTTTTTAGGGTAGAAGGCCAAAGGGAAGGGGAAATAGAATGTACTTGGGAAAACAGTGTAGAGTATAGCATTAATGTAGAACAATGTTCCAGTATAGGACAAAATATAATTTTAGGATATAATGTCGCTAGAGGACGAAATGTCACATTAGGATATAATGTCATAGGACAAAATGTCACAATGGGATATAATGACAGTGGAGGACAAAAGATCACGATGGGAAGTAATGGTAAAGGAGAACAAAATATCACGATAGGATGTAATGATAATGGAGGAGAAAATATCACGGTAGGATATAAATACATAGAACTCAAAAATGAAATAAAGTCAAGAGATACCGGACAGAATGTCAATGAAGGCCAAAATATCATGATAGGATGTAATATCGCTAGAGGACGAAATGACACATTTAGGATGTAATGTCTTAGGACAAAATGTCACAATGGGATGTAATGACCAGTGGAGGACAAAAGATCACGATGGGAAATAATGATAGTGGAGAACAAAATATCACGATAGGATGTAATGATAATGGAGGAGAAAATATCACGGTAGGATATAATGTCAGTGAAGAACAAAATATAATTTTAGGAAGAGATACCGGACAGAATGTCAATGAAGGCCAAAATATCAAGATAGGATGTAATGACAGTGGAAGACAAAAGATCACGATGGGATGTAATTATAGTGGAGGAAAAAATATCACGGTAGGATATAATGTCACTGGAGGACAAAATATAATTTTAGAAAGGGATGCCGGACATAATGTAATTGAACGACGGGAGGCCGGCGTGAATCACGGTGACGTAGGGGGACAAAATGTACAAAATAGATCGGATGACCGTAATCGACCAGATGTCCGTGATGGGGGAAATGTTAATTTTGATAGGAGAAATGTTAATGAGGCATTGAATGTCAATGAAGGACCAAATAATAATAATATAGAGCAAGGCATAAATAAAAAACAAAATGATAATATAAGACATGATATTGAAACTCAAAATGTGTCAAAAAGAAATAATCAGGAGTTTCTTAAAACTATGTACTTTAATGCTCGTAGTATTAGGAACAAATTTCAAGAAATACAGGCGTATGTCAAAAGCGAAAATCTCGATATGATAGGAATAACTGAGACATGATTAAATGGTAAATATTTTGAAGCTGAATTTAATATTGCGGGATTTTAAACACTTTCATCAGGATAGAAACCACAAGAAAGGTGGGGGTGTTCTATTGTACGTTAAAAAACAATGTTCATGCTTGTGTTTTAGAGAAAGTGAAACAGGATGCATATGACAGTTTGTGGGTTGAGTTAACCCAAACAAATGGACAAAAAATGAATATAGGTGTAATATATAGGCCAAAGACATTATCATTAGCAGACGACAAACTGTTATTTCAAGAACTGTCTAGTTTCTGCAACCGGGATTTATTGATAATGGGTGATTTCAATTTTACTGACATTGTTTGGATGACCCTTGAACATGGCCATATAGGTAGTCGCTTGATTGATTTTCTTGGTGACAATTACTTAATTCAGCATGTAAAAGAGCCCACAAGATATGGAAACTTACTCGATTTATTGATCACTAGCCGCGAAAGCATGGCAACTGATGTAGAAGTCGGTGAATCTGTTGCAAAAAGCGATCACAACTTAGTCAGATTCAAACTCCTAAACAATTTTAGAATAGATACTTGTGCTTCTAAAATACCCGATTTCAGTAAAGCTCAGTTCATAGAACTACGTCAGGAGCTTCAGCTTACAGATTGGGAGGAAAAATTAAACGAAAGGCCTGTAGATCAGATGTGGGAAATATTTCAAAATACGCTCACTAAGATGATTCAAACTTACATTCCTTTTTAAGGACAGACGTCCCCCAAATCAGGCTCGCCCAAAGTGGCTCGACAAAGAAACTGAAAAAAGTATTGCTAAAAAGAGACAGGCTTATAAGAAATATAAGTGCTCGGGTGCATCTAATGACTATGAAAGTTATGTATAAATACAGAGAGATTTAAAAAAGACAATAAGAAAAAGAAAACGACAATACGAAATGAACATCGCTGAGAAATCCAAAGAGAATCCCAAAGAATTCTATAGTTACATTAGAGATAAAAAGGTTGTTAGGAATCACATTGGTCCACTATTATCTGCTGACGGTCAACTTGAATATTCAAATGAAGGAATGTGTAATATCTTAAACAATTATTTTAGCTCGGTATTCGTAAAAGAAACACCTCAAAGTGAATTCCAAACTGAAACCTGTGAAAAGTCTGGGGTAAACTTACTCACTACGGTAAATATAACAAAAGAAACAATTAAAAGGTGTATAGACAAACTCAAAGTTAATAAAACACCAGGGCCTGACGGTTGGCATCCAAGAATCTTAAAGGAAATGAAAAATGAGATTGTTGTTCCATTAGAAATTATTTTCAAGAAATCCATCATATCCGGAGATGTCCCAAGAGAATGGAAGCTAGCTAACGTTACTCCCATATTCAAAAAAGGTGACAAAAAGAAACCAAAATAACTATAGGCCTATTAGTTTGACTTCGATCGTAGGAAAAATAATGGAAACTATCATCAGAGATGCTATCGAATATCATTTAGAAAGTAACCGTTTGATAAATGATAGCCAACATGGTTTCAGACGGAAACGTTCTTGCGTGACTAACTTACTCGAATTCTACAACACAGTTGTCTCGAATTATGACAAAAGAAACAATATAGATTTAATATATCTAGACTTTGCAAAAGCTTTTGATACCGTCCCACACGAAAGACTACTTACTAAATTAGCTTTGCATGGAATAAGTGGTAGCCTATTAGGTTGGACTAGTAATTGGTTGAAAGGTCGAAAACAGAGAGTTGTTTTTAAATGGAAAAAACTTCTGGATGGAAAAGTGTTGCAAGTGGAGTTCCTCAGGGTTCCGTTCTTGGGCCACTTCTATTCATAGTATATATAAATGAATATAGACCATGGACTAAAATCTACTGTTTCCAAATTTGCTGATGATACAAAACTGTGGCGGAGTGGCAAATGATCACTCAAACCAATTAGATATTCAAGAAGATTTAGATAAATTACAGCAATGGTCTGAAAAGTGGCTAATGAAATTTAACACAAGTAAATGCAAGGTAATGCACATAGGTAAAAATAACAGCAAGTACGATTACAAGTTATTTGGAAATTCGTTAACAAAAGTGGATAGTGAAAAAGATCTCGGCGTAATTATCAGAAACGACCTCAAATCATCCAAGCAGTGTATTTCAGCCTCTGAGAAAGCAAATAAGATTCTGGGATTGATTGCGCGATCTTTTGATTTCAAAAGTCCATCACTCATTAACAAGCTATATAAATCGTTAGTTCGTCCACATTTGGAATATGCTGTTTCCGTATGGTCACCGAATCTCATTAAAGACATTGACAGACTGGAAAAAGTACAACGGCGAGCCACAAAACTGATTCCAAATATAAAAAATAAATCATACGAAAATCGACTTAAGCACATGAATCTATTTTCCCTAAAAAAGCGTAGACTCAGAGGTGACTTGATACAGGTCTTTAAGATTTTAAAGGGAATTGACAACATCAAAAGTGACCAAATTTTCACATTGAATGAGAATCAGACAAGAAACAATGGTCTCAAACTGTCCGGAAATAGATTCAATTTGGAAGTAGGTAGAAACAACTTTGCCAACCGTGTAGTTAATGAATGGAATAAACTTCCTGCACAGGTAGTGCAATGTAGTTCAGTTCGAAGCTTTAAGAATCATTTAGATAATACCTAAGTAAGATGCTGTAATTATTATAATTTATGTTATATTATTTGTTTTTGTTTTGTTTATAATTTGTCTGTCTGATTTTCATTTATTATTAGTTATACTGTATGTCAATTTATTATCATTTTCTATTTACCTGTTTGTTTGTTATTCAACTATACCAATGCATTTATTTATGTATTTTAATTGTTATTTACATTGTTATAGTTGTAATTTATTATTATGATTTTTTTTTTTTTTTTTTTTTTTTTTTTTTTTTTTTTTTTTTTTTTTTTTTTTTTTTTTTTTTTTTTTTTTTTGGCATCCGACCTAGATATGGATCAAAAGGTCTCCTGTCGGCATGCTTTGCCTTTGTAATCCTTTGTAATTAGGTGAAACTAAGTTGAAAGGGAGCGTTGGCTGAGCAGTCAGAATAGCACTCCCCACCTTATCAAGGGAGAGGACTTGAAAAAGTGGCCTAAAGAAAGCTTTCCTAAAAAAACTCTGGCTGGCTTACCACAGCTGGCAGACTTAGCCATTCGTGGGCGACATATTCATACACATAAAACGAAAAAGCTAGTAATTGATACTTGTAATATACGTACTCTCGAAAATGGAGACAGTGGCCCAAGGCCACAGAGAAGAAAAGCTGTCATAGTCAAGGAACTGTTGAGATACGACATCGACATGCTGAGGATGGGTCTTTGTCGGAGTCAGGAAGAGGATGTAGCTTTTTCTGGAGAGCCAAGGCCCCGCACGAAGACAGAACACACGGGGTTGGGTTTCACATCAAGTCTAGCCTCATGAATAAATTGCCCAACTTTCCTACCGGAGGCAATGGTAGACTCATGAAGCTTCACCTTGCCATTGGTAACAAGCGTTTTCTCACAATCATAAATGCTTACGCCCGACCATGAAGAACACAGAGGAAAACAGATAATAGTTTTATGCCTATTGGACACTCTGTTACGTAGTACACTCTCCACAAACAAGCTCATTGTGATAGATTACTTAATGCCAGAGTGGGAAGAGACCACAGCCCATAGAGAGGAGTGATAGAAAATCACAGAGTTGGAAAAATGAATGGGAACGGCCTCCTACTGATCAACAAATGTGCCAAGCACAACCTGGAGTTAACCAACACCATGTTTAGACAACCTGACATATACAAGGCAACATGGATTTACCCGTGAACGAAAAAAGTGGCATCTGATTGATTATATCATCACCCGACAGCTTGATAGCTGCGAAGTCCTCGACACCAGGCCAAAGGATGGAGTAGGATGTTGAACAGACCACAGACTAGTCAATGCCAACTTTATCATCCGCATAGTCCCTCTGCACTGCAAGCGCTCAAAACTCATCAGACCAGTCTTCAACACAACACAGCTAGATTACCCTCAGTCAAACATCAGCAGGAATTCAGTCAATATTGACGACAAGTTGGAGACAATGCGACACTAACTGGTGGACCAGAAAACAAATTTGGGCCAATTCAAGGCAGTTATCACAGAAACAGCTGAGACAGTACTGGGGCCAAAGAAGAAGCTCCACCCAGACAGGTTTGACGAAAATAATGAGTCTGTGCAACCACTGCTAAGCAGGGATAGAAATACCTGTGTCGACTAGCAGAACCATCCAACCTATGCTTTGCGACACGATAGGTTCAAATATTATGAGACCGGGGTCCAAAGAGAGACCCGTGACATACAAGACAAATAGTGGCACTAACAATCTGAGGAAGTGCAGCATTATGCAGACACCAACAACTATAAGATGCTACTCATTGCCATCATGACCCTTGTTGTCAGCCGATGGTTCGACCATCATCAAAGACAAAGAGAGTATCAGGACAAGGTGGGGAGAACACTTCAACAATCTACTAAACCGGCCATCTATTATTGGCCAGGCAGCTCTACAGCAAATAACTCAGAAACCGTTGGATGAGGACCTCGAACTTCCACCCAGCTAGGATGAAGTCAGAATT
>NC_134777.1:131993060-132000560 GCF_046742065.1 Oratosquilla oratoria
GTGTGTGTGTGTGTGTGTGTGTATTCACTTGGTCTTGGTCTTTGGATCACGTGTTGGACTCGTGATCGACAGCTATTTCCCTCCTGGAAGAGAGCTCAGAGCTCGTAGGTCCGATCTATGGGTAATGCTATGACCTTTCACACACACACACCCAACTCCCCGCCCACGAGAGTCAGAGTAACGACTCGAATAGCAGCGGTACCGAAATAATTTCGGCCCTGGGCAGGATTCGAACCTAGAACTGCGGGCCACTATCGTGGCAGTTCAGTGCTCTACCAACTGCGCCACCGAGTGTGTGTGTGTGTGTGTGTGTGTGTGTGTGTGTGTGTGTGTGTGTGTGTGTGTGTGTGTGTGTGTGTGTGTGTGTGTGTGTGTGTGTGTGTGTGTGTGTGTGTGCGTGTGCAATTGCCTCCAGTGACCTCAAGCGGCCCCTCTTTCACCCCATCGCAAACCTCCTGGTAGCATCAAACGCACATATAAATTGCCATAAATTCTACTTGCTTTTGTTCATTTTAGATGTAAGTATCAGCATATGTATTACTATTTAATTCCCGTTATATCAATTGTTCTCATAATACCAACCTGTAAATTTGAGTCTCATGTCATTACTGACAATTCTGAAGATGTCTTATTAAAAAAGAAGCGTTGAAAAAATGGAAGATTACGCAATTTTAGTTTATGCACACCCAACTAAAGGAAAAAACGCCATCAGTTATTGAGAACACCTGAAAAAATAAATAACTGCAAAAACGTTGTCACTTTCAACTATATACATATATATATATATATATGTATATATATATGTATATATATATACATATATACATATATATTACTGTAGAAGAATGTAGTACCACATTTGTCAATCAAATGAAAACCACAATTGGACAAAAAAAAAAATGGAGACAGGGACTCTATATATTTCGATTGCAAACTGCAATCCTCTTCAGTATATCTACCGAAGAGAATTTCAGTTTGCAATTGAAAAATATAGATTCCCTGTCTCCAGTTTTTTTTCAACTGGTTTTCACGTGGTATATATATATATATATATATATATATATATATATATATATATATATATATATGTACATATACATATATATATATATATATATATATATACATGTATACATCTGTGTATGTATATACATATATATATATATATATATATATATACATATATGTATGTGTGTGTATGTGTGTGTTTGTGTGTGTGTGTGCGTGAGTGAGTGTGTGTGTGTGTGTGTGTGTGTGTGTGTGTGTGTGTGTGTGTGTGTGTGTGTGTGTCTGTGTGTGTGTGTGTGTGTGTGTGTGTGTGTGTGTGTGTGTGTGTGTGTGTGTGTGTGTGTGTATGTGTGTGTGTGTGTGTGTCTGTGTGTGTGTGTGTGTGTGTGTGTGTGTGTGTGTGTGTGTGTGTCTGTGTGTGTGTGTGTGTGTGTGTGTGTGTGTGTGTGTGTGTGTGTGTGTGTGTGTGTATGTGTGTGTTTGTGTGTGTGTTTACCTAGTTGTGTTTACCTAATTGTATCTTACGGGGAGGGGAGCTACGATCGTGGTGTCCCTTCTCTGTATCTCGCCATATCTAATTTGCTTTTAATTTCTTGTGTATGTGTATTTGTGTTTGTGTGTGTGTGTGTGTGTACGTGCGTGCGTGCGTGTTTGTGCGTGCGTGGGTGCGTGTGTGTGTGTGTGTGTGTGTGTGTGTGTGTGTGTGTGTGTGTGTGTGTGTGTGTGTGTGTGTGTGTGTGTGTGTGTGTGTGTGTGTGTGAGTGTGTGTTTGTGTATTCCCATACTCTCTCTTCATATTTTGCCTCGGCTACCGCTAGAGTACTTTATTGACCCTTTTGTGGAAAATAGACGGTTGCTCAATATGAGAAAAAAACATTAAATCGATTTGGCGTACCAATAAATCATCGAGAAAATTTTGTATTCCAAGATAAAAGACATTCGGAGACTGTTTTCAAATGTCAGCGTTGAAATTGTGAAGAAATGTCAACAGAATATGAGCTTAAAGAAAATAAGAAACAGAAAAAAGAAGTCGTAGGAATTATGAATATCTTCGGTGACGAGGTGGAGGGGATTTTCACGACCTCGATGGCAATGACGACGACGACGACGACGGCAATAACTGCAACAAAAAATAGTTCGTTCGATTTATTGAAATGTGTGATAAAAATAAACATGATCACAGAGGATTACAAAGGATTACAAAGGCGGAGCATGCCGACAAGTGAGCTTTTGGTCCATAATTAGGTCGGATGCAAAAATTTTGTTTAATAATGATAAATATGATAATATGAATAATATCAAATAAAATAAACAAATGCATAGGTACAGCTAAACAATAAACAAAATAGGTAAATAGTAAGTAATAATAAATGAAAATCAAGTAAATAACACAGGGGAACACATTTTCAGTAACTTTGAGTTGCATTGGATATTTTAAACGGATTTTGAAAGAGTTTTAGGCGCTGATTTCAAATCTGAAATTAGTTTTTCTCTACAAGCTCTAGTTTGTATGCAATTTGAGGTTAATGAAATTGTACATATGTGAACTTGCGTAAGCCATGTATAAGCATTTTTAACGTCCATATATATAGATAGCTTCTAATATTTTGATCATTCTTCTTTTGTTTCAGTTCAAACATGGCTTCCAGAATGAGACATCATTGCAGAAACAAGCCTGATGCCTTCTGCTACATATGTGGATGCTACACACTCAATCGTCAGAGACGTAACATATCCTCGTTCGTCAAGCGTGCCTACAAGGCATATTTTGAAGTTCATCTTGGTGATCAAGACAAGTAATGGGCTTCCATGTTGTGTGCCACAATTGTGAGGAAATGCTTCGAGACTGGACCAAAGGAAAAACGCAAAGGTCTGCCTTTTGGAGTTCCAATGATTTGGCGCGAACCCACCAACCATGTAACTGACTGTTATTTCTGCATGGTAAACACAACGGGTGTTGGGAAGAAAAACCGACATAAGATTACGTATCCGAACATTCCCTCAGCTATTCGGCCTGTTCCGCACTCTGAACGTGAAGAAGTACCTGTTCCAGTTTTCAAAGGCTTGCCTTCATTGGACGATAAAGACATTGGACATGATACAAGCCAGCAAGACAGTTGTGACAGTGAATTGTCAGAAAAGTGTTCACAATCGGAGGACTGTTCTTCAGACACTGAACCTTTCCCCGTCCCTAAGCCTCTTCCCCAGGCTGAACTGAATGATTTAGTGCGGGATTTAGGTCTTTCAAAGAAAGCAGCAGAGCTTTTGGCATCAAGATTACAAGGCAGAAATCTTGTTGATCACTCTGTTAAAGTATCATATTTCAGAAAGCGTGACCAGCTTTTTGTGACCTTCTTTTCAAAAGACAGACAGTTTGTTTACTGCCATGACATCCCAGGGCTTCTCCAAAGAACTGGGGGTGTACCTTACTATAGTCCTGCTGAACGGAGACTCTTTTTAGACAGTTTCAAAACGCAGTCTAAAGTGTGTTCTTTTACATAATGGCAAATGTTTATGGAGCAGTACCTGTCGGTCACTCAGTGCATTTGCGGGAAGACTATGATGATATGAGAATGGTCATGGACTTATTAAAGTATCATGAGCACAATTGGATAATTTGTGTAGACTTAAAGATGGTCAACTTTCTTCTTGGACAACAGAAAAGTTTCATCAAGTTTCCATGTTTCCTCTGTATGTGGGACAGCCGAGCACGAGACAGATATTGGGTCCAGAAGGACTGGCCTATTCGTGACACCCTTGAAGCAGGCATGCCAAATATCATACAAGACCCAATTGTAAACAGAGATAAGATCATCTTTCCTCCTCTTCACATCAAATTAGGTTTGATGAAACAATTTGTCAAGGCACTGGAAACCGAAGGTGAATGTTTCCAACACATCATCACAGCTTTACCAGGGTTATCATTTGAGAAGATCAAAGCAGGCGTGTTTGATGGCCCACAGATTCGAACCCTAATTCGTGATGATCAGTTTGTTGCTAAGATGACCGCTTAAGAAAGGGCAGCATGGTTATCCTTTGTGGCAGTCGTTCAGAACTTCCTTGGAAACAATAAGGCGGAGAACTACAGTGAACTTGTGAACAGAATGCTCCTCGCTTTTCGTGATCTCGGGTGCAACATGAGCATCAAGCTTCATTTTTTGAACAGCCACCTTGATCAGTTCCCTGACAACCTGGGGGCTGTGAGTGACGAACAAGGAGAACGATTCCACCAAGACCTAAAGATCATGGAAGAACGCTACCAAGGGCGCTGGGACAAAAGTATGATGGCTGACTACTGCTGGAGCATTAAACGAAATTGCCCAGATGAAATGTACAAACGCAAAAGCTACAAACGCAAATTCCTGCCTGAAAAAAATACACAAAGAAATTGATAAGCTTCCATCAGCTGTGGTGATGTTCTGAAGGATGCTAATCTAACTTTGGGATAGATGTTCTGTTAATGTTCTGTTTCTTTTGCCTTAATAAATGTACAGAAATGGCTTTCATACTGTTTTAAGATTCAAGTGAACAAAAGAAATTTGGCTGATATTTAATTTTACTATAATAACGAAAATTTAAAAAATAAATAAAAATGTCAAATTGCAAAAAATCTGTAGCTTGCAGACAAAACCCGACTTCAGATTTGAAATCAGCACACTCAAGTTGACTATAGAAAAGTCTTTTTTTAAATGCAACAAAATGAGTGTTCCCCAGTGTAATAATAAATAAACAGACAAATGATAACAAACAAATAAACAAAGGATATAAAACAGATGGGAGCCATTACAGCATCTTGCTTAGGTGTTTATCTAAACGAGTCTTAAAGCTTTGAACTGAGCTACATTGCACTGCCTATGCAGGAAATTTATTCCATTCATTAACTACACGGTTGGCGAAGTTGTTTCTACTCACTTCCAGTTTTCACTCTCAGTTTTCACTTTCAGTTTGAGACCATTATTTCTTATCGGATTCTCATTCAGTGTGAAAATTTTGTCACTTTTGATGTTGTCAATTCCCTTTAGAATTTTAAAGACCTGTATCAAATCACCTCTGAGTCTATACTTTTTTAGGGAAAACAGATTCATATGTTTTAGTCGATTTTCATATGATTTATTTTTTATATTTGGAATCAGTTTTGCGGCTCGCCGTTGTACTTTTTTCCAAATTGTCAATGTCTTTAATGAGATTCGGTGACCATACGGAAACAGCATATTCCAAATATGGACGAACTAACGATATATATGCCGGTAGCTTGTTGATTAGAAATGAACTTTTGAAGTCAAAGGGTCGTGCAATCAGTCCTAGAATCTTATTTGATTTCTCAGAGACTGAAATACACTGCTTAGATGATTTGAGATCGTTACTGATAATTACGCCGAGATCCTTTTCACTATCCACTTTTATTAACGAATTTACAAATAACTTCTCAGACCATTGCTGTAATCTATCTAAATCTTCTTGAATATTTAATTAGTTTAAGTGATCTTTTGCAATTCCACACACTTTTGCGAGAATGCTAAAGGAGTGTAAATTTGAAATCTGCGACCGGTTAACTGAAATATTAAATATTTAATATTCAGTAGACACTGGTTTTATGCCTACTGCTTGGAGGCAAGCAAACGTTGTTCTTGTTTTTAAGAAGGGAGATAGATCGTCTATATGCAACTTCAGGCCAATCAGTTTGAACATCGGTCATAGGAAAAATGCTTGAACCAGTAATAGTAAATAGACTCAGAGAACACATCGAAAGACATAATTTAATTCGTGATTCACAGCATGGTTTCTCCAAGGGTAAGCCATGTGTGACTAATCTTATATCCTTTTACACTAAAGTATATAAGGCGTCAGATAACAATGATAATTACGAATTTATTTACCTTGACTTTAGCAAAGCGTTCTACTAGGTGCCACACCAGAGACTACTAAATAAAATCAAAGCCCATGGTATAGGAGGAAAAGTGTTACAATGGATTAGAGCTTGGATTAGTAACAGAGAACAGCGGGTCACCATAAATGGAGTAAAATCTAGGTGGGGTAATGTTACTAATGGGGTCCCCCAGGGCTCGGTTTTGGGTCTCTTGTTGTTCATTATGTACATAAACGACTTAGACGATAGGATGAATAGTGATGTTAGTAAGTTTGCGGACGACACTAAAATGGGTTGCCTAATTAGGTCAGAAGACGACGCAGAGATTCTGCAGGATTATCTTAACAAATTGTTCACGTGGTCGGTGAAATGGCAAATGAACTTCAATATCTCTAAGTGTAACGTGTTAAACGTAAGGCTACACAACCCCGAAAATAGATACAGCTTAGATAACACGCTTTTAGAGAAAATTGAGTGCGAGAGAGCTTGGGAGTTCTGGTGAGTCCGGACCTTAAAACCAGGAAACAGTGCGTTAGCGCCAGGAATAAAGCTAACAGAGCATTAGGTTTCATTGCTAGGACGGTAACGAATAGAAGTGCAGAGGTAATTATTAAACTCTATCTAGCGATAGTTAGACCTATCCTTGACTATGCGATACAGTTTTGGTCTTCGTCCTACAGAATGGACATCAATTCACTAGAATCGGTACAGAGAAGAATGACCAAAATGATACATGGACTCAGAAATTTGCCTTACGAAGAGAGGCTTAGGCACCTTAACTTAGGCTCTCTGGAAAGACGCAGAGTGTGGGGTGATCTAATAGAGGTGTTCAAGTGGATCAAAGCTTTAACAAGGGTGATACAAACAAGGTCATCATATTAAAACAACAGGGTAGGACTCGCAGTAATGGTTATAAATTGGACAAATTTAGATTTAAAAAGAAAATAGGCAAGAATTGGTTCACTAATAGGGTGGTCGACAAATGGAATAAACTTAGTAACCATGTAGTAAGCGCTGAAACTATCAGTTGTTTTATGAAACGATTAGACAACTTTATGGATGGGGATGACAGGTGGTGATGGATACGGAGCTGCCTAGTGTAGGCCTTATGGTCTCTTGCAGTCTCCTTCATTCTTATGTTCTTATGTTCTTATGTCCTTATGTTTTGTATCATCAGCAAATTTTGAAACAAAATATTTTAGTCCGTGGTCTATATCATCTAAAAATGTTGCCATTTAAAACAACTCTCTGTTTTCGATCATTCAACCAATTACTAGTACAACTTAATAGGCTATCACTTATTCCATGTGAAGCTAATTCAGTAAGTAGCCTTTCGTGGAGGACGGTATCAAAAGGTTTTGCAAAGTCTAAATATATTAAATCTATATTGTTTCTTTTATCTTAATTCGAGATGATGGAATGATGATGTAAGACCTAAATTAAAGGTGAAATTCCAGAGCAGTCTCAGTTTCATATTAGGCATGAAATAAAGAGAACAAATTAAAAAGAGTGGAATTTTGTGGCTTCAGATTTGAAAATAACAAATATGATTTTTTTGTAAAGTTGGATAATCTTGTCCAAAGAATGAATGAACAGAATTTGTATTTTTTAGTGAAAATGGACAA
>NC_134777.1:132013060-132015560 GCF_046742065.1 Oratosquilla oratoria
GTCTGTGCTTACACTTGTGATATACCCGAAGCAGGTCTCCATCTATGTACCAACTCCACGATTTCCCTTTTAAGGGAAGGGCAGGGTTTAAGGGAACACACAGGGTTGTCTCCAGAAGAGACAACCCTTGATGGAGAAGGAGGCGCATGGGAGATTGTTCGGGGAAACCGTTGGGACTGGCGTCGGCGTGTGAGTGAACCAACGCGATCCCTGGCATATGAAGCTCCCAATTGATGACGATCAGAGTGTACAAACACACTCCCATGCCAAAAGACCCACTCCCACCCATTTCATCATTTTAGGGATGAAAGGTAGACTGTCCCTTCTGCACTGTGTGGGTCCAATATGGTACATTGAGGCATAGCTCATTTACCTCAAACCACCATAACCGAAGGCGATTGATATGGATTGAAATATGAAGAGGCATTGTTCGGGTAAGTAAGACATCGCACCCACTTGCTACACTCATGCATTGATCACACAAAAACACATTAATATTCAATAAAGAAGGAGACTCATATGAGTTATGTGGGAAAGGGGGTCTGTTCATATGAATGCTGAGTACTGGATTCACAAATGAGATCATATGGACGTGATGACAACACTGATCCGACAACCAATTCCAGTTCGTCACGTCAGCTTAAAATTTCTCACTTCCGAATCCCTGATTCATGTGTTCTTTGCCCTGAAACCTCTCCGTCACTATTGGTGTCTTTTTTCACAACTATCGTCTTTCAGGTAAAAAATTTCGTATTTATAGAGCAACCTTTCAGATTTGTTGTTACGTTAACTTCGTTTGTCGTGTTGATTCCTTCATTTACGATTGCATTTTTCGCTCTCATGTTTTTGTCCTAGTAAATGCGACCACACCAAGTCTCATTAAACTACTGTGATAAGGTACAGAGGCTGTTATCATAATTTATCATTTTAAGCTGACACATTTGGCAATATCAGTATTACCACCCTGTTTAATTTTTTTTAAGCTAACACTAGTAAGGATAGAAGTACAGGGATACAGTTTGAGGAATTTGGTTGTCAAATCAATATTCCTTGCCATCGTCAGATATCTTCATCGATTCTGATCAATTTCCGACCAGCTCTCGTTGTTGTTGTTGATCTGCCCTCGATGGCACTGAAATGTAACACTGGGACATTCATGGACTACCGTCAGAGGCCCTCCATCCTTGATATGTGGAGTTTGTGTCCGTGTACTCCCAGCAGGGTGCTGTCTGCGAAGATATGTGTGACTGTAACTGTCGTTGTTCTGTATATTCCGGAGAATTAGGAGGCTCCAGGATGATTTGAACAGGAGTGCGTGGGGATAATTGGTTATAGGGTAATCTGCTTATTGTACCATCTAAGGACTCGATGTCGCTCAAATCTTGAAGACTATGGTACGAAAATTCCTTATTAGTAGATTGCCTTAGACTGGACAGTTCATTGTCATCATCTGAGCCTGTTGTTTCGCTATGTAAGTTACCAGTTTTTTCTTCCTGGCCATCATGGTCCAAAGCTTCGTTGGTTTGCCTGGTTGTGGTGAGAGTATTGGACGGTGAAGTCGCTGGACTCTCGGACACGTGATTCTTGGAACGCGCTGCATGAACATCCTCTTCGTCGTGACGCCTGATCAAGTCACTCATGCGAAACCCCTCCTTCCATATCTCGATGTCCTTGGCCTCGTCTTCAATATCAAAGTCATCGTCATCTTCGTCGTCTTCGTCGTTCCAGTGGGTGACTGCCTGGAGAACGTCGTCTTTATCCACCCACAATGGATTGTCAAAAGTAGTCAACGTCAAGTTGTCTTTGGTCCTCTTTAAGAGAGGGTGGTATTGGTGATTGTGCTGTCGCAGACTGCGATAATGGTTGTCGCTTCTGGAGTACCTGTCTCTTGACTCAGTTTTGGGATGAGCACTCGATCTGGTCCTCTCAGCTTTTAATCGTTTGTGCTCGGCCATGCAGTTTGGATTCCTGACGATGTTGTTATCGAAGTTGACGGTGAGGCTCGTTCTGCAGCTCATGGCTCTTCTGAAGCCACCGTTGGCTTTGCAAATACAACTGACCTCCCTCCTGTAGCTAAGATGTCTTCTGTCACCGTCCTTACTGCAATAAAGGCACCTCTCGCAAGCTGACGTGTCAAGGGTGTTACAGTTATATTTGCCCGGACTTCGCCCGTACCTGCTGGAGGAGGGCGTGCTTGTTGCTGTCGTGTTCGTGGTAGCACTGAAGGCAGAGGAAGGGGAGGGTGTAGACGAAGTGAATCTTGTGGTGTGGGAGTGGGTGTAATTGAGATGGGACGTGTGGCTCGAGGCATGTGGAATGCAGAGGGCTGATCTGAATGCTCGGCGGAATCGAGAAGACGTCGCGTTGTACAGAAGGGGGTTGATGGCGGAATTGACATAGACCAGGAGGCGGCAAGCAAAGAGGAGATTGAAGTAGGAGTCCTGTGGAGGAAAATTGGAGAACAAATTAGTGTCCTGTGGGGAGGAAAATTGAGGGACAT
>NC_134777.1:132023060-132033060 GCF_046742065.1 Oratosquilla oratoria
GTAATTCTGGGCTAGATATAGGACATTGTTGATGTAATGAAAAGGGGTGTTGACGTCATGTCGCCGACAGGATCAAAGGCAACGCGGAGTCGGTTTCCAAAGAATGTCGACATTTTTGTAATATTCCTAAGAGAAAGAGAGAGAGAGAGAGAGAGAGAGAGAGAGAGAGAGAGAGAGAGAGAGAGAGAGAGAGAGAGAGAGAGAGAGAGAGAGAGAGAGAGAGAGAGAGAGAGAAGCAAAATAAAAAGATAGATGGTCAGATAGACATATAGAGAAAGTATGATAGATCAAAGATCAACAGAGACACAAAACAATAATAAACAGATAACTAGATAGACATACGCATAGACAGATAAACAGATGAAAACTTGAATGGCGTTACGAAACGAGGAAGAAATGGGGCAGTAAAGGTTTTACGAGGAAACCATTCCGTCAAACAGAAATTCTTTCGGGATGAAGAACCTTCGGTTCGCCTAGATGCTGAGGACCTCAACCCACAAGACTTGAGTCCACAACACCATCCGAAGAACTCAACACTCCCGACAAAGCTGTCACCAATCTCTCTAAGGTCTTTGTCACACAATAATCCCGAAATCAATAGAATTGTGTGAATGTATGTTTTTTTTTATCTATGAATTAATGTATTTGTTATATATGTATATGTATATGTATATTTATTTTTATTTATATATACATATATATATATATATATATATATATATATATATATATATATATATTACTTTGCAGTATTTCACAAATGACACGTGAATATAATTTGCAGAAAAAACACTGGTAAATAAGAAACGTAGTTCGAACGTTTTCGTCTATTTAAGACATCATCAAGGGAATACAGTAAAGGAGATACAGACAGTATATATACAGAATTAAAAAATATTTTAGGGAACACGGAAAGATGTGTCACACAAGCCTGAGAAAATTACCAATAACCCTTAGGTCACAGATGGACCAAATGTCCGGGCAGGAAAACATGTAACAATTTTCTTTGAAATAAAATTATCAAGCCTGTACATACCTAGGCTTAGATTGATATTTTGATCAAAAGTTTGTTTTATGTGGCTTGATTCAATTATGTTCCTTTCAGTAAAGGAATTACAAGAGGTTATTTTAATAGCATTTTTCCAGTCAATTACATGATCTTGCTCTCTCACATGTACAAAAATACCACTAGACATTTGACCACTTCTCACACTGTATTTATGTTGGTTTATTCTTGTTTGTAAATCTTTGCCAGTTTGTCCGATGTAAGATCCAAATTTAGATTCTTTTCTTAGTAAATTAAATAATCTGGTTCCATCAATAAAATTCACCATGGAAACTGAAATAGATAATAAGCTACAAGTTCTAGATATTTTACTACACAGAAGCGGAAGATATATTAAGTATGATGTTTTTAGAAAAACACTAATAATTTATCTTACGTTCATTATTACTCTGTTCACAGTGAAAAAACTAAGCTTTCTGTCTTTAGTTCAATGTTCCTCAGAGCGTACAGAATTTGCAGCCCTAAATTTCTGGATAATGAGTTGAGCAAGATATACAGTATTGCATCAGACTTAAAATATCCAAAGCATTTGGTAGACAATTCCCACACTATGGCTATAAAAACTTACTATAAAACTCCACAGGAGAAAAATAATTGTTGTCATAAGAACCTCCTAGTGCTTCCTTTTCATGAAAGTATGGCAAGACTACCAAAAATACTTAATGAATTCAACATAAATGTAGTCTTTAAGAACAATAGTACTTTTAAAATATACTAATTAAAAATTCTCCACATAACACTGAAGGTTGCGTATACACCATTCCTTGTCTGCAGTGCCAAAAATTTTACATCGGACAAACTGGCAAAGATTTACAAACAAGAATAAACCAACATAAATACAGTGTGAGAAGTGGTCAAATGTCTAATGGTATTTTTTTCATGTGAGGGACCAAAATCATGTAATTGACTGGAAAAATGCTATTGAAATAACCTCTTGTAATTCCTTTACTGAAAGGAACATAATTGAGTCAAGCCACATAAAACAAACTTTTGATCAAAATATCAATCTAAGCCTAGGTATGTACAGGTTTGATAATTTTATTTCAAAGAAAATTGTTACATGTTTTCCTGCCCGGACATTTGGTCCATCTGTGACCTGAGGGTTGTTGGTGATTTTCTCAGGCTTGTGTGACACATCTTTCCGTTTTCCCTAAGATATTTTCTTACTTCTGTATATATACTGTCTGTATCTCCTTTACTATATTCCCTTGATGATGTCTTAAATAGACGAAAACGTTCGAACTACGTTTCTTATTTACCAGTGTTTTTTCTGCAATATATATATATATTGTATACAATAGCATGATGACAACTCACAATTTTCTTGTTATCTTATTCAATACTGCGAACAAGGTGACGTATTTCAAGAGGCAATCTATGTAGAAGATCAGCAAAAGACATTACAACACTGAGGCAGGGTAGTCAAACTAGTAGATATTTCGGTACCAACGTTTCGAAGTTACACAACTTCATTCTCAAGGCAGAATTAATACATACAATGATCAATGCGTAAATATACAGGGTCCTAGGAAAGGTCAGAAAAAGGACAATACCCCACAGCAAGGACAAATGATCACCCACGCCGTGGGGGTGATCAATTGGTCACCGTGCTGTGGGGTGGAAGAGTAGTTGTTATCAACATGGAAATGTGCGATCATGGCTTTGGAAAAAGGGAGAATTTGAAGACCTTGAAGCTGTTTATTCATGTTAGAGTTGCAGTGTTTGATGTGCAACGTTTCGTGAATCGCAAGTCTTCTTTGGTCTTTTTCTGTGGCTGCAGGTCTTACGTCAAATATTCGAGAAGAAATCCAGCCTACACTTCACCATGGAAAAGAGTACAGATGGTGCCCTTCCCCTCTTGGATGTCCTCCTAAAAATTGAGGAGGACACAAACTCTATTTCGGTCTACGTCAAATCCACTAACTCTGGCTATTGTCTGAATTGGCAAAGCGAATGCCCTGACCGATTTAAAGGGACTACTATCGCGGCTTTCTTCAGGAGAGCTCTGTCCCACTGCAGCGAATGGAAAAACGTCCACAGAGAAATAGATCGGGTGTCCCAAATGCTTGTAGATAATGAATACCCACACCACGTCGTTTCCGGTGTGGTCAAACGCACCATAAACAAGTGGTATAACCAACAAAACAACGCCTTACAGATAATCCCGCCTAGCAACAAAATAAATTTATATCATAAGTCCCAAATGTCAACCTCGTATAAGACCGAAGAACGCGTTATCAAGGATATCGTTAAAAGAAATATATAACCTATTAACGAGAGCGATATGTTAAACCTAGTCATTTTCTACAAAAATAAGAGGATTAGTTACCTGATCATGAGAAATAACACCACTCCCGAACGCCCTCTCCTTCAGCGTAGTCATGTCGTATACAAATTTGTATGCCACCATGAGGACTGTGGGCCTCATGCGTCGTACATTGGTATGACTACTACTAAAGTATCGAGAAGGCTTACTCTTCCTTTATCTGCAGGCGCCATCAAAAACCATTGCAGAAACCACCACCAACTACGACTCACAAGAGAGGACCTCAGGAAGGGTATTTCCATTACTGCCACGGAAAAAAGAAGACTTGCGATTCTCGAAGCGTTGCACATCAAACACTGCAACCCTGACATGAATAAACAGCTTCAAGATCTTCAAAATCTCCCTTCTTCCAAAGCCATGATCGCACATTTCCATGTTGATAACATCTACTCTTCCACCCCACAGCGCGGTGACCAATTGATCACCTCACGGCGTGGGTGATCATTTGTCCTTGCTGTAGGATTTTGTCCTTTTTCTGACCTCTCCTAGGTCCCTGTATATTTACGCATTGATCATTGTATGTATAAATTCTGCCTTGAGAATGAAGTTGTGTAACTTCGAAACGTTGGTACCGAAATATCTACTAGTTTGACTACCCTGCCTCAGTGTTGTAATATCTTTTGCTGACTTTCTACATAGATTACCTCTTGAAATACGTCACCTTGTTCGTAGTATTGAATAAGTTAACAAGAAAATTGTGAATCTTCATCATGCTGTTATACACATTTCTTGCCAGAGGGGGAACCTCCTGCCTAAGTATTCTCTCTCTCTCTCTCTCTCTCACACACACACACACACATATATATATCATATGTATGTATATATATATATATATATATATATATGTGTGTGTGTGTGTGTGTGTGTGTGTGTGTGTGTGTGTGTGTGTGTGTGTGTGTGTGTTGAGACATTGTGACAGGTTTGAGGAAGGTGGAAGAGTAAGACACGGGTCTAGGGCCGATTTTATTCCTGACCGGTTTCGCATAGAGCTTCTTCACAGGATTGATACTCCTGGATAATGCTGACAGTATACAGAGTAGACCCGACACCACAATCCCACCAACTAGGCAGGGGACGCGGGTGGGTGGACAGAGACCTGTAAATGAATAAATGCACCAATCTATTGAAAATCAAATCAAATGCGTTTCTCAAATAATTTATTAAAATTAGTAAAAGTGTAGAAATGATGAGCTAAAGTGAGCGTAGAATGTGTGGAACCTGCCAGACAAGAGATCATCGGACATTTTTCCACCGATGTAAGTCGGCGCCGTCTTTGTGTTGCTCCTAATAGCTGCGTATTTCGCTTTGTACTTTGACCCTTTTATGTCCCCTACTTTTTGGTTCATGTTATCTTCGGTAGCTATGTATAAGGCCTCAATAACCTTACTCTGTCTCCTTGCTAGGCCTTTTCTCAATACTTTTGCCTCTTGCCAGTTGGGTAGATGGCCGTCTTTGCGTGGCCCACCAGCGCATTTTAGAGGCGATGGTTTCTCAAATCCGCCTTGTGTTCCCTTATTCTCTTTTGGAGGCCTCTATGGCTTTCGCCAAAGTATGCCTTCTTACATTTGCTAGACCCCACTTAGGTCGTTACTTACTTTCGTAGTTTGTGTTACTAAGTGTCTTATTTTCTTACCTGTGTCATTAATAACTTCCAGACCAAGCAGCCGTAATGCGGCTCCCAGTGAGTGAGTGAGACTAGTTCCCAAAACAAGTATTGCCTGTCCCGTTTGGCCGGGTCCTTACGTCGTCTGATGTTTTGTGCTTTCTTGAGAGAGGTGGACAAAAAAGGCCTCTGGCTAGCCCTATTTCCTAAGAATGGTTTTAATGAGTGAGATTTCTTCGTCGAGGGACTTCTGACTGCAAATTCTCAGTGCTTTGAGGAAGAAACCTATTATCTCTCCTGTTTTTGTTCTCTCACCATGTGCGCTGTAGTAGTGTTTTTCTTTAATTATGGGCCTCCTGCAGACTCTGAAAAGAGCTTCTTTACAGTTTCTGATTATTTCAGAGTCTAGAAAAGGTAGGCGACCATGAGAATCGACCTCCATAGTGAATTGAATATTCTTAACTACCTTATTCAATTTTAATAATATATCACCTTTCTCCGTCTCTACCGGAGAAACAAATAGGCAGTCATCTACGTACCCAAGGAGGCAATTTGGTTCAGGTACATAGATGACTGCCTATTTATTTCTCCGATAGAAAAGGCCTAGCAAGGAGACAGAGAAAGGTAATTGAGGCCTTATACATAGCTACCGAAGACAACATGAACCAAAAAGTAGGAGATATAAAAGGGTCAAAATACATAGCGAAATACGCAGCTATTAGAAGCAACACATGGACGACGCCGACTTAGATCGGTGGAGAAATGTCCGATAATCTTTTGTCCGGCAGGTTCCACACATTCTACACTCACGTTAGCCCATCATTTCTACACTTTTACTAATTTTTGATACATGATTTGGGAAACGCATTTTATTTTATTTTCAATAGATTAACGAATCTATTCATTTACAGGTCTCTGTCCACCCGCCCGCGTCCCCTGCCTAGTTGATGGGATTGTGGTGTCGGGTCTACTATGTATACCGTCAGCATTATCCAGGAGTATCAATCCTGTGAAGAAGCTCTAAGCGAAACCGGTCAGGAATAAACTCGGCCCGAGACCCGTGTCCTACTCTTCCACCTTCCCCATACATACACACACACACACACACACACACACACACACACACACACACACACACACACACACACACACACACACACACACACACACACACACACACACACACACACACACACATATATATATATATATATATATATATATATGTGTGTGTGTGTGTGTGTGTGTGTGTGTTTGTGTGCGTATGTGTATGTGTATATACATATACATAAGAATGCACATAACGACGAGTCTAGTGTTTGCGTTCTATCCCACCTTGGCTCATGAACTCTTGACAACAAAACACTTGAAAATAAGATTTGGTGGAAACCACCAGGAAACGACAGACGTTGTACAAACGTTTTCGTCAGTTCTTTAGGTTAATCTTCAGCGTCTATATGTATGTATGTATGCATATATGTATGTATGTATGCATGTATGTATGCATGTATGTATGCATATATGTATGTATGTATGTATGTACACATTTATGTATGTATGTACGTATGTACGTACGTATGTATGTATATAAGTGTGAATTTATGGAGGTATATATATGTACAAATTTATGTATGTACAAGTGCATGCATGTAAATATGTATGTGCGTATGTATTTATGTGTGTATGTGCGTGTGTACATATGTGTGGATGTATATATGCACAATTTTATGTATATGTAAGTACATGCATGTAAATATGTATGTGCGTATGTATTTATGTACCTATATGTGCGTACGTATTATGTACGCATGTATGTATGCATGTATGTATGTATGTACCAGGCATGTGCCGTCGGTAATTATTCAGGGTAGGCAGTTGGTGATTTTATGGAGTGAAATGTCATCAAAATATTCGTCAGTATAATTAAAGGGTAGAAATGTTATGAATATTTACTAAATCCCCCGTCATGATATCACAATCCGAGTCAAATGTTGTGAATTTGAAAAGCTGCAGGACGACTTGGTCTGTAGTGTTCTAGACTTCCCTAAGTCTACAGTTCAAAAACGTGTCAAATATTCGTATAGGTTTAACTTCTCTTAGTTCGTCATTTAGCTTCTCAACATATGACGCAAAGGTAATATGACATTTGGAAAATTTAAAGATAAAAAAATTGCAAACGAAGTCGTTTCCACTCAAACGAACTCACTCTAGTCGTGATAGTGTGACATGGGCTTTACTAATTATATTAACCCATTTGTACACAAAATCAGTTGTTCTCTTAGGGTTGGCACTATCTACTTTGCCTACATAGACAGCACGTCCCTGTTATTTACCTAATTGGAGTATATATATATATATATATATATAATATGTATACATATATATATATATGTGTATATATATACACATACATATATACATATATATATATATATATATATATATATGTATATATACATATATATCAGATAATTTTTATGACCATCGCGCAAGGATTCGAACCTGCGCTGTACATGACGACAAGAGGCCCGCCATGACTACCCCCTTAGACCGCGCGACCAACTGATACTTAAAATCGTTGGTCGAGCGGTCTAAGGCGGTAGTCATGGCGGGCCTCTTGTCGTCGTCATGTACAGCGCAGGTTCGAATCCTTGCGCGATGGTCATAAAAATTATCTGATTAATGTCGCTGTCCACTAGCGAATTCCTCGTATATATATATATATATATATATATGTATATATATATATATATATATATATATTTACCTTATAGTAGTATACAGGAAATGATCAACGCTCGTTGGGTCCCGTGCCCTACTCTCCAATTTGATCAAATCTAGCCTCAAATTAATGTATAGTTCTAGCCTAATCTATATCCTTGATTTCCAATTATCATATTTAGATTTGAATTCATGTATTGATCAAGTTTAGGCAAAATCACATTCAAAGCTATTCCAAGTATTTATGTATCTATACGGAAAATGTATTTCTTCATATCCTTTGGATATGTAGACTTTCTTAATTGTGTGTGTGTGTTTGTGTGTGTGTGTGATTCACCACGGTCTTGGATCACGTGTTGGACTCGTGATCGACAGCTATTTCCCTCTCGGAAGAGAGCTCAGAGGTCATATATGACCGCTCTATGGGTAATGCTGTGATCTTAAACGCATACACACACACCCAACTCCCCGCCCACGAGTTGGAGTAACGACCCGCAGCGCAGCGATACTGGAATTATTTCAGCCCTGAGGGGGATTCGAACCCGGACCTTCGGGTGTGTGTGTGTGTGTGTGTGTGTGTGTGTGTGTGTGTGTGTGTGTGTGTGTGTGTGTGTGTGTGTGTGTGTGTGTGTGTGTGTGTGTGCTATATCTCATTTTACGCTATTCCAAGTATTCATGCATGTATATGGAAAACTGTATTTCTTCACATCCTTTAGACACGTACGTACGTACGTATGTATGTATGTATGTATGTATGTATGTATGTATGTATGCATGCATGCATGCATGTATGTATGTATGTATGTATGTATGTACGTACGTGCGTACGTATATATGTATGTATGTATGAGGAGGAGAACAGGGGTGGAAAAGGAGCTGGGAGATAGGGTTCATGAAAGAATATTAGGATGGTTTGGACACATGGAAAGAATGAGTGACGAAAGACTAGTAAAAGAAGTATGGAAGGCAGATGTGGAGGGAGTGAACATGAGGGGACGTCCTAGGATGAGGTGGATGGATGGGGTGAAGGGGTTTTGGGGAAGAGGGGAATGTTTGTTGAGGAAGGACGGGAGAGGACAGAAGACAGGGGTGAATGGAGAATGGTTGTATATGGATGATGTTGTGATTGCATGAGGTGGAATGGGCGGGGGGATGGGGGTGAGGTAGTATGTGTGATCAAAATTTGACGCAGTCCGAAGGGATTTCTCCTCGTCCTCTCCTTTTATGCAATGGGGGGACGGAGAGGAGGGGTCGCCGATTTAATGAAGCGGCCTTGCTGTGGATGTGCTGTGTCTTGCGACACTGCTTCTGACCCAGGGCAGTGGACAAGGTGCAGGGATGACCCGTCATTCAGGAGGTGCTCAGATGGGAGGGAGGGTGGAGGGGTGTGGAGTGTATTCAGGGATGGAAATGGTGGGAATGATTTTATGCCTTTTTCTTTTTGGCTACCTCCCTTGTAAGGGGGAAAAAGCCTTGGTATATGTATGTATGTATGTATGTATGTATGCATGTATGTATGTATGTATGTATGTATGTAAGCATGTATGTATGTATGTATGTATGTATGTATGTATGTATGTATGTATGTATGTATGTATGTATGTATGTACGTATGTATGTACGTATGTATGCATGCATGTATGTGAAAGGGGATTTGATAAAGGACGCCTGACCTGTCTTCGAGCGCGGAGATGCGGCGTGGGCGAAGAGAGGTGAGGATCTTCGAGGAGGAGATGCCGGGACATGACCCAGTAGAGCCCGGCCACGACCACCAGGGGCACGTAGAAGAAGACCGTCATGCTCGACACGAGGAACACCTGCAAAAGGAACAGAAGGTCTTCCGTGAACAGGTCTTAGTTTTAACAGAGCAGTGGGTGTGGACAGAGTATGGCTAACAGATATATGTATATATGTTTGTGTGTATACATGTGAGTATATGTATATGTATATGTATATGTATATGTATATGTATTGTATATGTATATGTATATGTATGTGTATATGTATATGTATGCGTAAGTAACCACTAGGAAAAGTAAACTAACGAAGCAGAGCGCTTTCGTATAATTACATCTGAAGATGTAATTATATGAAAGCGCTCTGCTTCGTTAGTTTACTTTTCCTAGTGGTTACTTACTCATTTGTGAACACACGCTCCTAGTGTTTTTATTGCATGTATATGTATATGTATATGTATATGTATATGTATATGTATATGCATATGCATATGCATATGTATATGTATATGTATATGTATATGCATATGCATATGTATATGTATATG
>NC_134777.1:132040560-132043060 GCF_046742065.1 Oratosquilla oratoria
CTCTCTCTCTCTCTCTCTCTCTCTCTCTCACTCTCTCTCTCTCTCTCTCTCTCTCTCTCTCTCTCTCTCTCTCTCTCTCTCTCTCTCTCTCTCTCTCTCTCTCTCTCTCTCTCTCTCTCTCTATCTATCTATCTCTCTCTCTCTGGGGGGAAATTGTAGAGTGACATATAGGAGGAGGAGACTACTGCACATGAAATTAAAATATTTCTCACACAAAGTTTCCAAAATGAAAAAAAAATCAGAAGAGGTAGAGAAGGAGGAAGAAGAGGAGAAAAAGGAGGAGAAAGAAGAGGAGGAGAAGGAAGAATATGAGGAAGAAGAGGAGGAAGAACAAGACAAGGAGGAATAGGAAGAGGAGGAGTAGGAAGGAGAGGGAGAAGAGGAGGAAGAGGAGGAGGAAGAGGAAGAAGAAGAGGAGGAAGAAGGGGAGGGAGAGGAAGAGGACGAAGAGGAGGAGGAGGAGGAGGAAGAAGAAGAGGAGGAAGAAGGAAAAGGACGAAGAGGAGGAGGAACAGGAGGAAGCGGAACTGGAAGCAGGGGAGGGAGAAGAGAAGGAGGAGAATGAGAGGAGGAAGAAAAGGAGGGAGAAGAGGAGGATGAGGAGGAGGAGGAAGAGGAGGAGTGGTTTAAAATGATAACGTGTCAGATGAGATTTACAGGCAAATATATGCATGTACGCACGCAAACACACCAAATGGAATATTTGAGCGGGAAGGGGGAGAGAGGGGGAAGAGGATGGGGGAGAAGGGAGAGCAGAGGGGAGAGAAGAGGGGAGGGGGAGGAGGAGGAGGAGTGGAAGGGAGGTGGGGAGGGGGAAAGGGTAGAGAAGAAGGGAGAGGGGGAAGGAGGGGAGGGCGGAGGGGGAGAGTTGGGAGAGTGGAGAAGGGTAGGGTAGAAAGGGAGAGGAGAGGAAAGGAGGAGAAGGGGAAGGGGAAGGCGGAGGGCAGGGGGAGGGGGAAGGGGAAGGGGGTGGAAGAGGAATGGCGGAAGGGGTAGGGGGGAGAGGGGAGAGCCTGATTCCAATATTCCAAATAGACGAGTCCATGGTCAACTGAACATTTTTTTTTTTTTTCAAAAATCTTTTTTTTTTCAAAAATGTTCCCCAGTTCTCCCATTCCCCATATTTGCTCGGCTCAATTGTTTTGTACAGTGGGGTCCTAAAGTACCGTCTCTACTTCCAGATGAAATAAGCGAAAGTCAAAATAGAACAATGGAATACATTAAGGAAAAAATACAATATCAAGATATATTAAAATTATATGATTTATTAGAATTTTCTGGCTCTAGTTAATACCTGGAGTATAGTCTTGCACGATATATTTTATTCTGGTTAATATTAGACGATCTTATTAGGTTTGTTACATCACTATAACGAATCTGTGAATCTCTTTTTTTTTAAACATTGGGATGATTTTGTTAATTTTTATTTAATTGTGTTCTGTTTTATTTGTTTATTAATTTGTCTACCTACCTATTTATTCATTTCTTTACTTATAGCTTTCGTATCGTTGTTGAATTGAAAATTAAGCTGGTTCGATACATATCTCCAATGCCCCAACCACTCCCTCCCAGTCGTCTTTCTTTCCAGTACGTCCTTTCAGCTTGTTCTCAAGTGTCGCAAATAGGAAAATCAATAATGCATTTCACAGCGACATTTTACCTAGAAATGTGACATGATTGTACAAGTTTTTGCTAATGTTTAGTTTAAATGTGATACGTTATAGTGTTGAAGCAAAAACTAAAGATGAAAATGGAAAAAAAAACACGTAACATTTTGAGAAAACAGAGTAATTGGAAACAACAGTGATGGCGACCTCAATGGCACGTTAGGAAATGTAAGAGTGCGTGATAAACATTTATATATTTTTTTTGCTACCAAATATGCATGTTTACATCCAACTCACGTACAGAATTTACAATGTGTATTTTTTTGTAACTTAGATTAAGATTTTTTTTTCTTCTGAAAATGGAGCAGCTGCATATTCATGTAATTTTTAGTTGCCGTTAGGTTATATATATAACTTTTTATTCTATTTTGTTATATTTTTCTGTGTTCTGGAATACATCATGCGTAAAATATTAAGCAGATATCTACGCATATTAGACAAGTGTACCCACACACACATACGCACGCACACACACACATTACGCACGCGCGCGCACACACACATACACACAAAGACACATACATACACATAAGAACACACGCACACACACACACACACACACACACACACACACACACACACACACACACACACACACATGCACACACACACACACACACACACACACACACACACACACACACACACACACATACACACACACACACACACACACACACACACACACACACACACACACACACACACACACACACACACACACACACACACACACACACACACACACACACACACACACACACACACACACACACACACACACACACACACGCACACACACACACACACACACACACACACACACACACACA
>NC_134777.1:132048060-132055560 GCF_046742065.1 Oratosquilla oratoria
ACAATGGTGTGGGTTATATATGCGCATAGATGTGTATTGTCTATGAAGAGGAATCTCCCCAGGATTTCATAGCTCCTGTAACGAGAATACATACATATGTATATGTATGCTAAGAGCAAAATCGGTTAGGAATAGAACTCAGGAATCAGATCCTGACCCGTGGCTTTCCCTTTCCACCTTTCTCAATGTATATATATATATATATATATATATATATATATATATATATATATATATATATATATATATGTGTGTGTGTGTGTGTGTATTCACTTGGTCTTTGGATCACGTGTTGGACTCGTGATCGACAGCTATTTCCCTCCTGGAAGAGAGCTCAGAGCTCGTAGGTCCGATCCATGGGTAATGCTATGACCTCACACACACACACACACCCAACTCCCGCCCACGAGAGTCAGAGTAACGACCCGAAGCACAGCTGTACCGAAATAATTTCGGCCCTGGGCAGGATTCGAACCAAGCACTACGCGCACCACCATGCTAGTAGTTCATCGTTCTACCAACTAGTGTGTGTGTGTGTGTGTGTGTGTGTGTGTGTGTGTGTGTGTGTATATGTATATATATATATATATATATTATATATATATATATATATGTATATATATATATATATATATATATTCTGAGAGTCATTTCTCCCCTATAGTGTTGAGAAAATAGTAATCGTGCCGCTCATATGGAAAAAGACACAACATCCTCGCCACAGCGATGGTGTAAATCTTTGCTACTCTAACGCCGTAAATCTAACGAGGAAAATAATCCACCAATCCACAGAAGATCATAATTGGCTGCCAGGCTATGCAAGAAAAGGACATCGCGATACGAAAGGGGCTGGTACGCACCAGAAATGCACAAGTCGATCGTTTGCAATGCATTGTTTGTAAACTGGCTATTACCTCCCTCTGTTCCTCTCACTTCTACCTCTACACATAGGAACATAATTTCTGTTTCTTTTTCCTGATATTTCCGTAGTTCTTAGGCACACCCTTCCAGCTGTTTACAGATTTTGTTCAGTACCTTTTGCATAATTACTCCTCCGAGTGAGTATTGGAGTGTTTTCCTTCTCTTGTGCCTCCAGGGTTTCGAATTTAGTCTTGCATGGGCAGCATTGTATTCTATTTCAATTGTTAGTTGTGTACTTAGTTTTTTTTTACCTATATCATCAATACATATATTTGTTTGTCTGATTATTTGTTTATTTATACACACACACACACACACAAACATATATATAAATATATATATATATACCTGTATATATTTATATATATATATATATACATATATATATAAATATATATATATAAATATATATATATATAGATATATATACATATACATATATTTATACATATACATGTATATTGGACGTAGAAAATCTCTTCATAAATATTTCAGGGGACTATACCATCCAGTATATAATCAACAGAGTTTACCATAATAATGACACCCCGAATTGCGACATCCCAGAACCTGTGGTGAAGAAACTGCTGGAATGCTGTACCAAAGAAGCACCATTCACCTGCTCGAGGGGGACCAAGTACTGCCAGATTGATGGAGTTGCCATGGGATCACTATTAGGAGTTCTAATCCATTATTCTTTCATGGGCAGCATTGAAGAAGAAGTATTTGATGAGGTACAGAGACCACGAATATACTGCCGATACATTGACGATATTTTTGTTGTGACCGAGATCATCCAACAGATTGAAGCCTTGCAACTACGATTGAAAGAAGCCTCTGGCCTCAACTTCACCATCGAACATAGTGATGAAGGTTCCCTCCCATTTCATAATGTTCTTGTGAAACAGGGAGAAGAAACTTTCACGCACCTCTCAACCAATGGGAGAACAGACCGTACCTAACCCGCAGCAATCCAACCAATCACCATCCACCTTCCGGGTATAAAAGTTGCTGATCTTCATGGAATCTCCATTACTTCAATTGCCACTGAAGAAGCACCAGGAGGTGCGAAAACGCGTTTTGGCTTTCGACTATGACTATTTCTATCTCATGACATACGGCGAATTACTCGGACTCCTGCCTATGGTATGCAAAGTCGCCCTACGAAAGAGAGAGAAGATTGACAAAAAGCTTTGTCACAACAAGCGTGTCATTTCATTCAATGATATATATATATATATATATATATATACAAGCCCCTGGCTTCGCCAGCCCGGCTGCGCCGGGGGGCTTGGCCTGCGGCGCACCTCGCTTCCCTCGCGGAGGGCTACGCCCCACCTTCAAACAAAGGCTATAAAATAAGCAACTGTAAATTATTCACCTCTTTTATTTTCGTCATTTTTGTTTTTTAGAAAAATATTTTTATTTAGACTTACGCCCAAGATCCGCTCGAGTCCCAAAGATCCGCTCGAGCCCTCAAGATCCGCTCGAGTCCCAAAGATCTACTCAAGTCCTCTAGATCCGCTCGAGTCCCAAAGATCCGCTCGAGTCCTCTAGATCCACTCGAGTCTCAAAGATCCGCTCGAGTCCTCTAGATCCGAAGAAGAAGAAGAAGAAGAAGAAGAAGAAGAAGAAGAAGAAGAAGAAGAAGAAGAAGAAGAAGAAGAAGAAGAAGAAGAAGAAGAAGAAGAAGAAGAAGAAGAAGAAGACGAAGAAGAAGAACGCGAAGACGAAGAAGAAGAAGAAGAACGCGAAGACGAAGAAGAACGCGAAGAAGAGGAGGAAGAAGAAGAACGCGAAGAAGAAAAAGAACGCGAAGAAGAACGCGAAGAAGAAGAAGAACGCGAAGAAGAAGAAGAAGAACGCGAAGAAGAAGAACGCGAAAAAGAACGCGAAGAAGAACGCGAAGAAGAAGAAGAACGCAAAGAAGAACGCGAAGAAGAAGAAGAAGAAGAAGAAGAAGAAGAAGAAGAAGAAGAAGAAGAAGAAGAAGAAGAAGAAGAAGAAGAAGAAGAAGAAGAAGAAGAAGAAGAAGAGGAAGAATACCACCTGACCCCGACTTCTTTTTCTTCTTCTTCTTCTTCCTATTGGACAACCCACCCGATGTCCCCAAAATACCACGGATTGAAAAACGGGAAAAACTGGAAAGACTTTATTTTTTAAGTTACATTGATATATATATATATATATATATATATATATATATATATATATATATATATAAAAATAAAGCTATATATATATTTGTGTGTGTGTGTGCGTGTGTGTATGTGTATATGTATGTACACACACACACACACACACACACACACACACACACACACACACACACACACACACACACACACACATATATATATATATATATATATATATATATATATATATATATATATACGATAATTTTTATGACAGTCGCATGCAGGATTCGAACCCACTGCTATCGGCCACTCGTAAGATCACCTTCACAGAGCCTTAGCCCACTACAACAACAGACACTACAAAAGCCTTGAAACCTGGAATCGAACTGATTCCCGAGGATAGGAAAGATCACTAATCTGCGACCCCAAATTCCTGTTTTACACAAGGCCCAAGTGCACCAGTTGGCAAGGGGTAAGGATCGGAACAAATCCCTTTCACGCTTTTCGCCATTGTAACTATGAGAGAAATTCGCTAGTAACAGCGACATCAATCCGATAATTTTTATGACAGTCGCATGCAGGATTCGAACCCACTGCTATCGGCCACTCGTAAGATCACCTTCACAGAGCCTTAGCCCACTACACCAACAGACACTACAAAAGCCTTGAAACATATATGTATATATATATATATATATATATATATACATATATATATATATGTATATATATATATATATATATATGTGTGTGTATTTATATGTATATATATATATATATATATATATATATTGAATATTCAAATGAAGGAATGTGTAATATCTTAAACAATTATTTCAGCTCGGTATTCGTAAACGAAACACCTCAAAGTGAATTCCAAACTGAAACCTGTGAAAGTCTTGGGTAAACTTACTCACTACGGTAAATAAAAAAAAAAAAAAAAAAAAAATTAAAAGGTGTATAGAGAAACTCAAAGTTAATAAAACACCAGGGCCTGACGGTTGGCATCCAAGAATCTTAAAGGAAATGAAAAATGAGATTGTTATTCCATTAGAAATTATTTTCAAGAAATCCATCATATCCGGAGATGTTCCAAGAGAATGGAAGCTAGCTAACGTTACTCCCATATTCAAAAAAGGTGACAAAAAGAAGCCAAATAACTATAGGCCTATAAGTTTGACTTCAATCGTAGGAAAAATAATGGAAACTATCATCAGAGATGCTATCGAACATCATTTAGAAAGTAACCGTTTGATAAATGATAGCCAGCATGGTTTCAGACGGAAACGTTCTTGCGTGACTAACTTACTCGAATTCTACAACACAGTTATCTCGAATTATGACAAAAGAAACAATATAGATTTAATATATCTAGACTTTGCAAAAGCTTTTGATACCGTCCCACACGAAAGACTACTTACTAAACTAGCTTTGCATGGAATAAGTGGTAGCCTATTAGGTTGGACTAGTAATTGGTTGAATGGTCGAAAACAGAGAGTTGTTTTAAATGGAAAAACTTCTGGATGGAAAAGTGTTGCAAGTGGAGTTCCTCAGGGTTCCGTTCTTGGGCCACTTCTATTCATAGTATATATAAATGATATAGACCATGGACTAAAATCTACTGTTTCCAAATTTGCTGATGATACAAAACTGTGCGGAGTGGCAAATGATCACTCAAACCAATTAGATATTCAAGAAGATTTAGATAAATTACAGCAATGGTCTGAAAAGTGGCTAATGAAATTTAACACAAGTAAATGCAAGGTAATGCACATAGGTAAAAATAACAGTAAATACGATTACAAGTTATTTGGTAATTCGTTAACAAAAGTGGATAGTGAAAAAGATCTCGGCGTAATTATCAGTAACGACCTCAAATCATCCAAGCAGTGTATTTCAGCCTCTGAGAAAGCAAAATAAGATTCTGGGACTGATTGCGCGATCTTTTGATTTCAAAAGTCCATCACTCATTAACAAGCTATATAAATCGTTAGTTCGTCCACATTTGGAATATGCTGTTTCTGTATGGTCACCGAATCTCATTAAAGACATTGACAGACTGGAAAAAGTACAACGGCGAGCCACAAAACTGATTCCAAATATCAAAAATAAATCATACGAAAATCGACTAAAACACATGAATCTGTTTTCCCTAAAAAAGCGTAGACTCAGAGGTGACTTGATACAGGTCTTTAAGATTTTAAAGGGAATTGACAACATCAAAAGTGACAAAATTTTCACATTGAATGAGAATCAGACAAGAAACAATGGTCTCAAACTATCCAGAAATAGATTCAATTTGGAAGTAGGTAGAAACAACTTTGCCAACCGTGTAGTTAATGAATGGAATAAACTTCCTGCCCAGGTAGTGCAATGTAGTTCAGTTCGAAGCTTTAAGAATCATTTAGATAAATACCTAAGTAAGATGCTGTAATGATTATAATTTATCTTATATTATTTGTTTTTGTTTTGTTATCATTTGTCTGTCTGATTTTCATTTATTATTAGTTATATGTTCAATTTATTATTATTTACTATTTACCTGTTTGTTTATTATTTAACTATACCTATGCATTTATTTATGTATTTTATTTGTTATTTACATTATTATAGTTTTTATTTATTGTTTTATTATTAATATGATTTTTTTTTCGCATCCGACCTAGATATGGATCAAAAGGTCTCCTGTCGGCATGCTCCGCCTTTGTAATCCTTTGTAATATACATGTATGTGTGTATGCGTGTGCTTACGTGCGTACATATGTTCATCTTTGAGTCATACAAATCATCTCATTGCAACAGAGGCAAGTAAAACCTTTTGGCGGCAGGTCAAACGGAAACAAAAAGTGCTACCCGGTACGGAAGGGTCCAAGACTGGACACGAGTCTCCAGATACAATTGCAGCTGCATCTCTTCCTCTCACCCTCCTTCAGTCTCTTCCTGGTCATTCCTACATCTCTCCTCCAAAGGACATATGGTCTTCGATACCTGGTGGAGGTACCAGGAAGATAAGGTCACCTGGCGGAACCGTGAATAAAGGAAAAAAAGAGCACTAGGTACGCGAGAGAGAGCTTTATACTAACATGAGAGTCTGAGAGTGCTTTTCCGAAGTTCATAGTCTTCCACTCTTAACAGCGAAGACCCTTCAAGGAGTCTTTTGGTAGAGTAAACTCAGTTTGAGAACGAAGCCTTTATTGCATACACGATGTTCCCCTTGTTGGAGCCTTTTCGAGTACAGAGAGGAAGAGTACGAAATCTAAGAATATAAAAGCCCCAGAAAGGAGGGGAAGGGACGGGTAATCGACCGGGAAAGGACGGGGAGGGTATGCGGAAAGGGAATAGGAAGGGGCGGGGAAGGGAATGGGAAGGGACGGGGAAGGGAATGGGAAGGGAATGGGAAGGGACGGGGAAGAAACGAGGAAGTGAACGGGAAGGGATGGAGAGGGGACGTGGAAGGGAAGGGAATGGGTAGGGACGGGGAAGAGAACGGGAGGGGACGTGGAAGGACAGGGGAAGGCACGAGGAAGAAACGGGGAAGAGACGGGAAAGGAACGGGGAAGGGAATGAGGAGGAATGGGGAAGGGAATGGGAAGGGACGGAGAAAAGCAGGAGAAGGTACAAGGAAGGGATGGGGAAGAAACGAGGAAGGGACTGGGAACAGACAGTGAATGGACGGGGGATAGACGGGGAAGGGATGGGGAGGGGACGTGGAAGGGAAGGGGAAGGCACGAGGAAGAAACGGGGAAGGGACGGAGAAGAAACGGGAAAGGAACAGGGAAGGGACGGAGAAGGGAATGGGAAGGGACGGAGAAAGGCCAGAGAAGGTACGAGGAAGGGATGGGGAAGAAACGGGAAAGGAACGAGGAAGGGACTGGGGAGAGACGGGGAAGGGAAGGGAAAGGCACGAGGAAGGAACGGGGAAGGGACGGAGAAGAAACGGGAAAGGAACGGGGAAGGAATGGGAAAAGGACGGGAAAGGGAGTGGGAAGGGAATGGGGAGGAATGGGGAGGAATGGGGGAGGGACAGAGAAGGTAATGGGAAGGGACGGAAAAGGCCGGAGAAGGAGAAAGCGATGGGAAGAAACGGGAAAGAAGCGAGGAAAGGACTGGGAATGGACAGTGAATGGACGGGGGGATAGACGGGGAATGAGAAGGGACGGGGAAGGGATGGGGAGGGGACGTGGAAGGGACGGGGAAGAGAAGGGAAAGGCACGAGGAAAAAACGGGGAAGGGACGGAGAAGAAACGGGAAAGGAGTGGGAAGGGGATGGGGAGGAATGGGGAAGGGACAGGGAAAGGAATGGGAAGTGACGGAAAAAAGACGGAGAAGGTACGTGGAAGGGATGGGGAAGAAACGGGAAAGAAACGAGGAAGGGACGGGGAACGGACAATGAATGGACAGGTGATAGACGGGGAAAAGCCAGAGAAGGTACGAGGAA
>NC_134777.1:132065560-132068060 GCF_046742065.1 Oratosquilla oratoria
TCTCCTTGAATTCAACATCACTACCATACATATATGGGTTAATCAAAACAAATAAACCTTACAACCCTGTGAGACCCATTACATATTCCCGGAGTATCTGCTGGGTATAATTTGTCCAAATGGTTTGTGTCTATTTTGAACCCCTCTAGTGAGGACAATTTCCAATAGCCACATACACATTTATGTAGATTTAGATAGAAAACTAAATGACCTTCAAATTGATCATGATTTTATTCTTATTAGCTATGATGTCAACTCTTTATTTACTCGTGTTCCAGTTAATGATTTGTTGGTGTACCTTGAAGAAGAATTGGAGAAACTTGATTTACCACTGCCTACCGCCCCCATTGTTGATTTGATTGAATTATGTTTTAGAATCCTATTTTGTGTTTAATGGTAAATATTATTCACAGAATTTTGGTATGACAATGGGGAATCCAATTTCTCCAATTATAAACAATCTTTATGTGGAATTTTTTGAAACTAAGCTATTACCCAATGATCCCTCTCATGATTTTACTTGATTTAGGTACATAGATTTTATTTTGTGTATTTGGCCTGTTATTGATGATCCATTCCATCTATTAATTTTACTATGGAAGCATAAAAAATAACCAATTACCTTTCCCTGGCGTATTGATATACAGAAATGAAAGGTCTTTCAAATTTGATGTTTATAGAAAACCCATTCCATCTATTGATTTTACTATGGAAGCATAAAAAAGAACTAATTACCTTTCCTTGACGTATTGATATACAGAAATGAAAGGTCTTTCAAATTTGATGTTTATAGAAAACCCACCAATGTTCTTTCATATGTTCACTTTTACTCTTCTCCTCATTGCAGAAAAAAGGCATCTGTGTTATCGTCAATGTACCTTAGAGCTTATCGTATTTGTAGTCCGGAGTTTTTGGATGGTGAATTCTTAAGAATATGTGACATAACTTCAAAATTAAAGTATCCCAAGTACCTCATTGACAATTCTCAAAAATGGCTAGGAAGTCATATTTTGATGGTAAAGTTAGAGACACATTTAATTCTAAAAATCTTCTCGTACTTCTTTACCATGATAATTTCATCAAGTTACCTCATATTCTTAAGAATTTCAACATCCAAGTTATTTTTAGAAACTCCAACACAGTCAGTCTTTTAATTAAATATTCACTTGAAAATAAGTAAGATTGTGTATATAAAATTCCATGTAAAGAATGCAACAAATGCTATATTGTTCAGACTGGAAAAGAATTAAATGTCAGATTAAAACAAAATAAGTATAGTGTCAGAAGTGGACAAATGTCCAACGCGATATTTGTCACCTTAGGTATTTCAGCCATTGTATTAATTGGGAGGAAGCTAAAGTAATTATCAAGAGTAATTCATACTTAAATAGAAATATCATAAAGTCCAGTCTGATCAAGGCTACATTTGTTAACAGTTTAAATTTAAGTCATGGATTGTACAAATTAGATAATTTCATTATTAAGATAATTGTAGCCCAAACCACTCGGGTCCATAGGCCATTGGGAGAGATCTACCCTTTGGGTATATATTCTTGTTTCTCGTCTATGCTTGTACCTGCTATTTTCCTTGTGGTTTTCGGCATACATACATACATACATACATACATACATACATACATACATACATACATACATACATACATACATACATACATACATACATACATACATACATACATACATATATATATATATATATATATATATATATATATATATTGATGTATGTATATACATATGCATGTAAAATTAACATAGAAGGAAAAAATTATAACAGTAAGTACTTTCGTATTATTACATTCCTAGATGTATTGCAAAGTTAAATGAGTGCGAGTAGGGTTAAGTATAAAATCAAGAAGGAACGCAGACAGCAAGAATCAAAAGGAAGGAAACATGTCCAAGAGAGTGAAACAAAGCATTATTTTTTATCACAAAGCATTAATCATCACAGCCATTAGTTCCATGTCTAAATATTGTGAACTACATATTCTCAATGCACGTAAAAGTAGGCCAGAAGCGACACTATATTTTATTTTGTCTGGATGGTGGCTAAAGAAATATAGGTTGCTCCCTGTATGGGTGGGCTTCCTATAAACTGTGAACGATAACGACTCCGAATTTCTAATTATTAAGATATCTAAATATGGTAATTTGTGTATATATATATATATATATATATATATATATATTTATATATATATATATATATATATATATATATATATATATATATGCACACACACACACACACACACACACACACACACTCACACACACACACACACACACACACACACACACACACACACACACACACACACACACACACATGTATATATATTTATATATATATGTATATATATATATATATATATATACATATATATATATATACATATATATATATATATATATATATTTATATATATATATGGATATGCTACGACATAACTTTGTTGTGATATATTTATATATATAT
>NC_134777.1:132078345-132080845 GCF_046742065.1 Oratosquilla oratoria
CTAGTGTGTGTGTGATGTGTGTGTGTGTGGTGGTGATGTGTGTCTATGTGTGTGGTGTGTGTGTGTTAGATCGTGACTCACGTGAAAGCTGTCAACGTGTGTGTGTGTGTGTGGGTGTGTGTGTGTTGGAGTTTGTGGGTGTGTGTGTGTGTGGGTGTGTGTGTGTGGTGTGTAGTGTACAATTAGATGTGTGTGTGTGGTGTGTGTGTGTGTGTGTGTGTGTGTGTGCGTCAGTTTGCATGCAGTGAAATAAATAAAATTTAATCTTTTCTTCACTTCCCGTATTTTGAGTCTTTAGGCTAGTAACGCATGACGCGAGTTTCATCTTAACTTCCAAACGGACTTAAGCTGCGTACGAAGACGCGGAATCGAGTTAAGTTTTGTAAGGACGGATCATGTTCAATGGAATGAAAGGCTTAATTTTGATCTCTCTCTCTTTCTCTCTCTCTATCTATCTATCTATTTATCTCTCTATCTACCTATCTATCTCTCTATCTACCTATCTATCTATCTATCTATCTCTCCCTTTTCTGCTTCTGAGACTCCTGCTGTTTCCATAAGGGCTTTAATTTGAAATGGATGTGGCGTTGCTTTCGAACATTATATATCTAGTATTGTATAACATTCGCCTTGTCATCTTTGGGAACTAAAAATTTCTGATTTTTTTTTTTTTTTCATCCTGTATACCTTTTTTCAGCTTCTGCTGTGTCCGCCACTGTGTGTCCTCTTTTTCATGTTAAGTATATCTGTCCTATCACACAGTCGTTTCTTCCCTATCCTTAGCACTATCTATAGAAGATAGCTTCTCACCTTCCTTCCTTCCTTCCTTCCTTCCTTCCCCTCCCTCTCTCTTCTCGAAAAAATCTTGCCAACATTTTCATCCCTTTCTTTACGCCTGTCTTTCTCCTCTTTTTTTTTTTTTTTTTTTGGACTAGTTTGCTTTATTTTATTTACTTATCTGTTATTTCTTATTTTCTTTATTGGTTTTTTATTATTTTTATTTGTTTACTTCTTCATATATATATTTTTTCTTTTTATTATATTTTAATATGTATTTAATTTATCTATGTTTTATATTTATTTTACATATTATAACATCTATTTATAATTTACATTATTTATACACATATATTAATATTATCTACACATCTATTTATATCTATCATCTACAATTATTATTTATTTATTTATTTATTTATTTATGTATCTGTATCTATTATATTAATTTATCTATTGTATCTTATTATATATACACATATGCCTAGAGTCTCCCCTTCTTCCGCGCCCCCCTCCGCTATCTCCCCCTTCCCCTTTCCCTCTTCTGCTATCTTCCCTTTCCCCTTCCCCTTCCCCTCCGCCCTCTTTCCCTTCCCCTTCCCTTCCTACCCCTTCCTCTCTTATCCCTTCCCATCCTCTGCCATCTCCCCTTTCCCCTTCTCCTCCTGCCCCTTCCTCTCCTGCCCCTTCCCCTCCTCCGCCCTCCCCTCCTCCCCCTTCCCCTCCTCCCCCTTCCCCTCGTCCACCCACTGCTTTCTAGTTGCTTCATTTCTAAGATCTCTTGAGTATTTGACGTCAACTTTTGTCAACTTCCATTTTGACCCCCGTCCCAGAGGTGCGGGCCCCTCCGTCCCTCTCCTGTGTTTGTTTTCAGTCCTTCCCATGTCTTCCTCAACCTCTCCACCCAAGACTCGCCCTTGTGTTGTTGTTGTTGTTGTTGTTGTTGTTGTTGTTGTTGTTGTTGTTGTTGTTGTTTGGTTGTTGTTGTTGTTGTTGTTGTTTGGTAGTTGCTGTTGTTGTTTTTGTTTGGTTGTTGTTTTTTTTGGGTTGTTGTTGCTGTTGTTGTTGCTGCTGTTGTTGTTGTTGTTGTTGTTATTGTTGTTGTTGTTGTTGTTGTTGTTTGGTTGTTGTGTTTGTATGAGTTTTTTCTATTTCTCTGTATCTCTGTATTTGTATCTCTTTCTCTCTCTCTCTCTCTCTCTCTCTCTCTCTCTCTCTCTCTCTCTCTCTCTCTCTCTCTCTCTCTCTCTCTCTCTCTCTCTCTCTCTCTCTCTCTCTCTCTCTCTCTCTCTCTCTCTCTCTCTCTCTCTCTCTCTCTCTCTCTCTCTCTCTCTCTCTCTCTCTCTCTCTCTCTCTCTCTCTCTCTCTCTCTCTCTCTCTCCCTCTCTCATTCTCTCAACCCCATCACAGCGTTTGTAATAAAATTACCCGACGACAGCCTGAACAAATATAAACATTTTACTTTCCGAACAATCTATTATTTTTTATTAATTTAATTTTTTTTTTTTTTTTTTTTTTTTTTTTTTTTTTTTGGAGACATGAATGACCTTGACCCGCTTTCGTTGCGTCGTGTGACTCGAATATTTATTTCTATTGATAAGTTATTTTTCATTGTTTGATGAGAGTCGCTGAAAGTGCCAAATTAATAGAATTCATAGCAGGCGGGGACAAATTGATCGAACATGTCGAGACTTGTTAGAAGTGGGAGGGAAGGGTGGCTGCA
>NC_134777.1:132090845-132103345 GCF_046742065.1 Oratosquilla oratoria
CGTCTTGGTTCTGTTGGTGGACAAGTGTCCTATTTTCTTCCCTGTGTCATTTACTATGATGAGTCCTGTCTGTCTCAACGTTTTGGAAAGCATGTGAGAGAGGCCAGAGTTAGGAACCACAAGGTATCGTAAATTTGTCCTCTCTTCACTTCCTTTCCTCATAGTAGATGACACAGGGAAGAAAATAGGACACTTGACCACACACACACACACACACACAGACATATATATATATATATACATATATATATATATACATGTATATATATATACATATATATATATATATATATATATACATGTATATATATATACATATATATATATATATATATGTATATATATATCTGATTGATGTTACTATCCACAAGCGAATTTCTCACATAGTTACATTGGCGAAGCGTGAAATGGAGTTATTCCTGTCTTTACCCTCTTCTACGGGCAGAGTCGGGTCTCGGATGAAAAAGGAAATGGGGTCTTTCCTAATCTCGGGAACCAGTAGGGTTTCGAGTTCTGAGACTTTTGTAGTCTCAGTAGTCGAGAGGGTTAAAGTGGTGCACAGTAGTCATACTGGCTCCTGAGCAGTAGGTTCGAGTCCTGCACGCGACTGTCATGAAATTATATATATATATATATATATATGTGTGTGTGTGTGTGTGTGTGTGTGTGTGTGTGTGTGTGTGTGTGTGTGTGTGTGTGTGTGTGTGTGTGTGTGTGTGTGTGTATGTGTGTGAACACATTAATGGTTACACTAATATAGAAACGCACTTCAAAACAGTTACGTGAAACTCAGAGAAATTGATAATGATAAAAATATATAAGTAAATGAACGAATAAATATATAAGCAACGTTATTAAACAAATAGGCAAATAGATGCATAAGTAAATAAATATAAATTAAGAAACAATAAGCAAACAAATAAATAAAAATAAACAAACAATTAAACAAACAAATATACAAATAAACAAGCAAATAAACAAACAACTAAGATCAACAAGTAAACAAACCAATCAAATAATGGAAAGTTAAATAGATGTAGTAAATGAACAAGACCTTTCTTTCATGTGCTTATTCGCACGTGAGTTGTAGGTTTGTTTCTCGAGCCTTTGGCTTGGATTTCCAGGTCTGTAGCCTGGAAATCCCGTTGTTCCAGGACAGCGTTTCATGCGACTGAGTGGGACTCAAATCCACGGGGGAACAAACGCACAAGTTGTGTATATGTTGCAAATATTAACTTCAGGGAATCCTTTGAGCTAAATAATATTGCCTGGAATATATATATATATATATATATATATATATATATATATATATATATATATATATATATATATATATAAGTAAATATATAAACGAATAAACAAGTAAATGATAAATAAATAAATCAGGAAATGAATTATTAAATATGTAGATAGAAAATAATAAGTATGTAAATTGATAAACAAGTAAATAGATAAGTAATGATTAGGTAGATAAGTTAATTCTTTATGTCGTAGGAATTTGTCAGACAAAATTGAGTGATGAACCTAACCAAATAAAGAAAAATTAATGTCCTTCAGGACTGATTTTTTCAAATGAAAATATTTCTGAATGTCCTGGAAGAATACTAACTTTTAACATTTATGCGAACGTAAAAAGGAGTCGGACAAAATTGTGTGACAAATGAAATGTTGAATGTCCCTCAGAATTTGAAAAAAGTTCTTTATAAAAAATGTGAGTATCCTATCTAGGACACTTGTACCGATGTAGAACTATATGTTTTGCATTGACTGCAAGAATATCGTTTTCTCAATTGCCTTACTTGGATATTTATTTGTGGGCCAAGTAATGACAGATGAATTCATTCACGTAGCAGCTAGATCATTCTCCAAGTTCTTTTAATGTCAACCATTAATTCCATTTTTTTTTTTAGCATTCTTGAGTTTATTATTCTTACCATTCTATTCATAAACATGCTGAACAACTATAGCGACATAACCCAATCCCAACGCATTCCCACATTTACTCGTTCACTCATTCCTCACTTGAGATCTGAACATGCCCAACTACCCATACAAAAAAAATAGATAAATAAATAAATAAATGAATGAATAAATAAATAATTGAATAGATAAATAAAGAAATAAAATATAGTAAAATGAATAAAAATAAATCAACAGACTTCCCCTTGTTCCATGTAGAAGGTGTCTCAAAAATGCATATTTCTAAATATTTCGCACCGTTTTCGATCACTTTGGTTCACCTTTTCAGTTGTGTCTGGAAAATCTAGAAAATAATGGTCTACAATTTTAACGTTTGCGAACACGCACTGGGGACTAGACTAGGCTACAGGGGAAAGACATTTCAAACTAATAACCACCATTTTCCGAACACAGCAATTGATATCGTTAACTGATAGATTTGATCAAATTATGAAACGTTTCAAAGTATTTTTTTTTGTGGGACAACCTGTATTCGTAACACACTTTTTCCATATATTTTTTGTCAGGCTTATCATACACCTTTTATAAGCCCAAGAACTTTCATAGCAAATTTTTACTCTTTGCTAAACACCTCGTGCTTATCTGTCTTTCCACAAAGACTTTAACAACGCTTTCTTTTCCTTTACTAAAACCATACTTTCCTACCTCAGACACTCCACTATTACATAGCTCTCTAACCGTCTTAATCAGTACACGCCCCAAACACCTTATCAAGCACACCTAACTGAATCATCACTAAAAGGAAAAGAATACACTTTTTCCTTTTTCATTGTATTGCGGGACGTAATTACATGTACTTCTCCAATCCACCAGGACACTTCCTTTCCTTAAACATGAACTTAATATTTTTTTATCTCGGTAATCCTGGTGGTCAGGTTTAGCTAGTCCAACACCCTAAATGGGTTATCCCACTGGGATATTTTTCCTCCCACATCCTACCTCCAACCTACATATGAATAACTAGAATATGATTTCGCTTACAGAAATCTAGACATCTCTTATAACATTTCAACAGCATGTCTAACATTCGTGTAGGTTTACAATTTTTAGTTCAGCATTTAGCTTTGCTAGATATGACAGAAAAATAATTTTATATTTGGAGATTTGAAAAATTAAATATTTTACTCGAACAAATTCTAACTGCTGGCGCTGGTGAAGCTCGTGGAAGCCTAATGTGATAACCCCCTCACACTTAGTCACGTGACTACAGCTACCATATGGCTACAAAAGACAGACTTCCATGGCCTTCTAGGATTATTTCAGCACTCCAAGTTTAGAAACTGTTCCTATGTCTGAAACTCAACTCTCTCACCATCCAGGTGAGAGTGTCCGAAAGACAGACGCATTGACGAAATGCAATCCATTAAAGTCCCTTTGGTAGATATTCCATATGACATTCATTCCATTCAATTTGAAAATATGACGAGAAAAATAAATCAAAGGTAGATGATGCAGCCATTTGAGACTATAACAATACAAGAACAGAATATGCAAAAAAAAAAAAAGGAAATCAAAATTGCAGAGACGGTTAAATCCGAGTATATGCCACTTGGACACAGAAAAAGATAGAACTTTGTACGAACACGCAAATATTAGCATAATCTCATCAAAGGAAACAGGAATAGAATTTTTGGGGGGAAAAGTTTGAAGCTGCCTTTATGTTTCGTGAATGTAACAAGTTGCACTGCATGTCAGATACTTCTCAACGTAATGGAATTAGTATTACAACCTTTTCTATTCGTGCTACTACTAATGTTTTATTTCAATTCCCGCCAAGTGATTTTAATAAATGTTACGAATAAATCTCACTATTGGACATTTAGAAGATGTTGTTTATTGTTGGATTCAGCTGATTGCATAGATAATTATATGTACCATGTTCTTGAATCTAGAGTTACAAACTCGAATTCATTGATAACATTTCCAGATTTTGTTCAATTCCATGGAGAGTGGGAGTCTAAGTTACCTGTCAATGTTGTATATAAGGAGTTGTTTGTGGTGGACAGTGTCACTACGACATCTTACCCTATTGCACGTCAACTCGAACAAAGTGAACATCTCCATTTCGTATATTTTAAAAACTGCACCCTTATTGTAGCTGCCACCAGCTCCTTTTGTTAAATTAAGGAAAGGTTTGAACTTATTCTTACTATTTTCCTATGTTTTACATTTACTTTCATTTCCCTGTCGCTAAGTGATTTTATTCGTAAGAACACAAAAACATAAGAATAAAGGAGACTGCAAGAGACCATAAGGCCTACACTACACAGTTCCATGTCCCTTACCATCTATCATCCTCGTCCATAAAGCTATCCAATCTTATCTTAAAACAACCGATAGTTTTGGCGCTCACTACATTGCCACTAATTCAACTGAAGTGAAGAATTCCCCGGTCTAAGGCCGGCCACACACATGCGGTTTAAACTGACAGTTACAGCTGTTCAGTTATAACTGTCAGTTGAAACTGCACGTGTGTGGGTATCTCAGTATCACTGAGATACCCACACACGTGCAGTTTCAACTGACAGTTATAACTGAACAGTTGTAACTGTCAGTTTAAACCGCACGTGTGTGGCCGCCCTAATATTCGTAGTATGGTCTACTTTATATAATTTCATTATGGAAAGTGTTACACAATTTTATTCGTGTTAGGTTTGATTATTTAGATAATTGTGGTTTTGGCCTGATATGAATCCTTCTAGGTCAGTATATTATCAGGTAGATGTATTATAGGGTACCCCAATGTGTGAAAAAAGTTTCGTGGCAAAAGATGAACAAATAAACCAGCTTTTCTATCATTAGCGACAATATTGATCCTCAATCATGCAAGTGGGAGAGAGGCTCAAAGGGGTTATCACATTGGGCTATTTTTTGTCCAACCTCCAATCAATTGGCGGTACCGCCCACCTCCAACACTTTTTCCGCCGTAAAATGACAATGGCAAACTGTTTTGTTTTCGCAACAATTTACATAGAATGTCATTTGATATGCTGGGGGAAATTCATTTTCCCCCAGCATATCAGATTCCTTCCCAAAAGCTGCGGCCTGGATATCTTCCCCAGCAGTCGGAGGAAAAATAGCCTTGTGATAACGTCAGAAATACAAAATAAAAGAGGGACAGCAGTGTTATTATTATTATTATTATTATTATTTTATCTACTTATCTATTTTTTTTTTCTACTCAAAAAAAAAAAAAAAAAAAAAAAAAAACGCCATGTGTGGCATTGGTCCGTTGAGATGTTAATAAAGTCTCTAATCTATTAAGTTCATAAAACAGGATAGTGAAGATTAAGTAATATAGCTCGCTTTGATATACGACTCTAGTTTATTCTTCTAGCTGTCCGCAGACCGCTTTCTTCATCTGAGAAAGGGACCTCTAGCTGCAAAAGAATCACTCGATGAAACACAGAGGTTCACCTGAGCTGCTTAACCCATTAAACTCCGATGACAAGATTCTTGTCATTTGGTCAAATAAAAAAAAAAAATCATAAAACACCAAAATGTTTGATCAAACACCAGAAAAATATGACGTCAGTCCTCGCTTCGCTCGCGAGCGAAGCGAGCGAAGCGAGGACTGACGTCATATTTTTCTGGTGTTTGATCAAACATTTTGGTGTTTTATGATTTTTTGTTTTATTTGACCAATTGACAAGAATCTTGTCATCGGAGTTTGATGGGTTAAAATTGTCTGGCGCACAAAATAAGAACAAATATACTATGATTAAGATTTGGAGGTATAACAATAGTGGAGAAGTTTAAAGAAGTCAGAACGATGAAGATGACTTACTTATCTATTTATTTACCTAAAGCAGATTACTTAACCCATTGCACAACACGTGTCATTTCAAATTTCACATGAAATGGCCACATCACCTCTGAAACATTTTCCCATGGATAGAGTTAGGTAAACTTGATGATATATGTGTTTTCAAATCGACGTAACATTGTGCCTGGTGGACGTCCATTTCCGCTGTGATAATGAGGTTGTCACATACACGACGAGGGAATGGCGAAGTGTCATTTGTTACGTTGCAATGCTTTCGTTGTCAACTCAACCTAATTGTCCGCTGTTATGGTTTCGGTTTGGGAGCGGGGGGGAACACATGGTTACGTACTTAATTACAAAAAATAAATAAGTAGATAAGTAAAAAGGAAGAGAGAGAGTGAGAGAGAGAGAGAGAGAGAGAGAGAGAGAGAGAGAGAGAGAGAGAGAGAGAGAGAGAGAGAGAGAGAGAGAGAGAGAGAGAGAGAGATGTGGAGGGAGGGAGGGATTGAGAGAGAGAAAGAGAAAGATATACACTCAGGCGGGGAAAGTCATATGGAAAACTTTGACCTTAGTCAGTTCAGGCCATGATCTAACTTAGGTAATGACCATAGTTTATGTAGAACAGTCGGCTTTCATATCCATGAATCTGAGAGCATTCATATATATGTATATAATACATACGTACATGCATATATACCAATACATACATACATACATACATACATACATACATACATACATACATACATACATACATACATACATACATACACCAAAGCATACATACATACATACATACATACATACATGCATACATACATACATACATACATGCATACATACATACATACATACATAAATACATACATACATACATACATACATACATACATACATACATACATACATACATACATACATACATACATACATACATACATACATACATACATACATACATACATACTTGCTGGTTACCAGGACGGTCCAAACGTCCGTCACGTGTAATTCTTCCACTACCTCTCCGAATGCACTCTTCACTATGCCATATATTCTGTACTTTGTTTCTTCATTTTATAATTCCTTCTTTGTATCTGCACTGAAGATGTAATTATACGAAAGCGCTCTGCTTCGTTAGTTTACTTTTCCTAGTGGTTACTTACGCATACATACATACATACATACATACATACATACATACATACATACATACATACATACATACATACATACATACATACATACATACATACATACATACATACATACATACATACATACATACATACATACATACGTTTTGGAATGTCACAAAAAATAGTGCTATCTATCTGTCTCCACATGGAGACGATCAGTGTCTTTACAGCATTTGAAGTCTAATTTTTTTTACTGAATTAGTAATAAGATTAGCAAGTTCTCCTACATCACCTATTCTTCTACTGGTGTACACTTTAGAGCTAATGAAACCCAGACAAAATTATATAAACAATAATTAAATAAATTAAATACACAATATGTAGATAGAAAAAAGTGAAATAGATATTTAAAATCAAACTTAGATTAAAGTTAAGTTGATGTAAGTTAGAATTGAATTAGAATTAGGAAGTAATAAAAAAAAAACGAAAATTTGATATTGAATTAATCTTGACTTTATTCAATTTAGAAATCAACTTGAATTAAATTTTGAAGAAAAAAAGGTTGGGTGTTGCTCACCCAGATTTAAGGATGACCATTTATGCTGTCCTTTTTTTATAGCCAATACCCTTTAACCTCAGACGACATGATGAAAAAAGGACATACTTTGAAATCTAAAAAAAAAAAAAATCTAGTATCTAATTGTTTATAGCAAGGGCTAGCATGAAGAATATGAAAACATTTCAGTGTCTCTCATGACTACACATATGTATATGTGTTTTATAAAGTACATTACCATATCCGGTTTTTCGTATCTATACAACAAGCGGCTGGCATGAGTTGAATGGGTTAACTTTTTAATGCACACTTTTGCTCCAGAAGTACATATTTCTTATGTCAGTATAGAATTAGATAATATGATATTGTTTAACATCACAAACTACTCCATATGGGGAGGCTAGGATAGTGTCCCATTCTGAGGACTTTGTAGCATGGAATTGAATAAACTATACCTTTGGTTCAACTTCGACGGTGGCATGGTTCGAACCATCATCCCCTCGACCTTTGCCGCAAGTAACGACGCCCTAACCAGCTAGGTCAGCAAGAATGTGAATTCACCGAAATGGTCTGTGACTTTTGGGATGCCCTATTTATATAATATCATTGGGCATTAACAGCAACAGCATTAGTAGCGAATAACACATTTATGGACTTGTTAACGAGATAGTACTTAATAAATTAATTTTCTCTATTTCCACTCTTTTGTCAATTTTCTTATCGTTAACCAAAAAGAAAAAAATATGTATAAAGATATGTGCACGTGTGAATGTGTCATAGTTTGAACGAAAATAATTTCCGAGAAATAAACTAGAAACGTTTATGAAATAAACGAATTCTAGATGAATGTTTTTAACAATTCTAACACGACAATATATGCGAAAAACCGTGATACACAACATAGCATCAAATTGTTTCATGAAAGAGATTTTGTCGATGTGAGTAGAACAGGCCTGAAGGATCTGCATTTCATAAATATAAACATGTGGAAAAAAATCCAATCGTGAAAATATATACACATTACATCCGAGTGTAAAACGAGCTTAAAATTTCAGTTTAATCAAAAGAAAAGTTATGCATACATGCATGTGCATGCATATGTATATATATATATATATATATATATATATATATATGTATATATGTATATATATATATATATATATATATATATATATATATATATATCGTGACATCAATACAGGTGTATGAATGGTAAGAATGGAAAGACACGATTGGGGACAAGAAACTTTATTCCTGACCGGTTTCGCCTTTGGGGCATTACCTCAGAAGAAGCCTCAAAGGCGAAACCGGTCAGGATTAAAATCTCTTGTTCCCAATCGTGTCTTTCCATTCTTACTATTCATACACACACACACACACACACACACACACACACACACACACACACACACACACACACACACACACACACACACACACACACACACACACACACACACACACATATATATATATATATATATATATATATATATATATATATATATAATATTTGTGTGTGTGTGTGTGTACACTCTCAAATGTGTTTCTAATACCTGAGAAGACATCAAGGACTTTTTTTTTTTTTTTTTTTTTTTTTTGCGAAACCTTTTCGTTACTGTTCTTCTTCAGCCTCATGGAGGCCACTTTTCAACATTATATTTAATCACTAAACATCCAATAACTACCACTAGTTTTTACTTTGTGGTTCACACACTCTCTTAACTGAATAAATCACGCGTCAAAACCAAAATTTCTTCAAGAGAAGCAAAATGCCCACATACATCCATACTCAGTCACGGTACAGTTGAATCTCGGATAATTAACTTAATCCGTTCCGTAACTCCGTTCTTAAACCGAAACGTTCGTTAACCGAGACAGTTACAACAAACACGCTAAACCACTATGGAGCCAGTGAGAAGGTGTCTACAGGTGTATACGAATGTTCGTACTCCGAAGTATTGTTCGTTAACAGAGACAAATATTGTTCACATAACGTTAGCTGATGTGTTCGTTAAATGGGGCGCTCGTTATCCGAGGCCCAAATCTACATTATAACGTCACAAGGAATAAAAACAATAGATTTTTATGTGACGACAGTATTTCGTTCGTCTTTAGGGCTCAGATCAAATGACCCAATGCCTCCCCCCCCCACAATGACTCGCAGAAGCCCACTTGTGAATTCAGCACTTCAGCAATTACTTGTACAAGAGCCAGTGTGGCAAATTACGCCAATAGTCTGTCGCAAAGTTGAAGTAAAATACCACCGAAGTGTCATTTAAACTTTGGCCGATTCACAGGGACAAGCGACCAAAAGAATATTTTTTTTTTTTTTTTTTTTTTACTTTAGCTGTATCTCATGTGCCGTCTGGCCACGTTGGATTTTGCACTCACCATGTAACTACGGAGACCCGGGTTCGAATCCTACAGCTACCAGTAACCGCCACTTACCCTCGATCTCTGTGCACATAGGGAAGACGTGACGGTTTGCTAAGCGACTCCTAACACATAAGACTGTCAAAACTCATCTCTGTTTCAACACACACAACACCGGCTCAAGCAGATTGTTCACAAAGATAGAAACGCTGGTAAATCTATCGCAACAACCAATTTTCTCTTTGTATATTTTTTTCTGGCTAACAACGAATTATTTTTGTTTATTCTTGAGGATTAAGCATTTATATAAAGAGATCCAGCTTTGTCAAAGTTTAGTTATTGTTATGATGAAATTAATATTTCCATATTCGTTATTGATATGATATTAATCAACAACAAATAAAGCAAAGTGTAAAAGGACTAGACAGACCTACAAAGGATTAAGTCGAACGAGTTTAACTGCAAAAGGTTAACTTCCGGGTTAGTATACAGCAGGTTTTCTTGATGCAGTTAGAATTACATATCAGCAGCAAGAATAATTTATTTCTTAAAAATTCCCAAGCCTTGAGTCTAACCCAGAAAGAAGGTTATGACTTAAGCTAAATTACAGAGAAGCACAACTTGCAACGTGTTCGTGATGTCACTGCTTGAGAGTAAGTAGCTTTTGAAAGATGTTGCTTATAGATTATAACCTTGGCTTTGCTGTCATCCAGTATACAACATTTCATTGAATGAACTCAATCATGTAGCAAATAACAAGTTGCAATTCCCTATTGTAATGCAAGTTGGCAGTTACAATAACGGCCCAGCGGTCACTAACGGTCACGCGATTCGTTTTGAATTTGAAATTTGAATCCACCGACCAATCAGATTCAACCGTCATTTTGAACTGAATTTTTAATTGTTCTCTCTGCACAATCAAAGTTTGATGTCGGACACAAGTAAGTAATCCCAAGTGAGGAATGATAGATTAAAAAAATAATAATAATAATAAATCAATAGAAATAGATAAATGCATAAATAAATGAATTTATATAAATAGATAAATAAATAGATAAATAGATCATTAAATGTATAATTAAACAGATAAATGAATAAGTAGATATATAAGTATGTAATTGAATAGATAAATGTATAGCTAAATGAATAAGCAAGTATATAGATAAATAAATAAATAGATAAGTAAATAAATAAGTGAATAAATATATAAATAGATAAATAGATAAATAGATAAATAGATAAATAAGCAACAAATAAATAAGCGAATGAATAAATGAATAAGAATAAGTGAATAGATAAATGAATAGATGAATAGATAAAAGAATAGATAATGAGTAGATAAATAAATAGCTAAACAAATAAATAGATTAATAACTAGATATTAATGAATAATTGAATAGACGAATAAATATGATAACTGTCAAAACCCACAAAATATGTTCAAACCAGTGAGCATCAATCAAAACGAATTGGCTATCAATCATGATACCAAAATGCACTCGACAGAAGAAAAAAAGGACAAGAGACGCTGAAATAACCCATGACCTTTCCAATTTTTGGGTTCGAAAAGGTAATTTGTTGGGGGAAAAAAGGGACAGTAAACGGGTTAGAATAGGACTTTGCGAATATTCAGGCCACCAAAAAAAAAAAAAAAGTCAAAATGTGGTGAGTAGTTGTTGAAAGTTGACGAAAAATCATGAAATGATATCACAGATTATAAAGTCGTGTTGGGTCCAGGACTGGAACATGGATCAGAGAGAAAACGTAAAAGGGACGAAGTTGAAAGAGATTGAAGATAAGAGAGATGAGAACGAAGAAGAGGGGACACGAGAGAGGAGAAGGAAGAGAGGAGAGTGAAGAGGATTGGGGGAATGGGTAGAGGATAGTGTTGGAGGGGAGAGGGCCAGAAAGAGGAGGAAGAGAGGAGAAGAGAGGGGGAGGGGAGGATGTAGAGAAGGTGAGAAAGATGGAGGAGGGAAGAGGGCAAATAAGGAGGATATGAGGAGGAAGGAGGAAAGGAGAGGGAGGAGGGGAGGATGGAGAGAGGGATGAAGACAAAAGAGAGGTAAAAATGTAAGGGAAGTGAAGCAAAGGAGGAAAGAGTAGAGGAAGGAATGAAGGGAGGGAAAAAATGATGGGAGGGATTGGGAAGGATAGAAGAAAAGGAACAAGGAATAAGAGGGGATGGAAAGGAAGAGAACTAAGAATGAAGAAAAAGACGAAATGAATAAAGAGGAGGGAGAGATGAAGAGTGAAAACTGGAATGGAACGAATGAGAAAGGAAACAAAAGATGAGGAGAAGAAGAAAGAGAGGACGACACAAAAGAAAATGGTGTAGAAAAAGAAGAAGAAATAAGATGAAGAAACAAGAGAAGGGGAAGGGGAAGGATGGATAAAGCAAGATGAAGGGGAACGACGAAGGAAGAAAGGGCGAAAGCAAGAGTGATAAGAGGAGAATAAGAAGTGAGGAATGGTAACGAAGAGGGAGATAAGATAAAGAAGAAGAAATATTAGAAACTTCAACAGGAAAAAATATTAAGACACTAAAGACAGAAGAATGAATAAAACTGAGAAGAAAGACGTAGAATTAGAAAAAGACAACAAGAAAGAAGAGAAATAGAAAAAATAGAAAAAAACAGGATAAAGGCAAAGAGAAGAGGAAAGAAAATGGCAGGCGAAC
>NC_134777.1:132118345-132123345 GCF_046742065.1 Oratosquilla oratoria
ATGTCCCAAGAGAATGGAAGCTTGCTAACGTTACTCCCATATTCAAAAAAGGGGACAAAAAGAAACCAAATAACTATAGGCCTATAAGTTTGACTTCAATCGTAGGAAAAATAATGGAAACTATCATCAGAGATGATATCGAACATCATTTTGAAAGTAACCGTTTGATAAATGATAGCCAGCATGGTTTCAGACGGAAACGTTCTTGCGTGACTAACTTACTCGAATTCTACAACACAGTTATCTCGAATTATGACAAAAGAAACAATATAGATTTAATATATCTAGACTTTGCAAAAGCTTTTGATACGGTCCCACACGAAAGACTACTTACTAAACTAGCTTTGCATGGAATAAGTAGTAGCCTATTAGGCTGGACTAGTAATTGGTTGAATGGTCGAAAACAGAGAGTTGTTTTAATGGAAAAACTTCTGGATGGAAAAGTATTGCAAGTGGAGTTCCTCAGGGTTCCGTTCTTGGGCCACTTCTATTCATAGTATATATAAATGATATAGACCATGGACTAAAATCTACTGTTTCCAAATTTGCTGATGATACAAAACTGTGCGGAGTGGCAAATGATCACTCAAACCAATTAGACATTCAAGAAGATTTAGATCAATTACAGCAATGGTCTGAAAAGTGGCTAATGAAATTTAACACAAGTAAATGCAAGGTAATGCACATAGGTAAAAATAACAGTAAGTACGATTACAAGCTATTTGGAAATTTCGTAAACAAAAGTGGATAGTGAAAAAGATCTCGGCGTAATTATCAGTAACGACCTCAAATCATCCAAGCAATGTATTTCAGCCTCTGAGAAAGCAAATAAGATTCTGGGACTGATTGCGCGATCTTTTGATTTCAAAAGTCCATCACTCATTAACAAGCTATATAAATCGTTAGTTCGTTCACATTTGGAATATGCTGTTTCCGTATGGTCACCGAATCTCATTAAAGACATTGACAGACTGGAAAAAGTACAACGGCGAGCCACAAAACTGATTCCAAATATCAAAAATAAATCATACGAAAATCGACTAAAGCACATGAATCTGTTTTCCCTAAAAAAGCGTAGACTCAGAGGTGACTTGATACAGGTCTTTAAGATTTTAAAGGGAATTGACAACATCAAAAGTGACCAAATTTTCACATTGAATGAGAATCAGACAAGAAACAATGGTCTCAAACTGTCCGGAAATAGATTCAATTTGGAAGTAGGTAGAAACAACTTTGCCAACCGTGTAGTTAATGAATGGAATAAACTTCCTGCACAGGTAGTGCAATGTAGTTCAGTTCGAAGCTTTAAGAATCATTTAGATAAATACTTAAGTAAGATGCTGTAATGATTATAATTTATCTTATATTTTTTGTTTTTGTTTTGTTATCATTTGTCTGTCTGATTTTCATTTATTATTAGTTATATGTTAATTTATTATTTACTATTTACCTGTTTGTTTATTATTTTAACTATACCTATGCATTTATCTATGTAATTTATTTGTTATTTACATTATTATAGTTTTTATTTATTATTTTATTGTTAATATGATTTTTTTTTTTTTTTTTTTTGCATCCGACCTAGATATGGATCAAAATGTCTCCTGTCGGCATGCTCCGCCTTTGTAATCCTTTGTAATACACATACAAACATACACACACACACAAACACTCACACCCATACACACACATATGCACACATACACACACACGCGCGCGCGCGCACACGCACACTCTTGCACACACACACACACACACACACACACACACACACACACACACACACACACACACACACACACACACACACACACACACACACACACACACACACACAATGCGTGCCAATGAGGTTTATGTGGATGTTTTCAATCCATCGATGAAATACACTTAGATGAATAAAATCCTTTGACGACAATAAGAATAATATTCGTAAAATATATTAGTATAATCAAGAGAAACACGTATCTGTGGACTTAACATAAAGAAAAATAAAAGTAAAAATAAAGGAAAAGAAAATCAAATTAGAAGCTGAGCTGAAGACGGCTACAAAATTACCCTTAATTCGAAGGTAATGACAAATTCTTTGAGGAAAAACGTGAAGAAGTCATGTGACTCAGCTGGGTGAAATGGCAGATATTGTGGTCGAAAGAAAGAGGATAGAGATATTAAATCGAGTACACAGTCTGCCCACGTGTTGGGTAGGCAGAGCTTATTAAAGACGTCACGTCGCCTGATATCACAATACGCGGAGATTATGAGTGATGTCATATCGTCCGAAATAATAAAATACTAATTCGAGTATGCATTGTGCCCGCGTGTGGGGTAGAATGAGATTATTAACGACGTCGCGTCGTCAGAAATCTTAATAAGCGGAGCTTACAAATGACGTCAAATAGTCTTCAATAAAAATAGGCGGAGTTTATGAGTGACTTCATGTCGTCTGAAATCACAAAATCTCTAGCATACATTGTGCCCACGTGTGGGGGTAGGCGGAGCTTATAAATGATGTCACGTCGTCCAAAATCAAAATGGACGGAATTATGAATAACGATATGTCTTCCAAAATCACAAAATACTAACTCAGCCATACATTATGCCCATGTTTTGGGTAGGCGGAGCTTATTAATGACGTCACGTCGTCTAAATTTACAATAGGCGGAGCATATTAACGACGTCACGTCTGAAGTCACAATAGGCGGAGCTTGAGTGACGTCATGTCGACCGAAATCACAAAAAGTTTGTGGCTGGTATAATGAATATATAAACCCATGCATACAGCGTAACCACGTGTGGGGTTTATTATTGTTTGAGGAAGAATATAACTTGAAATGTAAGTATACAATCTGCTCACGTGTGGGGTGGGCGGAGATTATGAGTCCTTTCATAGTTCTAGTGACGTCATGTCGACCAACAATACATTCAGCAAAAATAAACAAAATATGTTTGATTAAACTTTTACATTATTTTTCAATGGGGAAAAAATTTATATACACAGAGTCTGAAAATGCGTAAGGGGAAGGGTAGAAGGAGGGTGGGAGAGGGGGAGGGAATGAAGGATAGACTTTGATTACTGTGAATCATCTATGTTATTTCACATTTTCAATTCCTTTCGTAACGACAATTGGTGCAAATGAAACGAATAAAAATATCTGATGGCAGGTAGTTAAAAAACTATAAACCACTGACGTTAACGGAAATAGAATCGTTAAACGCCGTTTAATTAAGTTCAATCATTTCTTTAAATAAACCACAACACAGATCAGAATATGTTATTACTTAGGTACATTCACTACGCACTTCAATGTCATTGACCCTAGTGACCGAGAGATTTGAAAAGAGATAAACTGCCAGTGGTATAATCAAGGGCACGAGGCCACTTTTCAGAAACCTTCGTTTATTTTCTTCATTTTTAAATACAAATCTATGATAGGTCAAATTGTACAAAGTTGTGTATTGGACAAAGTCTAGCTACAGGACGAGATGGATGATATATATATATATATATATATATATATATATATATATATATATATATATATATGTATATATATATATATATATGTATATATATATATATATATATATATATATATATATGTATATATATATATATATATATATATATATATATATATATATATATATATATATATTATATATATATATGATAAATACACCAAGAATAATAAAAGTCTTAGGGAGAACACTAAGTTCCTACATCAGATAACACATAAGGAAGAACAAATAGAACGAGAGTAAAGAGAAGACAAAAGGAAAGAAGAGAAATCAAACGAAGAAGAATACAAACAAGAGAGAACATATGAGACATGAGATTGAGAGGAGGCGGACGTTTTGGTAGAAATTATTTCGAGAAAACAGAGAGGCGGGAGTTGAGGTAGAAGGGAATAGTAATTTGGCAAATGGCAATTAAATGAAAGAAGGTTGCTGGGATAGATATACCACGAAGAGATGGGGAAGAAATTAAATTAAGAAGGAATAATGAAGCAAGGGAAAGTAACATGAAGAAGAGAGGCAATGGAATACATATACATATACATATACATATATATATATATATATATATGTATATATATATATTTATATTTATATATATATATACAGTATATATATATATATATATATATTTATATATATATATACAAGCCGCGGGCTTCGCCGGGGGCTTGACTGCGCTCTAATCCCACGATAGGACAATAGGGATCCCGTGATGGGGGATCCCGTGCTGGGGTTCCGCCCCGAGGCTGAGGCCGAGGCCGAACTCAAGGGACATTTTTTCCTGGTCAGTTCAAGGTAACATGGCTACCACTGAGGACTTGCGACCATTGAGGACTTGCGACCACTGAGGACTTGCGACCACTGAGGACTTGCGACCACTGAGGACTTGCGACCTTTGAGGACTTGCGACCTTTGAGGACTTGCGACATTTGAGGACTTGTTACCTTGGAGGACTTGTTACCTTGGAGGACTTGTTACCTTGGAGGACTTGTTACCTTGGAGAACTTGTTCCCTGGGAGGACATGTTACCTTGGAAGACTTATTACCTTAGAGGACTTACCTTGGAGGACTTATTACCTTGGAGGACTTATTACCTTGGAGGACTTGTTACCATGGAGGATTTATTATCTTGGAGGATTTACAACCTCGTAGGACTTGCAACTTCAGAGGACTTGCACCCTCGTAGGACTTACGACCTCGGAGGACTTGCAGCCTCGAAGGGCTTACAACTTCGGAGGACTTGTACCCTCGGAAGAGTTGCACCCTCGGAGGACTGGCACCCTCGGAGGACTTGGACCCTCGGAGGACTTGCACCCTCGGAGGATTTGCACCCTGGGAGGACTTGCACCCTCGGAGGACTTGCACAATCGGAGAACTTATAAACTCGGAGAACTTACAGCCTCGAAAGGTTTACTGCCTCGGAAAACTTACGACCTCGGAGGACTTACATACCCCCTCTCCAAAACTTGTAACATTTTTAA
>NC_134777.1:132135845-132138345 GCF_046742065.1 Oratosquilla oratoria
TTTTAGCTAAGTACAATGGAGTTTAAGTACTGTGATTAGTCAAAGCCTCAAGCTATAATAAAATCTATGAATTAAGTCACTAAATAAAAATATTTACAGATCTAATCAGATTTGTCTGGCAATAAAAAAGTAAACAAATTAAATGATAAATGAAGAAATATAGATACTAAAATGAGATTACTTGATAAAGAAAATATAAGAGATCAGATTTTTTTTCAATGCAAAATAAACATAAATATAAGCGAATGAGTAGATACATAAGTAATTAACAGAATAAAAGAAATAAAAGTAAAAAATTATATTGCCTGACAATACAAATAGATAAATACATAAGCATGATAAAATCAAATATAAAGTAGATAATATGAATTTAAACTAAAACGAAAAAAACAGATAAAATTAAATGTACAAACATATAAGGGACAAATAGATCAAAAGAAGATGAATTATGAAATAATTTTGATAAAACAAAATCTGAGAAAAGGGCTCAATGAAAGTCGAACGAAATTATCTGCTAATCAAAAAAAAAAAAAAAAGAATTGTAAAGTCAAAACTAAAACAAATAAACAAATAAAAAAACAAATGAATATACACATACATGAATAAATGATGAAATGAATAAATAAATGCATTAATATATAAGTAAAATAACAAAAATAAGTAAATAAATAAACAAAATAACCCCAAAAATAAACAAAGAAACAAATTGCTGCTTTACCTACATAGCCCAAATATCTATCTGCTAGAGGGCTTGTACAGGGCCCGCAAACCACCGCTTCTGGAAGCCCTCAACCGCTTCCAGGCTTACTATCGGCGGGAACAAGCTCGTTCGGTTTGCTTAACGAGCTGTTACTGCTTGTCCTCATGGCTAATTGGCCTATAGACCAATGACCCCGTTTGACCCTGTCCAGTTCAATATATATATATATATGTATATATATGCATACATATATATATATTTATATATATATATATATATATGTGTGTGTGTGTGTGTGTGTATGTATATATATATATGTATATACATATATGTATATATTTATACATATATATATGTATGTATATATATATATATATATATATATATATATATATACAGTATACATGAGAAATCACATAAACTCGCGGTGTTTTTTCCGCATGTATATATACATATATATATATAGATATATATATGTGTGTGTGTGTGTGTGTGTGTGTGTGTGTGTGTGTGTGTGTGTGTGTGTGTGTGTGTGTGTGTGTGTGTGTGTGTGTGTGTGTGTGTGTGTGTGTGTGCGCGCGCGCGCATCCCATTTACTTTATATTATTTGTTTTGTTTGCTATTATTTGCCTGTCTGCTTATTATTTGCTTGATTTATTATTATTTATTCGTCAATTTATTATCATTTCCTGTTTGATTATTATTCAACTATACCTATGCATTTATTTATCTTATTTATTATTATTTGTATTATAATCATTTTAAATTATTTTCTTATCATTATTATATATATTTTTTGCATCCGACATAGTTATGAACCAAAAGGTCTCTTGTCGGCATGCTCCGCCTTTGTAATATTTTGTGCGTGTATGTGTGTGTGTGTATGTGTGTGTGTGTGTGTGTGTGTGTGTGTGTGTGTGTGTGTGTGTGTGTGTGTGTGTGTGTGTGTGTGTGTGTGTGTGTGTGTGTGTGTGTGTACATGTATGTACTTCCTCTTGTCTTGGAAGTCCAAAAGACACAAGTCAAAGGTGACAGCCGCAGTAGCAGCTAAGCGCCTCTAGATGTAATCATATGTCTCCTGGAGGGTAATGTGGTTTCAGCCAGTCACAGAGCAACACGTAATTGTAGTGGGCGCCGTCCCAATGGTGTAACAATGAATGAATAAATAAATAGATGAATGAATGAATAAATTATAGTAATCAATAATAATAATAACAATAATACATACATACATATACCAAGGCTTTTTCCCCCTTCCAAGGGAGGTAGCCAAAAAGGGAAAGGCATAAAAACACTCCCACACATTTCATCCCTAAATACACTCCACACCCCTCCCACCCTTCCTCTCATCTGAGCACCTCCTGGATGACGGGTCATCCCTGCACCCTGCCCACCGCCCTGGGTCAGAAGCAGTGTCGCAAGACACAGTACATCCACAGCGAGGCCGCTTCATTTAATCGGCGACCCCCCCTCTCCGTCCCCCTTTGCATATAAGGCGAGGACGGGGAGAAATCCCTTCGGGCTGCGTCAAAATTTACTCACACATACTACCCCACCCCCCACTTCCCCGCCCATTCCTCCTCATGCAGTCACAACATCATCCATATACAACCATTCTCCACTCACCTCTGTCTTCCGTCCTCTCCCTTCCTTCCTCAACAGACATTCCCCTCTTCCCCAAAGCCCCCTTCACCCCATCCATCCACCTCATCCTAGGACGTCCCCTCATGTTCACTCCCTCCACATCTGCCTTCCATACCTCTTTTACTAGTCTTTCTTCACTCATTCTTTCCATGTGTC
>NC_134777.1:132168345-132169804 GCF_046742065.1 Oratosquilla oratoria
AGCGTTAGAAGTGGTCAAACGTCCAACAACGAGCGTATATTTGTCCATCTTAGGGAATTTTATAAACCATTGTATCAATTTGGAATGAAGCTAAAAGTAATTGATCAAAAGTAATTCTGATTTGGGGGAATAGGGAACCATCATAGAATCCATTCTGATCACGAATACATTTGTTGATAAATTTAAATTTAAGTCACAGGATTTATATACAAATGATGGTATGAATTTATCATAACAAAAAATTGTAAACCAAATGGCCGGACACTTGAAGGCCAATATGGCCAACTGGGAGAGATCCACCTTAACCTTCTGAGTATTTAATTACTTGTCTCTTTTATGTATCTATATACCTTGATAATGTCGTGAATAGACGAAACGCGCTCGGTTCTCATCCTCTTTCATTTTCCCAGTGGTTTGTCTGCCACAGATATATTATAACTATATTAATATATATAGTATATATATATATAGTAAATATTATATATATCATATCATATTTATTAATGTATCCCCATTATTAATCTGCGGGCTACCACAGTTCCTTCCTGTCTACCCTATCTGTAAGCCTTTTATCCCACATCCATAAATAAATGGACCAAAAAACAACCTTACCTTTTCCTTATAGCTTTTCCTCACATATCTGTCTTAAGCCACAAAAATATGGGTCCTACACAACCCCTATCTGTCCCTACAAACCACACTGTTCCTTACCAACTACTCCCTCTGTTACTCCTAACTCCTCTCAATCCAAGAACCTCCCATAAGCCTTCCCAAACTACACTCAACAAGCTGATCCCACTCTGAAACTTTACCTACACTCACAATTATCCCTCTTTCCTTTGTAAAGCGGAACTATAATCAGGCACTCCTCCAGTCCTCCGGCACTCTAAACCCTCTCTCCTAAGCAAACATTAAATAACCTCAAACCCTGCCAGTCCCACCATAACTGTACCTCCTTTTCTTCAGACATTCTTCATGGCATCCATCGCAACCCAGGTGGCCTTACAGGTTCTCATCCATCTTAGACAGCTGCTTTCCACTTTCATCCTTCCCTATGGCTCTTTCATTTTTCCTCACTCATCACTCTCAATATGTCTTAGTCGTCTTCCCCCCACAGCAACATACCCTTTCCCTCCCTATCCTCTTTCACATTTAGCAACTCCCTAAAATACACTGCCCACCTTCCTCTCACTGTCTTCTCTTTCATTATCATCTCCCCATCTGCATCTTTTACTTTTTCTTCTCTACTTGATTAGCCTCCTCTTCCTCTTTTAATTTCCTTCCAAATGCAGAGATGACCTGTCATCCAGGAGGTGCCAAGATAAGATGGAGGGAAGAGGGTGGAGGGGAGTGGAATATATAGGAAATGGAATGCATGGGAGTGGTTTCTATGCCTTTTTCTTTTTGGTTAACCCCCGTGTAAGGGGGAAAAAGCCTTTGGAATATGTATGCATGTATG
>NC_134777.1:132175304-132180304 GCF_046742065.1 Oratosquilla oratoria
TATCTGTTTAATAATAAAAGAACACCAATTATTGATCGTTCTTCCCTGACAAGACCTCCCCTTGTTCCCACTGCAAGAGCCTCTGGGAAAAGAAGAATAAAAATAAATTATGATGATGATGTTTTGGTTTAACGTCACAAACTCCCCCTAGAGGGAGGCTAGGACATTGCCCCTCGCAGAAGACTTTGCAGCGTGGAATTTGATTAACCATGCCCTTGGTTCAACTTCGCCGGTGGCAGGATTCGAACTGCCATCCCCTCGACCTTCGCCGCAAGCAACGATAACCGTGTTTTAGGTACGATATATTTGTAGTTTAAGTAAATGTTTTAATGTGAGCTACTGACTTTTAATATAATGATACACTATATATGTCAGGTTCTATGTATCCTCATTAGCTATGTCATTTTTGTTTCAAAAATATTTGTAAGATGTATTTTTTCAAGTAATGGGTTAGTAGAATAATTATTATTTATCAAAAAAGTCTGTAATTATATATATTAAGACTAAGGTTTAGAAGACTTAGATATTCTAATAACGTGCGGAGTGAAATATCTACACTATTATGAATAAAACTTAGTAAACTAAGAAGATACAAAACGCGAATTGAGAATCTCAACACTGGAAAGCCTAACCCTCTTAAGCAAAAAAAAATATAAGAACATAAAAATGAAAGACTGCAAGAAGCCGTAGGGCCTACATTAGGCAGTTCCATGTCCCTTATCACCTGTCATCCCCATCCATAAAGTTATCTCAGTTTCTCTTAAAACCGAAAATTGTTTCAGAGCTCACTATATGGTTACAAAGTCTATTGTACTCGATAACCAATCTATAGGTAAACCATTTCTTGCCTATTTCCCTCTTAAACCTAACATTAGCGAGAGCAACATGACTAAAGGTAATATTCAATTGAGAGGAAGGAGGTATAACATGAAGCGATAATAATTCGAGGTAGTTTAGAAGATAAAACGTTTTCACGACAACATTTTTTGACACTCTTGAGTTTCCTCCATGACCGAAGAAGAAGAACCTCGAACTCGCACAAAACTTCGAAAAATTCCAGAGTGTGAGAACAGTCCTCCAGGGTGGGGGAAAGTTAAGTCAAACTGCTTGCACGTTTGCAGGAGAGAAATGGTGTTGTCAGACACCAACTTGAACCTACCGTCACCCAGACGAGCAGACGACTCCAGTGGAAATAAACGAAATACTGCATTACTGAGGGACGTTCTTGGGCTGCAAGAAGGCTCTCGCCGCATGTAAAGAGGGATGGCGCTCTGCTATGTCACTTTCTATGCGGAGTAGACTCTGGTTACACAGCAGTAAACCTTACAAAGAAGAAAAAACAAAAGACCTACGAGATTACAAAGCCCACGTGACCTTTGTTTTTTTCGAGACGCAGGATCTTTCTCAACTGAATAAAATCTTTTGCAATTGGCCAGAACAAGATGATCCCCTCAGCTGAATAAAATCATCTGACGTCAAATAGGATAAATGTTATCCCCGGTCGGATTCTATTATTATCATTATTATTATTATTATTTTTTTTTTTTTTATGAAAAGATATTTGTATTACCCAGAAATATAAAATAACTAGTCTTACGTTTGGGGTAAGCGAGTTAATGAACCACTGTTTCATATCCGTTTACGTAATCAGTTAATCTAACTAACCTCTGAAGCAAGTGAGGCCTGTATTCAAAAATTAAAAAAATATTTGACGAGCTACCGGGAAACCAATGTTTATTTTTATGAAATACGTACAAGGATATAAAATTTTGTGTGCGCAGTTTGTTTAGGTACGGGTGGGTGAACAGACTTGATGTCATAATCAATGAGATTTAAACAACCGCACTATTAATCTTAATTAACACGATTTTTATTATTATATCTGCACCTTACAACTATAAAGAAAGTGTCTTCAGATCAATATCATATCCATTTTTTTTTTAGCATATTATGTATTACTGGCCATAGATTTGTCATTTTGAAAAAATTGTGCTTTGTTAATCGCATATGCCATGATAGGGTTTTAGTGTTTTCATTTCCGGTAACCTAGGTGTAAATTTTTACATATAAATTTCTGGATGTTGTGTTATGTTATGTTATGTTATATTATGTTATGTTATGTTATGTTATGTTATATTATGTTATGTTATGTTATGTTATGTTATATTATGTTATGTTATGTTATGTTATGTTATGTTATGTTATGTTATGTTATGTTATGTTATGTTATGTTATGTTGTTATGTTATGTTATGTTGTTATGTTATGTTATGTTATGTTATGTTATGTTATGTTATGTTATGTTATGTTATGTTATGTTATGTTATGTTATGTTATGGTATGGTATGGTATGGTATGGTATGGTATGGTATGGTATGGTATGGTATGTTATGTTATGTTATGTTATGTTATGTTATGTTATGTTATGTTATGTTATGTTATGTTATGTTAGGATACTATAATTTACGTTACGTTAAGTTACGATATGTTATGTTGCGTTACGTTATGTTATGTTATGTTATCTTACGTTACGTCACGTTATGTTACGTTACGTTATGTTACGTTACATGTTATGTTACGTTACGTTACGTTATGATACGTTATGTTATGTTATATTATGTTATGTTGCGTTACGTTACGTTACGTTACGTTACATTATGGTATGTTACGTTACGCTACGTTACGTCTATCATTGCGTAGGCTTTTTCGCAAATATAAATAATTTGATAAGATTAGATGTGGCATAATACAAGGAATGTTCTCTTTTATCTTCCAATACCATTCCTATGAAAGCAGAAGTACTTTTGGGGTTTCCTAAGGGACCTGTTTCTAGTCGCAGTCCTCCGGTGTAGCTTCCGGGCATGCACATGTTATTTCCTCCCACGTATTGCATGAATATCTAGTTTCGGGCTCATGTGTTACGTGAGCTTCTTAGTGATTCCAACTGCGTCACGTAAGCTTGAGGTCTCTCTTCACATGAAGAGAAGCATTTGGATTCGAGCCAGAATAGATTTTCTTTCGAATAAATATCAAATCCTCACCTGTGAAAATGTGTATTCGATTCTTAAGAATGATATGTGGGATTATGTTAACATGATGTGAGATGTTATTGGTATTGTTTATGGATGGTATTTGTTTTGCGTATCTTGATTTTTAAGTAGAAAATGCATATGCTTGTGTGAATGTGTGTGTGTTTTTGGGTGTTTGTGTGTGTGTGTGTGTGTGTGTGTGTGTGTGTGTGTGTGTGTGTGGGTATGTGTGTGTGTGTGTGTGTGTGTGTGTGTGTGTGTGTGTGTGTGTGTGTGTGTGTGTGTGTGTGTGTGTGTGTGTGTGTGTGTGTGTGTGTGTGTGTGTGTGTGTGTGTGTGTGTGTGTGTGTGTGTGTGTGTGTGTGTGTGTGTGTGTGCGCGCTCTAACTTGGACCCTACCGTACGTCATGAACCGAAGTCCAAAATAAATCTTCTCCACAATTTCGAAACGGATTTGGTTCGAATTCGAAAGCTCTCTGGTAATGAATATCGACCGAACAGAGAAATATTTATGACTTCGGACTAAGTTCCATCCTGGAATCAAACGAAATCATATTGTTCGAAATGCAATGGAGCGATTGGGGAGATATATACCGTCAATCCAGCACGCAATATTGAAACCATTGAATGATCACATCTGCAACATGCAAATCAGTTGGGATAAGCTCTAATGCATAAGGTTATTGAAGGATTGTTATCGATTTGTGATGTGTGTGGCTAAGCTACTTTACAAAAAAAATATACATCTCATATTTGCAACTCACTTGAAAAGTCTCGTTTATGTTCTTGTTTGCTTTTCTTAAATCGTTGTTGATTCAATTATTTTTTTCTAATCGACTAATTATCCTTTCTATCTGTGCATTCATTTATCTATCCATATATCAGTTCTCTTATTCAATTAATTACTCAGTCAGTTAGTTACCCATTATAACTCATACATTTATCCTTTCATTCATTCAGTTATTTATTCATTCATTTGTACACTCATCAATTAATTCATCTATTAATTCATCCATCCATACACTCAATCAATCACTCAAATATTCATTCAATTATTACTTGTTCTTACTAGATAATTATGTTTCAGTAATGATCTGCTAAGAAAAAAGTGCTTTCTTGTTTTGACAGTAGCAATATCTTCTTCATTAACTCCAATCTCAAACGTATTTATCTGCTTTCCACCTAATATGTTCCTCATGTTTACCCTGCGCTTGATCAACTTTTTGTCTGTCATCTAATCCATTTAATTACTTAAAGTCCTGCGCAAGATAGACAAGAAGGTCTTTCTTCATCTGTGCAGTTGGGTACACTATGAACTACTGCAGTGGCTGATATCTTGTGCGCAGCAGAGAGGTGCCATATATATATATATATATATATATATATATATGTATATATATATATATATATATTTATATATAATATATATATATTTATATATATAATATATATATACATGTATATATACATTCAAATATATATGCGTTATTAAAGTCGACAGCATTAAGGAGGTTGTTAATCTTCTTATGGGTATTCTCAAGCTTTCTAACAAGTACTCTGCCATTTGGAGGGTGGGCATAAACCAGATTGCCAAAATGATTCATTTATTCAACGTTTCGTCTGCAAGGAGACATCTTCAGGAAAATCTGTAACATAAAAATTACCGACATGCAGAAATAAAGAACAAGGGTATCATGCAAAGTTTTAGCCACGCTGTAAGAGGGGGTAGGAATTTGGGAAATTATGGGCCTGAGGGGATTTCCTTCCTTATGGGTCTTGCAGACGAAACGTTGAATAAATGAATCATTTTAGCAATCTGGTTTCTGCCCACCCTCCAAATGGCAGAGTACTTGTTATAAAGCTTGAGAATACCCATAAGAAAATTAACAACCTCCTTAATGCTGTCGACTTTGATAACGCATGCATACAAGAAAATCTGCTCCCTCGATATTCATATATATATACATATATAT
>NC_134777.1:132197804-132210304 GCF_046742065.1 Oratosquilla oratoria
GTAGTCTATGAGGTGAAGTGTAGGTACTGCAACGCGCACTACGTTGTACTGTAGAAACAGGAAAAAAAACTGGCCACGAGACTACAAGAACATCGCAGAGCAGTGAATAGGAAGGACCGGAGTTCAGCTATATTCAAGCATTGTGACGAGAAACAACATGAATTTGATTTGCGAGGTGCAGACGTTTTGTTCAAAAACAACAAGAAGGGTAGCAGGCTGTTTATGGTAGCGTGGCCTAATGATAAAAACAGCATCAACAAACCCGCCACACTTAACCCCATTTTCAGAGGGGCAAGAGAAAGGGTGAGCGGAACTGACACTCGACAGCAGGAGAGAAGCTAGGAGGGATTATGACAAGGCACGGGAGTGTGACTTGTCACCCACACCCACACCAGGACAAATCCTCACCAGATTAGACCACTTGGGCAACTATGACAGAGGAACGAGAGCTGCCCGGGATGTGATCCCACCTAGTACACCACATTGTATTGCTCTTTTGTGTATATAAAGGAGGGTGAACTGCCTTGCCAATGTAACCCCTGAGGACGATCCTACAGGGTGCGAAACGTCGGGATTAATTTATCAGTGTTTTTTACTATTTTCCAATATATATATATGTGTGTGTGTGTGTGTGTGTGTGTGTGTGTGTGTGTGTGTGTGTGTGTGTGTGTGTGTGTGTGTGTGTGTGTGTGTGTGTGTGTGTGTGTGTGTGTGTGTGTGTGTGTGTGTGTGTGTGTGTGTGTGTGTGTGTGTGTGTGTGTGTGTGTGTGTACATACATATAGAGAATAACGTTGACTTGTGTCATGTCAAAATGCACAACTCATATCATCTTCTGACCTTATTGGAATCAAATCTCAATTAAAAAGATAATCACTTACAATCGTGCAAGAAGATACAAACTTTGTTCAATGACGTCCGTTGTTGTATTTCAAAATATGTATTTGAATATCTTTACATTAAGATTTGTTTAGTTTTACCACAGAAGTGAGTCACACGTAGATAAGTAGAAACGAAAAAATAATCCCAGAATGATAAGTCATGAGACTTTTGTTTATTTGATTTGTCAATGCATTAATGTCATTGTCACCCACCTAACTCATAATGTATATCTGTATCTTTCATTTTCACTCACGTCATGAAACTCACGACTATCTTCTCACATTCAAACAGGACATTCCAGTGCAGAAAGAGCCCTCATTACCTAATCATCACCTGATTAAGCACTTTGCTAAGTATAGGCTGATGCAATACTAAGTGCCGAGGATCGATAGAGTTGGGCAATGCTGTCTATGTGTAATGTAAACATCGAAACCTTCCTTGGAGTACAAATGTACAAATGTACAAAGTATTGTACATCGGACTTCGATAAGTCCCATTAATCATTCTAAAGTGTAGCCCAACGCAAATTCAATAATTTCCTTACCAGCTGAACGCGGCTCCTCAGCAGCCTAAAATCGTTAGGATTGAGAAGAAACAAAATATATAAAACCTAACACAGGGTTTGGAGGGCTACCCAAGGACATAATTGGTGATTAGAGTTAATGGGTTGGGGAAATTAACGCTTGTCCTTTTCTACTCTTTGTGTGTGGTTCTCTTTTTCTCTCTATCTGTCTCTCTCTCTTTTTCTCTCTCTCTCTCTCTCTCTCTCTCTCTCTCTCTCTCTCTCTCTCTCTCTCTCTCTCTCTCTCTCTCTCTCTCTCTCTCTCTCTCTCTCTCTCTCTCTCTCTCTCTCTCTCTCTCTCTCTCTCTCTCTCTCTCTCTCTCTCTCTCTCTCTCTCTCTCTCTCTCTCTCTCTCTCTATCCTCTGTCAATCCCTTCCAGTCTTCTCCTGGCGCCGCCACTTGTTCCACGTCCTTTCTTAGACCCTATTCACACTAGCCGTTTGAACCGCTGTAGTTCGGTTACAGCGTAAGTCAATGGACGCTTTCACTCACTACTGCGCAGTCTTTTCTTTACTCTGTGGCACCGCCGCGGTTTCCGCGCGGTTGAAACCGCCAGTATGAATAGGGCTACTCTATATGTGCCCGGGTCTCCCCAGTGGTTTTCATCCCAGTCCTCCACCTTGCGTCACCTTTCTTAGAGGTCTGTCTGCCTCCATTCGGACACAGTGACCAGCCCAACTTGGTCTTCTTCCCCGTTCCCTCCCCTTTATCAATGAGATTCATATTTCATCATTGAAACACAGCTTAACAACCTGAAGTGAATTGCTAGTGGCAGCGAATATCAATCAAATAGCTACCGACATTCAACCCGGGGTTCGGATTCTTTTTTTTTTTTTTTTTTTTTTTTTTTACAGTGTCACAAGTAAGAACTTTGTTTTTTATGACTCTTGGGAACTTTGCTTCATTTAAATCAGTTTCGTGACTTTCTTCGACCTCTCCACCCCATGTAAACAGAAACTGGCAGTCCAGCTCCCTACCATCTCTTTGCAGAGATTACAGCGGGTACAGAGCTACAAAGGACTGACTTTACTAGGACCCTTTAGAAGTGCTACTATTCCTAGATTAAGAAGATCTAGCTTACAAGAATTCTTAGAGAATTAATATTAAAAATTTCATTAAATTCTAGTGCAATATTTTATTATTTTAGTTTATTGTTTTATTTATTATTAATTTATTTTTATTTTATTTTATTTTATTTCTATTTTATCTTTATCTTATTATTATTTTATTACTATCTTAGTTTATTTTATTTTATCATTATTTTATTTCATTTTATTATTTTAGTTTAATATTTTAGTTAGTGCCAGATGTTTCCATTCAACTCAAAAAACCCTCTTAGTCTCGAAAGGTTAGATCTAGACGGAAACTCATAACTCTTTTATTTAATACCAAAGCCTGTCGATATGATTTGAAGACTTTAAGAGACAAAGAAGATATGGGAGATTTGCTTTTCCCTAATGCGATGACGTTACTACCTAATGTGTCTGATATCTGACACAGCTGCTGTGCCATTTAGCTGTAAGGAGACTCTTGATGTTTATGATGTAGAACGCCAAGACGCGGAAGACCCATTATAAATTCAATAGCACATATCCTCTTTCCTGCGATGAATAAAGACCATGAATTCAATATGGAGTGGAAAAATATTAAAACAGTTTACTACACCGGACATACATCGAACATCAAACCTTTTGATAGAGATACGATGTTAGCCTGAAGGATTTCTGCACGTTATGACCTATGGGTTATGAGTTTTATGTATCATGATAACGTAACTAAATCCAACAGTCAAGTTATAAAAGGAAACTGCTGGTACAATGGTAACAGACCTGTGTCCTATGAACGAGCGCCTAGGATCGAGTCTCCACCACGTCTGAATTTGATTATTTGAGAAGCATCACTGTAACTTGTGATTTATTCCATAAAAAGTCTTCACCATACTATTCCCAAGCAGTGGGAAGTGAGAAACCCCTGCCAGGGTAAGCCCTATTAGTTGCGGCAAGCACATGTATATGTATATATATATATACTTATATGTATATATATACTTATAAAATTCTGATAATCTTGTTTGTTATCTTGCTTGAAACCGTCTACTAGCCAATCAGAAGAAGAGATATGACGTCACGACTGAGGACTAGCCAATCAGAGGAAGAGATCAGAAGAAGAGATATGACGTCACGACTGAGGACCAGCTAATCAGAAGAAGAGACATGACGTCACGACATCATATGATGCGTAGTGTTTCTAACAACGACGACATGACGTCACAATCTTCTGCATTTCACTTCTTATAATAACGTGTCTTTTAAAATTTTATTTGACCCAACATACACATATATTATATATATATATATATATATATATATATATATATATATATATATATATATATATACATACATATATATATATATATATATATATATATATATATATATATATATATATATACTTATAAAATTCTTATCTTGTTTGTTATCTTGATTGAAACCGTCTACTGAAGAAGAGATATGACGTCACGACTGAGGACCAGCCAATCAGAAGAAGAGATCAGAAGAAGAGATATGACGTCACGACTGAGGGCCAGCCAATCAGAAGAAGAGACATGACGTCACGACATCCGCTCTGTTGGTCCCAAAGAACCCCAGCGCTGATCGCGTGACGTCACAACTGCTAATTTTTCCAATTTGCCAATTTTTGAATTTCCAATTTTCCGATTACATATTTTCTGACCATTAATATCTAAAATTTTCATATTCAGTATTTAAAAGTATAGCCAACTCCTGAATTAGCATCTATGAGGCATAATGAGTTTATTGAAATATTACGAACCGTATAAATCATATGATGCGTACTGTTCCAAACAATGACGACATGACGTCACAATCTTCTGCATTTCATTTCTTATAACTATTCAAGTCACTGCCTTCGTCTACTGAATAGAGTATTGTCTTAATAAAGATTTTATTGACCATTTTATTAACAACGTATCATTTAAAATTTCATTTGACCCAACGGGTCAGGGGTGGTGTATATATATATATATATATATATATATATATATACTGTATATATATATATATTTATAAGTCTAAATAACAATATTCTTCTAAAAAACGCTGTGGAAGTCGGGGACAGGTGGTATTACGGTGACACTTTGTCCTAAAAATATTCTTGAAAAAGCGCTTGGGTAAGTCGGGGTCAGGTGGTATTCTTCTTCTTTTTCTTCTTCTTCTTCTTCTTCTTCTTCTTCTTCTTCTTCTTCTTCTTCTTCTTCTTCTTCTTCTTCTTCTTCTTCTTCTTCTTCGCGTTCTTCTTCTTCTTCTTCTTCTTCTTCTTCTTCTTCTTCTTCTTCTTCTTCTTCTTCTTCTTCTTCTTCTTCTTCTTCTTCTTCTTCTTCTTCTTCTTCTTCTTCTTCTTCTTCTTCTTCTTCTTCGCGTTCCTCGCGTTCTTCTTCGCGTTCTTCTTCGCGTTCTTCTTCGCGTTTTTCTTCGCGTTCTTCTTCTTCTTCGCGTTCTTCTTCTTCTTCTTCTTCTTCTTCTTCTTCTTCTTCTTCTTCTTCTTCTTCTTCTTCTTCTTCTTCTTCTTCTTCTTCTTCTTCTTCTTCTTCTTCTTCTTCTTCTTCTTCTTCTTCTTCTTCTTCTTCTTCATCTTCTTCGCGTTCTTCTTATTCTTCTTCGCGTTCTTCTTCTTCTTCTTCTTCTTCTTCTTCTTCTTCTTCTTCTTCTTCTTCTTCTTCTTCCTCGCGTTCTTCTTCGCGTTTTTCTTCGCGTTCTTCTTCTTCTTCTTCTTCTTCTTCTTCTTCTTCTTCTTCTTCTTCTTCTTCTTCTTCTTCTTCTTCTTCTTCTTCTTCTTCTTCTTCTTCTTCTTCTTCTTCTTCTTCTTCGCGTTCTTCTTCGCGTTCTTCTTCGCGTTCTTCTTCCTCGCGTTCTTCTTCGCGTTCTTCTTCGCATTCTATTTCGCGTTCTTCTTCGCGTTCTTCTTTGCGTTCTTCTTCCTCGCGTTCTTCTTCGCGTTCTTCTTCGTGCTGGGGACCCCGTGTTGGGGTTCCGCCCCGAGGCCGAGGCCGAAGGGGAAAACGAGGTATTAGAGCGCGGAAAGATGCGGCCGTAGGCCGCTGTTTGCGCAGCCAAGCCCCACGGCTTGTATGTATGTATGTATGTATATATATATATATATATATATATATATATATATATATATATATATATATATATATATATATATATATATATATATATATATATATATATATATATATGTTCCGATGTTTGGGTCGCCTTCCCGCCTGGGGAGTCGAACTCACGACCACCTGCTCATGAGTTTGACATGGTATCCACTGGACTACCGTGCGGCCATTTATTTCATAATGAAACAAATATTGTAACGTTAATGTATACAATTTCCCATTCATGTTTTTAAGTAGTAAGATATTCACAATAAAACAAATGAAAGATTTTAGAATAAAGAATTATCTCATTAGATCAAATGCATTCATGATAAATTTGCTGTTGATCTAAAATTATAAATTAATTTCCTGGTGTACGAGCAGATTATGAAAGAGCTTACGATAGATTAAAACTATGACGAGAACCGGGTTAACTAGCACTGCAAAACCGGAAATCTAAACCACAAAAATATAAATGTGTTTGACAAAATTGAATAAAATCGCCCTACGTTAATCAGAGAACAAAACCTTTGAAGCTACCAACATACCTAACAGAGTTCTTAACCTTCATTCCATCTTTCATGGCATCCAGCTGGTTAGGTCCGAATTCTCATAATCATCATCATAACCTGAGGGCATCATACACCAGGAAGCGCTTTGCTTCACTCACACGCCGTCGCCAGTCCCTCACGGTCTCTCTGGGCAAGCCCCCATGCATGCACCCTTCCCATCCCAAACAGGTTCGATCAATTTACCTCAGTCATGAATTCTCTGGGCGTCTCCTTAGCATTTTCCTTTAGAAGTAAATCGACAATATCACACGAATCACCATCCACATAACTACAGACATCTCTTGGAGCTACAAAGAATTAGTATGTAAACATGGAGACATTAAATTGCATATATAAGGACCAAAAGATAATAAATAACCACCTCAATCTTATTATCAGATTTGGAGATTATATAAAGAAAACAGAATTATAAATATTTTACCTTTTAATGACAAGATGTTCCTCTTATATATTGTATATTTACGGATATCTTATATAACGATATCAAATAGTGGAACAGCACTTCCAGAGAAAATGGATCCTCAATGTTCATAGAAAATGGGAAATACTGAACAAATATATACCATATATAGCCTGATACTTAATCCCCTATTCCAAGACCACTTGATCTTTTTTAAAGACATTACTAACGATAAATGTTTATTGTTTCGTTAAACTCGCCCGTCTATCTCTCCTCTAAATGCCTTGCCCATCCTTGATAGCACGACATCTTCTTCTTCTTCTTCTTCTTCTTCGTCTTCTTCTTCTTCTTCTTTTTCTTCTTCTTTTTCTTCTTTTTCTTCTTCTTCTTCTTCTTCTTCTTCTTCTTCTTCTTCTTCTTCTTCTTCTTCTTCTTCTTCTTCTTCTTCTTCTTCTTCTTCTTCTTCTTCTTCTTTTTCTTCTTCTTCTTTTCTTTTCTTTTTTACAAAATGCGAAAGTCTCTATTATAGATTTCAGACACGACGTAGTGGATTTTGAAGAGGACTCAGTTGATTGCTTAGTATCGGTTTTTGATGCAACAATTCATGTGACCTTAGTCTGTTACCAGACGTGCCAAGTCTCTAAAGCGGGCCTTAAACGATCAATATTATTACTCAATATTCCGTATCGTGCAGTATTATTGATGATGTAGGGATGGTATTGAAGAATGACACAATATATTGAAGACATAAAAAAAAAGCTTGATATATTTTATTGCACAATATTGAGTAGTGTGAGGGCAATATTGCGCAATATCCTGACAGTGTACTTCCAGCCTTCATACCGTCGACATATCTGGCAAGAAGGATGAGCGACAATCTCTCTGAAATCCTTTGCTCGACTGACGATATTGTGCAATAATATGGAGCCATGTAGGGGGAGATAAATATTGCACAATACAACTGAGTCAGTATAGTGTGTCAATAATATTGATCTTGTAAGGCTGGCTTAAGTACACGGGAAACTTTTTTCAGCTGAATAAAATCATCTGACGGTAGCAAGAATAAATATATAAATCAAACGTCCCACAATATTTAATCAAAATAATCCTAGCCATATAAACGAGGGAAATGTTTTCCTTGTTTGATACAAATTGCCAAAGTGATAGATTCTGAAAAGCGGTAAAATACTGTTTATAACTGAGTTCCGTTCATTAAGTCAAAAAGTATTCCTTAAATGTCCGCGGCACTTCTTAAGAACTTGAGCTATTCCAATGTCACAATAGATATATTTCGTTTAATGTTATGTATGCACAAGAGTGTTTGCATATGTACAATAGATGCCCATTTATGCATCAATTTAAAACTCAAAGCTTTCTAGTTGAGAATGTTAGAAATGTCGAGATGACATAATGCCAGATCCCTTTTGCGAATCAGAAGTAATCTAACGTTATAGATAATGTATTAAGAATCAGAAGAGACTTTACACAAATCCTTAAGACTAAAAGAAAATTAACATTAAGACTGAAAATATGAATAATATGACTCAGGGAAGACTTAACACATACCCGTAAAATTCTAAAAAAAAAAAATCAATATCAACACTGATTTTTTTAATATAACGATATTTGGTAATACAGTATGAATAGGTATAGATCATGATAAATGATAACTCCACGAGAAATATGGACCTCAAGCTGTTATGACGAATAGTTAAGCTAATAGTTGGTAAAAATAATCTCACCAACCGCATGGTTACTGATTAGAACAAGCCCAGGCGATTGAATTTATTACAATCCGAAGCTTCAAAATTCATTTTGATAAACACCCAAGCAGTATGTAATCCCCTTTTTATTACATCCGATTCCGTTGTGGACTGAAAGGCTTCCTGTCGGTGTGGTTTATCATTGTACTCATAGTAACATCACACACACACGCTGGTCGATCAGTATCAACTCACATCTCAGTCATGTTAAGTATGATTTCTGGGATTAAACACTGAGCAAGTTGAAATACGTAACAACATTAAGGAATAACAATATTTGAATTGATTGATTGATTGATTGAAGTCCTAACCTGTAGCTGACAAAACTGATACACAGGAGTGGCCAATGTGGTTGCTGGGCGTGGTTGCTGGGCAGTTTTAAAGAATCAACCATTTTCGGTACTTTTCTTGCCATGATCAAGATTTTTTGTTATACTTGAAGAAGCCATATCTCGAAGCACATTCATAGAATACTTTAGAATCCTTAAGGGTGATAAATATACCCCAAAAAACCTAAGTTGAGAACAGTAATCAAATGAGCTAGAAAGATGAAGAGACATGCTGAGAAGAAACTTTTTGGCTCATAATGAAATCGGACGTGTGAAAAAAATTAATTAAAAAATTAATCAGACAACCATATATCAAATAAAACATGCAATATAAGATAACTAATTACTAAATATTAAAGCACCTTACCTAGTTAATATGACCCCACGCAGACACTACAATCGTCAAAAACAGTTTCCAGGATGCATCTAGAAAAGACAACGCTGTAGATCAAAAACTTAATAAGTAGCCGAGTTCTTTGTCCAACTCGCGAGTGACGCACTCTTGCGAGTTATTTGCTGATGAAGAAGGTATGGATTCAAAGAATGGATCTTTCCAGGAGCCAGTGTTCCATTTGGTCTGGATACACCCTCGGAAAGGGTCGGCGGCGTTGTCTTTGAAGCATCGGCGGCTACACTTTGAAGTTGAGGCGCTCAATGTAAGGTGGTACAAGTAACGGGTTCGGACGCTCGAGTTGCGACCCCGTCATCTATGTTGTGGTGTTACAGGAATATCTTGTGTCATTGTTGTTTGTTTCTTACCTGCCGCATGTGCGTGTAAATATATACAACCTACATGCAAAATATGTGTATACCATCTCCAAGGGAAAAAGATATTTTGGAAACATTTTGCAGTATGTATATGTACTTTTGCCATCTTTAGCGAATTCTTTTAAACGTCGTTGCGATTACGATGGAAACAAATCAAATTTTTATTCTAGAGACTTACTTATTCATATTTCTTAACCTTAAATCCAAAAGTTCGGCTTCGTTTTTACACAAACTCAAATCGCGGACGAAATCATCCAGATCTTTTTGACTTAGCAAGTTTGGTTTACATGAAGAATAGCTAAATCTGTACTGTCTTTTGTTTTGTCTCCTAGCTCATCAACATACTCACCTTCACTAAATGTCTCGCTTCTTGGAGGCTCTGCCCTTATGGCTAAGTGTAAATCACTGTACTTGAATCTCTATTTCATACACTTTAAGCAGGAAGGACTGGATAGCATTAAACAGGGCAAGAGCAAAAGTGGGCAAAATCAAAGACAGTCTAGACAAATGGGAATTTAACACTATATCTTAGTGTGGAGAAATACTGGAATGCCCAATGAGTTCTAACTACTTCAACCAAATACCTTAAAGAAGTAAATGACTGTTCTACAGTGGATACGGTTTTGGCGCCAGAAGATATGATGATGATGATGTTGGTCAAAAATAAATCATACGAAAATCTACTAAAACATATGAATCTGTTTTCCCTAAAAAAGTGTAGACTCAGAGGTGACTTGATACAGGCCTTTAAAATTCTAAAGGGAATTGACAACATCAAAAACGACAAAATTTTCACACTGAATGAGAATCAGACAAGAAACAATGGTCTCAAACTGTCCGGAAATAGATTCAATTTGGAAGTGGGTAGAAACAACTTCGCCAACCGTGTAGTTAATGAATGGAATAAACTTCCTGCAGAGACAGTGCAATGTAGTTCAGTTCGAAGCTTTAAGAATCATTAGATAAACACCTGAGCAAGATGCTGTAATGATTATCATTTATCTTATATTTTTTTTTGCTTTGTTATCATTTGTCTGTTTAATTCTCATTAGTTATTAGTTATACTGTATGTCAATTTATTATTATTTTCTATTTATCTGTTTGTTTATTATCTAACTATACCTATGCATTCATTTATGTATTTTATTTGTTATTGACATTATTATAGTTTTTATTTAATCATTTATTATTATTTAGATTTTTTTCGCATCCGACCTAGATATGAACCAATAGGTCTCCTGTAGGTATGCTCCACCTTTGTAATCCTTTGTCAATAGGTACCGATTCTGGAGCGTGATCTTAACCTTCTCGTCAAACCATAACAATGCCATAAGACATACATTGAGAACATTTTAACTATGATATGGAAGACATGACAAATGTGACACTAAAAGAATAAGAGGACCAATTGTTATCATGGTCACTCATTTTAAAACCAGAATAAGATATTTTAGGGCATGAAATAAAGTCCTTTCACTGTAGAAGTGTCAAAAATTATTTTTATTCAACAAAAGTATTCGGTACGATAATGGTAAACGGGGGCATCAGCACAACGGTTGAATACACAAAATGAACAGTCAACAGGACGGAAAAGAGATTGTTAATACTGGGACCTAACCTGCAACTGACAGAACCTATATTCGGAAGTGGCTAATGTTTTAATGTCCCCAATATTTTAATGTTTCCACAACCCACTGTTGACTTTTATCTAGGCTGATGCTTTCAGAAATAAATTATTTCACTTCCCAATCAAGCTTTCAAAACGTTTTTGCTCCGAATGATTCATAGGTTATTGATAAGTATAAACTAAACAATATTATGAGATTATACTAGTGATACAGAAATTTTGAGAAAAAAATCAGTGTGCAAAAAATACACGGGAAACAAACGTTAGCTTCATTGAGACAGAATATTTCTTGACCAGTGCATGCGGTGGATGGATGGGGTGAAGGGGGCTTTGGGGAAGAGAGGAATGTCTGTTGAGGAAGGACGGGAGAGGACAGAAGACAGGGGTGAATGGAGAATGGTTGTATATGGATGATGTTGTGATAGCATGAGGTGGAATGGGCGGGTGGATGGGGGGTGAGGTAGTATGTGTGAGCAAAATTTGACTCAGCCCGAAGGGATTTCTCCCCGTCCTCTCATTTTATGCAATGGGGGGACGGAGAGGGGGGTCCCCGATTTAATGAAGCGGCCTTGCTGTGGATGTGCTGTGTCTTGCGGCACTGCTTCTGACCCAGGGCAGTGGACAAGGTGCAGGGATGACCCGTCATTCAGTAGGTGCTAAGATAAGAGGGAGGGTGGAGGGGTGTGGAGTGTATTCAGGGATGGAATGGGTGCGCGCGCGTGTGTGTGTGTGTGTGTGTGTGTGTGTGTGTGTGTGTGTGTGTGTGTGTGTGTGTGTGTGTGTGTGTGTGTGTGTGTGTGTGTGTGTGTGTGTGTGTGTGTGTGTGTGTGTGTGTGTGTGTGTGTGTGTGTGTGTGTGTGTGTGTGTGTTTTCTTTGTGTGTGTGTGTGAGTGTGTGTGTGTGTGTGTGTGTGTGTGTGTGTGTGTGTGTGTGTGTGTGTGTGTGTGTGTGTGTGTGTCTGTATATATATATACACACACATATATATATATATACATATGTATGTATATACACGAGTATATATATATGTGTATGTATGTATGATTGCATTACAATATATCTACACTATAATATATAACATATAATACATACTCGTATGATATGCGTAATATATGATAACGTATAGTATGTATATGATGCATATGATACATGACATATGGTATAGTCATAAATCGACTAAACCAAGAAGAGCTAAATTACAAGAAGATAACGAGTTCCGCTGGTTGATCGACGACAACTCAAGATTCAATCAGATTAAGTGTGATTCCTGGGTACATCGCAATAACAGAAACGCATAATGACATAAAGACAAAGAAGATCTGTCCTTACGTCAAAAGTCAAAGGTTGGAAGGGAGAAAAGAAAAGGTGGAAGAAAATATGAAAGGGAAATCCTCAAGCAGGCTCAGTGTAGCTTTGTTCAAGGGTGA
>NC_134777.1:132215304-132217804 GCF_046742065.1 Oratosquilla oratoria
AATGAACAGGATAAAAAGAAAACTCTTCTCAATCTGGTAAGCAAACAGAGAAGGAAATCTCAGGAAAATTAACTCCCCTCATTATAAGAGAGATAACAAGTTTGCTATGTTTTGAACAGTGGAAAGAATTGACAGAATTAACAGGGAAAAGGTGTATCCTTGTTAGGTATGGGAGAACAACAAGAGGCCATGGAAAATATGAAAAAGACAAAATGTCAGAAGCATATCAAGAAGCTGCATTCCATAGAAATATAGTTGTTGTTGTTTTTTAATAAACGGGAAGAGAACATAATCGAATAGGAAAATATAAAAAAAAGCTGGAGACAAATGGAGTAAAATCTATAGGGGTAGTTATTTTCCTATAAATGTTGTTATTAAGTAAAATCAGTCAGGTAAGTGTACACACATTTACAATACATCAACCGTAATATCATGTATTATCAATGCATTATGTGTGCGCGGCATGCTTTTTTGGTAGAGCAATATATATATACCGTATATACATATATATACAATGCAAACTAACGGATAATATCAAGTGTCTTCTTGGTAACAATCTCTAGTTGTTATTAAGTGTTATAATAAATATCATATCCTGGAGGGCTGACCATCGTCTTTCCAGTTTCCGGTTGTACAGTGTCCTTCACCATCAATATTAAATTTCTAGGAATGTGATGGCTTCCCTTGTAGTTGCCGGAGGACAAGACTAGTGCCACCGTTTTTCCTCACGTGTCGTAAAAGGGACGAGGTGTGTGTGTGATTCACCTTGGTCTTTGGATCACGTGTTGGACACGTGATCGACAGCTATTTCCCACCCGGAAGAGAGCTCAGAGCTCGTATGACCGATCGATGGGTAATGATATGACCTTACACACACACACACACACAACTCCCCGCCCACGAGAGTTGGAGTAACGACTCGAAGCGCAGCGATACTGAAATAATTTCAGCCCTGGGCAGGATTCGAACCCAGTACCCCCGGTTCCGCCGTGCTGAGAGTCTGGGACTCTACCAACCGCGCCACCGTGTCGTGTGTGTGTGTGGGGGGGGGGTGTATGTGTGTGTGTGTGTGTGTGTGTGTGTGTGTGTGTGTGTGTGTGTGTGTGTGTGTGTGTGTGTGTGTGTGTGTGTGTGTGTGTGTGTGTGTGTGTGTGTGTGTGTGTGTTTGTGTGTGTGTGTGTGTGTGTGTGTGTGTGTGTGTGTGTGTGTGTGTGTGTGTGTGTGTGTGTGTGTGTGTGTGTGTGTGTGTGTGTGTGTGTGTGTGTGTGTGTGTGTGTGTGTGTGTGTGTGTGTGTGTGTGTGTGTGTGTGTGTGTGTGTGTGTGTGTGTGTGTGTGTGTGTGTGTGTGTGTGTAAGAAACCGTACAAAACACTTACATATAAAGCAATGTTTTCTTTTTCATTGACTGATTGAAATAATTTAATTAAAAATACGATGTGAAGCAGATTATCTTATCGTCACATCGTCAGTAGCAACTACGAATGATTTCCTGCACTATCTAGCCGTCTTTGCAAAGTTAGACCGAACAGTTCGTAAAAGCATTGCACAGCCACTAATGATCTACCAGAGGCTGATATTAAATCCATTCGGCTGTTAGTCTATTACAAATTGTATCAGAAATTGTCAGTCCTAGAATCTTATTTGTTTTCTCTTAGGTAGAAATATTACGAATGCTGTAGATGGTCTGGGGCCCTCACAGATAATGATTACACCAAAATCTTTATCTCTCTTCCCAACTTAGTCAAACTTTACTCCAGATTTCTTGTGGTGATAGTTTCACAACTTTACATTTATTTGTTTGTGGAACACCAAAGATATCAAAAAGAAAAGCAGCGACAAGTTTCTCATAAATCAATAAATATCAAACCTATATTACTTTAAAAGTTTGCACGGTTATCCAAGAAATTCGGAAATAGTATATACTCGTACATAAATTTCGTGAAGATGGTGCACTAGCCTCAAACTCTTGCCTACATGATGATCTTTTTTAACAGGTGTGGAGCTCAAAGTCAGGTTAAAAACTACCTCAACTTGATCTTCTTTAGGAAAAAGAAAAGAAACACCAGAATGTGGGGCATCAATGCTTTATTTTCAACACTACACATGATCTGTAAATATCGTTTGTAAACATAATCATCTTTAATACTTCATTTTACAGTCCTTTCCTTGTCAAAGTGTACAAATCTCATATCATAATAAGGATACACAAATTATTCTCATACATTAGTTAAGTAATTCCACTTTATAATTGCCCCATACATCTTACAAATATCTATTCTCTTACCTTAGTTAAGTAAATCTACCTTAGAGTTATTAAATCATTCACATTTGCCAGCTACTTTCAGCTTACAGTTCTTCAATTGAAGATGCAGGTTTGAGAAATTGGGAAATCAGAACACATTATATTTCTTGATAACCTTTGCTAGTCTTCACTCGTCCTAAGCAGAGTAATCAAGTGTGTTGCTCTGTTATTATGGACTGTAGTTTACCAGCGCTTCTT
>NC_134777.1:132222804-132242804 GCF_046742065.1 Oratosquilla oratoria
TTTGATGTTTGTTTATTTATCTACTTCTATCTGTATTGGACTCGTTATGGGCCAAAAGGTCTCTCTTATTAGCCATCTCTGCAACACTAGGGACTTGGCCTTTGTTTACTTACCAATTTTAAAGAAGATTTATTTTTCATTCTGTTTCATTCGTTTGCCTATTTCATTTTACCATCTAGACGTGAGCTCTTCAAATCGTATCCTTAGTCTTTTTCTTGCAACTGGCTTCACTCCTGAGTACTACAGCGACTGGGGTCTTCTGCAAAACTGCACCCAGTCATGTTTCTCTACGCCGCACACTTACGATGTTCGTAAGTTTACGAGATCGTAAAAGAACCACGTCGCAAGTTTAGGATCGGAAAGGCATCACATTGGCTGTAGTCCTTATAAGTGGAGACAGCTGTACAAGGTAGGTGGTACCAGTCTGATGGTATTTGCGATGCCAACTGGCTAGGCGTCTCCTGATGCAGAAATATTTTGTGCTGGTTTTTACGTGGATGTGTGCGTTGTTTCTTTCTTTCTGCGTTTTAGGGTCTGTGTGCATCTGCACCCTTCAAGCACGCATTGGGGTGCGTTAGTGTACATGTGTGTGTACATCTGTGTGTGTGTGTGTGTGTGTGTGTGTGTGTGTGTGTGTGTGTGTGTGTGTGTGTGTGTGTGTATTCACTTGGTCTTTTGGATCACGTGTTCGACTCGTGATCGACAGCTATTTCCCTCCTGAAAGAGAGCTCAGAGCTCGTAGGTCCGATCTATGGGTAATGCTATGACCTTTCACACACACACACCCCCAACTCCCCGCCCACGAGAGTCAGAGTAACGACCCGAAGCGCAGCTGTACCGAAATTAATTTCGGCCCTGGGCAGGATTCGAACCAAGCACTACGCGCACCACCATGCTAGTAGTTCATCGTTCTACCAACTGCGCCACCGAGTCGTGTGTGTGTGTGTGTGTGTGTGTGTGTGTGTGTGTGTGTGTGTGTGTGTGTGTGTGTGTGTGTGTGTGTGTGTGTGTGTGTGTGTGTGTGTGTGTGTGTGTGTGTGTGTGTGTGTGTGTGTGTGTGTGTGTGTGTGTGTGTGTGTGTGTGTGTGTGTGTGTGTTGTATTATGAACTGCATTCGTGATCAATAGCTTTATTATTTCTCTATTTGTCTATTCATTTAGTTGATTGTTTGTAATTTTTTGTGTTTATTTTTCATGTATTTATTTGTTCATCTATATATCTATGTTAATTTCTTAATCGCTATTGCAATTCATTCGGCATATGATAAAGTATTTATTCCTTTCTTCTCCGTCGCCTGCCTCATTCCATTTATCCAAAAGAGGCGGCGATTTTCCTCTCGGGATAATCTCGTATTTGTAATTCTCAAAATTTCATTGAATCAAAATTTTCATGAAAGTAAACACTCCGACTCGTGCCCACGAGCTCCATCCGTGCTCCCACCACGCCGGCGAGATCCGGTCGGATCCGAGAGCGTCGAGGTTCTGGGGGACTCGCTGGCGTCGACGGACTGAGCATACGCGAGTCCTCTCGTCTCGCCGACACACCAGCCGGTGAGCCTCTGCCGCACACCTCAAAGGCTCGCCGCCGCCAATGCCGCCGAGCCTCTCCCAGGTCCTGGTCCCTTCTGGTCCGGCGTCAGAGTACAACTCACTCCCCGGTCTTCGCGAGAAGAAAACTCCTTCTTTGGCCTCCATGTCTGTCATACAAAACTTCAGCAGTCGTCGGCTGGAGACGAACCTTCTGGGTAATTTTTTTTAATAATGAACTCGTCATGCATTAACGCATTGATTCATATTTTGAATCTGAATATTTCCTCTTGCAACTCTGAGCACACCTGCAGGTGGCGACAGAGGCAATGCAAAGCGATGCATGCGCTGATGGCACGAACGGAGGGAAACGGGTCTCGTATCCTCCTAGTCATGGGTTCGAGTCTCGCAGTTGTCTCCGATTCCTAGTTGCAGTGGCTGTGATCTGCCCCAACAGTCCTTATAACAGGGAAAAGGCGACGGCATCGGTCCCAACTACTCAGCGCCTCCTGACGTCGGCTCCTCAACACCTTCTTCTGTCACCTATCATGGAAAAAAACCTTGGGAGGTTCCTGTAGAAGGTTGGCTACCTGCTTCAGGGTGTTCCTTTTCGGGGAACTAGGGACTGCAAGAGGCGTTACAAAGACTCGATCTCGGAATCACAAAGATCGGGGGGGTTGGCGCCGAAATGAGGAACATAAAGAAGAAATGCATAAAGACTGCTGCAACCTTCCTTATTGTATACATATACATATATACACACATATATATATATATATATATATATATATATATATATATATATATATATAGATAGATAGATAGATAGATAGATAGATAGATAGATAGATAGATAGATAGATAGATAGATAGATATAGATAGATATATTGATTTACTTCAATGCAAACATTATGGATTAAAGAATACAATAACTTAGACTAAATGTGTGAAAACAGAAAATTCTATCTATATACCAAGGGCTTTTTCTCCTTTATATACGGGAGGTCAATTATGCAAATGATATATACGTGATTGAATCTTTTTCTCTGATCAATACTCTTGTATTACCAATTGCTACATATGCAAGGGTTTTTGCAAATTTAAATATGTGATGATCCTTGATCTCCTCTTTGTATTGTGATACGCTAACGCAAACAAATAAATCATGGATGAATCTTAGAGTAAGATATCTATGAGATTTTGTAACCACTAAATTTGTGCTGGGCTACATGTTGGGAGGGTCAATGGGGGTAATTAAGGTCCGATGTACAATACTTAACCTATTGTACAATTATATTCAAAGGAGGACCGTGAGGTCTTGTGGACGTGACGGATGCACGCGCCTCAATCTTTATTGAAGGGTTTCAATGGTTGCATTATGTATATAAAAACATAAGAACGAAAGAGACTGCAAGAGACCATGAGGCCTACACTAGGTACTTCTATGTCCATTATCATCTGTCATCCCCACCCATAAAGTTGTCTAACTTATTCTTAAAACAACCAATTGTTTCAGCACTCACTACAAGGTTACTAATTTTATTCCATTCGTTGACCACTCTATTGGTAAACCAGATCTTGCCTATTTCCCTCTTAAATCTAAATTTGTATCATTTAAATTCATCACTGCGAGTCCTGCCCTGTTGTGTTAATATGATGACCTTGTTTGCGTCACCCTTGTTAAAGCCTTTAATCCACTTGAACCCCTCTATCAAATAACCCCGCACTCTGCGACTTTCCTGAGAGTGTAAATTGACCCAACAATATCGATACACGACATTTAGTGTTGCATCATCTTGTGCTTAGTATGGCACTTGGTAAGGTGATGTTTAGGTATAGATTTTTTTTTTTTTTTTTTTTTCTAATGTACTGGCCGAGTGTGAGAAGAGAATCATGAGTTCCATGACGTGGATAGCACTTTACTGGATGACATCCAGCCTGCTGCCAGGCTGTTCTATTCATTCCCGTGGCACCCCCTGGGGATAACGAGGAGTGGGTTATAGCAAATATGGGCCAACCCCTTAAGTACCGGGTGGGAGCTTTTTCCTTCTTATTCAGGCTCCCGGCAAGCTATCTTCTTCATTTCCGTGGCACCCCTTAGGTAGCACAGGGGTTGCTGAGTTCGTTGATTTTGTTGTCTAACTGAGGACAGGTTTATTGCTACTCTGGTTCCTTTCCTGACAACTTTTGAGCTCGTTTCGTTCATCAAGCCGTATAAAGGATACAAAGAGACCTCTTGCTTTTGTTTCAATGACAGAATCTAGAGTCTCTGTTCCTTTGTTAACAAATTCACTTTAATTAAACCAAATTTCAAGTAGAATTCAGTGTTCAAGTGTTTGCCTCCGTAAGTGTACAGGAATGTTTGGATTGTATTGGCCCCGATTTTGCGAAACGTTTATTTATTTTTATTCATTTATTTATTTATTCTTATTTTATTTTATTTTATTATTATTATTTTTCATTATTATTATTATTATTATTTTATTATTATTATTTTTCATTATTATTATTATTTTTTTTTTTTCCCCAAGAAACGATCGTGTAGGCTCCATTTTTTCCAGAAACGTTTAGATATTTCTGATTCTGTCTTCGCTCAGAAACGTTTGGATCTAGCTGGATCCGTTTTAGCCCAGAAACGTTTGGACCACTGGTCTTTAACCTGAGGATGGACGCCCAACCCCCCTTCCCCACCTCCCCCTCCCCCCTTCCCCACCTCCCCCTCCCCCCCTTCCCCCACCTCCCCTCCCCCCCTTCCCCACCTCCCCCTCCCCCCTTCCCCCACCTCCCCCTCCCCCCTTTCCCCACCTCCACCTATCCCCCTTCCCCACCCCCCTGCCCCTTTGGAGTACGAAACTTGAAAGTCAGAAGCGTGAACCGTGATGGCTGACAGACTGACTGGCTGAGTGGCTGATTCATCAGCTGAGTATTCGCTTTTAACTATAATTAGAAAGACATTAGTTTTTCTAAATCGTTTATCATTGCTAAATGTTTTTCCGCTATTTAAGTTCTTCCCAACCTAAAAAAATTTCTAAGTTACAGATCAATGTTAACTGTTGTTTCTTCATCTAAGTTATTCCTAACTTAGAGATTAATTTTCTTCTAAGTTATAGATCTACGCTAAGTGTTGTTTCATCATCTAAGTTCCTTCTAACTTAAAAATCAACGTTTACTAAGTTCTAGATCATTACTAAGTGTTGATTTCACTATCTAAATTTTTCCAAGTGAAAACACGTATTTAGGAATCTAGAATTGAGAATTATTTTGATAAAAAGATGCGGAGAGATAGGCTGTAGCTTCAGAAGAGGATACAGTCATGGAAAAAAGAAAAGAATGGTCATTGAAAAAAAAATAAGAACAGTTATCAGAAATGAAGAAGAACAGGCATTGGAAGAAACGAAAAAAAGCTGATTAGAAAAATTAAGAGGAGCGGTTATTGAAAGAAATTAAGAATTGTTATCGAAAAAATAATGGTCATTGAAAAACACGAAGAACGGTCATTGAAAAAACGAAGAATGGTAATTGAAAAAGACAAAGAATGGTCAATGAAAAAGACGAAGAACGGTTATTGAAAAAGACAAAGCATGGTCATTGAAAAAAACGAAGGACGATCATTGAAAAAAGACGAACAAAGGTCATTAGAAAAAAAACGAAAAATAGTCGTTGAAAAAGATGAAGATCGGTCATTGAAAAACACAAAGAATGATAAATGAAAAAGACGAAGAATGGTCATTGAAAAAGACAGAGAACGGTCACTGAAAAGACGAAGAACAGTCGTCGAAAAAGATGAAGAACGGCCATTGAAAAAGACGAAGAATGATCATTAAGAAAAAAACAAGAACAACTTTAGGGTCTTCCTGGCTCCGTTCTTATTCAGAGACGCTCAGATCGTGTGTGACGCCGAAATTGCCTTGGGCCTCTGAACTTGTATGCCACAGCGAGCTCGACTGTAAATTCAATTATATCTTTGATAATTCACACTCTGGAGGGAATATTGACGATCCTTGTGGTGACATCACCCACTTCGACGGGAGACCTGGAAATTCGGCTCACTAAAGTTGACAGAAACGCCACCTCGAATGGAGGTTGCCTTGAGGTTCACCTCCTCAATCCACCTCAATTCCTGACGGATATCTCAAAAGATTAGAAAAAATACATTGCTATTTTCTACTTTTAACCTTCTTCTGACTGCCAACAAGCGATTTCATTTAGTTCTGGGAAGTCCTTTTGCATCAAAAGAGCTAAACCTAAAAGAAACGACGTTTTTATATATATATATATATACATATACATAAATATACATATATATACATGTATACATATTATACATATACATATATGTATATATATACATATGCGAATAAATCACAAAAACACGTGATTCACAAAATGTGTAATAATACCAGTTGGAAGTGGTTTTATTACACACACACACACACACACACACACATATATATATATATATATATATATATATATATATATATATATATATATATGGGGTATTGGCTGCTTGTTATTGTGGCAAAGTAGCATGCAGTTGATACTTTAAGGTCTGTATGGGGCGCCCCTACGGACCAGAGTCACACATCATTTTGTCTATGATAGAGGAAATCTCTTCATAGAGAAATGATGACACTTTTATACTACGACTGTCCCTACATTATGCTGTCCCCCAACCCCTTGCTGCTGTCCTGTACCATTTCTCTGAGATTTTCTGCTGTGGGGGAATTCCCTGTGGTGGGGGAAAAGAATACTGCCACCAAGTATTTCTACTTGGATCGTAAGAGGCGAGAAGAAAGGGACGGGGAGTGGGACTAGGCATCCTTCTCCTTGTAGCCCCACAGGGGACATTCCTAAACGAAAAAGTAAAGGCATAAGAGGGTCTGGGAGTTTTCTGACCAGCACCCTAAGGTTTGGGTCTTTTAATGTGCATGGATGTGGTACAGATGAGAGTAAAAGGGAAGAGATAGGTAGTATGTTTGTGAGAAGAAAGATGGATGTGTTGGCTTTGAGTGAAATTAAGTTGAAAGGGAAGGGTGAGTGTAAGTTTGGGAGTGTAAGTGGGAGGTTATCAGGAGTGAAGAGAGGGCGAGGGAGGGAAGGGGTGGCTATTCTAGTAAGTGAAGAGATAGGTAAACGTGTAGTGGAGTGGAAGGAGGTTTCCTCAAGGATAATGTGGATGAAGGTGAAACTGGGAAAGGAGATGTGGGTCTTTGTAAGTGCATATGGGCCTGGCAGTGAGAAGAGTGTAGAAGAAAGGGAGGCCTTTTGGATAGATTTAAATGAGTACATAGAGAATTTAGGGAGAAATGTCAATGTAATAGTACTGGGAGACCTTAATGCTAGGGTAGGAAATGGTCCAATTGATGGAGTGGTTGGGAAATGTGGAGTTCCAGGAAAAAATCGTAGTGGAGAGTTGATGGTGGAAATGTGTCTAGAAAGAGAGTTGATGATAGCAAATACAGTGTTTCGGAAGAAAGTCAAGCATAAGTACACATGGGAGAGGGTGGTGGAGGGAAGGGTGGTAGATAGAGCGTTAATGGATTATGCAGTGGTAAATAGGACTATGATAGGAAGAGTTAAGGATGCACATGTGCTAAGGGGAGAGGGTGGGGGAATATCAGATCATTTTTTGGTGGAAGGTAAGTTGAAAGTGGAGGATAGATGGAGAAAGAGGAAAGGGACAAAAGGTAGGGAGGTGCTTAGAGTGAACTCTTTAAATGAAAAGGAAAAGGAGAAGGAGTACAAGAAGAAGCTGAAGGAGGAGTGGGAGGGAGTGAAGGATAGAGTAGAGCTAGGTGTGGAGGAGGAATGGGGATGGTTCAAGGAGGGAGTCACAAAGTGTGCAAGGATGGTGTGTGGAACAAGAAGGACAGGAGGAAATAGAAGGAAGGGTAGTAAATGGTGGGATGAGGAAACAAAGAAGGTTGTAGAAGAGAAGAAGCGAGCTTTCACAGATTGGTTACAAAATAGGACGAGGGAGTCATATGAGAGGTACAAAAAAAGAAAAGAGAAGTAAATCAAAAGATAAAGGAGGCAAAGAGGAGAGCAGATGTAAAGTGGGGTAAGAGTATGACAGAAAATTTTGAAAGTAATAAGAAAGATGTTTTGGAAAGAAATTAAAAGAGGAAGAGGAGGCGAATCAAGTAGAGAAGAAAATGTAAAAGGTGTAGATGGAGAGATGATAATGGAAGAGAAGGCAGTAAGGTAAGATGGGCAGAATATTTTAGGGAGTTGCTAAATGTGAAGGAGGATAGGGAGGGAAAGATAGCTGCGGTGGGAAATGCTATGAAAATGACCGTGATGATTGAGGAAAATGGAGGAGAAATAAGGAAGGATGAAGTGAAGGAAGTTGTTAAGATGATGAAAGCAGGTAAGGCACCTGGTCTGGAAGGATGCCATGCAGAATGTCTGAAGAAAGGAGGTACAGTGATGGTGGACTGGCTGGTGAGGTTATTTAATGTTTGCTGGAGAGAGGGTAGAGTGCCGGAGGACTGGAGGAGTGCCTGTATAGTTCCACTTTACAAGGGAAAAGGGGACAAGTGTGAATGTAGTAGTTTCAGAGGGATTAGCTTGTTAAGTGTAGTTGGGAAGGCTTATGGAAGGATCTTGATTGAGAGGATTAGGAGAGGAACAGAGGGAGTAATTGGTGAGGAACAGTATGGATTTAGGACGGGTAGAGGTTACGTAGATCAGATCTTTGTGGTAAAACAAATATGTGAGAAAGCTATAGGAAAGGGGAAGGATGTTTTTTGGGCTTTTATGGATCTGGAAAAGGCTTACGATAGGGTAGACAGAGAGGCACTGTGGGAGGTTATGAAGATATACGGGATAGGAGGAAAGCTTCTAGGAGCTGTCAAGAGTTTTTATGAGAGTAGTAGAGCTTGTGTCAGGATTAGAAATGGAGAGAGTGAGTGGTTCGAGGTAAAGGTGGGACTTCGTCAAGGATGCGTTATGTCGCCCTGGCTGTTCAACTTATACATGGATGGGGTAGTGCGAGAGGTAAATTCAAGGGTAGTGGGTCAGGGATTGGAGATGATTAAAGAAAATGGAGAAAAGTGGGAGGTGAGTCAGCTGTTGTTTGCGGACGACACAGCGCTTGTGGCAGGATCGGAGGAGGGATTGAGAAAGTTGGTGACAGAGTTTGGGAGAGTATGTGATAGAAGAAAGCTAAAGATAAATGTGGGTAAAAGTAAGGTGATGAGATGTACATGGGGTGAAAGTGGCAGTAGACTGGAAGTGAGCATTAAGGGAGAGCGACTGGAGGAAGTGGATAGTTTTAGATACTTGGGTGCAAATGTGGCAGGAAAAGGTGGAGTGAAGGTGGAGGTAGAATGTAGATTGAGAGAAGCGAGTAAATGCCTTGGTGGATTGAAGAGTGTAATGAGGAATAGACATTTGGGAATGGATGCTAAGAGGAGACTGTATGAAGGAGTGATTGTGCCAACAGCACTGTATGGGGCAGAAACATGGAACATAAGAGAAGAAGAGAGAAGGAGTTTGAATGTGTTTGAGATGAGGTGTCTGAGAAGTATGATGGGGGTTACTAGGCTTGATAGAGTGAGAAATGAGGAGGTGAGGAGAAGAACGGGGGTGGAAAGGGAGTTGGGAGATAGGGTTGATGAAAGAGTATTAGGGTGGTTTGGACACATGGAAAGAATGAGTGAAGAAAGACTAGTAAAAGAGGTATGGAAGGCAGATGTGGAGGGAGTGAACATGAAGGGACGTCCTAGGATGAGGTGGATGGATGGGGTGAAGGGGGCTTTGGGGAAGAGGAGAATGTCTGTTGAGGAAGGACGGGAGAGGACAGAAGACAGGGGTGAATGGAGAATGGTTGTATATGGATGATGTTGTGATGCATGAGGTGGAATGGGCGGGGGATGGGGGGTGAGGTAGTATGTGTGAGCAAAATTTGACGCAGCCTGAAGGGATTTCTCCCCGTCTTCTCCTTTTATGCATGGAGGGACGGAGAGGGGGGGTCGCCGATTTAATGAAGCGGCCTTGCTGTAGATGTGCTGTGTCTTGCGACACTGCTTCTGACCCAGGGCAGTGGACAAGGGGCAGGGATGACCCGTCATCCAGGAGGTGCTAAGATACGAGGGAGGGTGGAGGGGTGTGGAGTGTATTCAGGGATGGAATGGTTGGGAATGATTTTATGCCTTTTCCTTTTTGGCTACCTCCCTTGTAAGGGGGAAAAAGCCTTGGTATATGTATGTATGTATGTATGTATGTATGTATGTATGTATGTATGTATATATATATATATATATATATATATATATATATATATATATATATATATATATATATATATATATATTGTATATATCGGTTAGTCATTTCATTATTTGGAGTCTACTTCTCTGAGTCGTACGACTGCGCCAACCCCTGCCACATCACTACTGCAAACTTCTCTCTCATCTCTCCACCTTCTGTCTACTCTCCCCTTTCCATTCTTTACAAAAGATTACAAAGGCGGAGCATGCCGACAGGAGACCTCTTGGTCCATATCTAGTTCGGATGTGAAAAAAAATCATAATAATAATAAATGAATAAATAAAAACTATAATAATGTAAATAACAAATAAAATGCATAAATAAGTGCATAGGTATAGTTAAATGATAAACAAACAGGTAAATAGTAAATAATAATGAATTGACATATAACTAATAATAAATGAAAATCAAACAGACAAATGATAACAAAACTAAAACAAATTATATAAAATAAATTGTAATCATTACAGCATCTTGCTTAGGTGTTTATCTAAATGATTCTTAAAGCTTCGACCTATAATACATTGCACTGTATCTGCAGGAAGTTTATTCCATTCATTAACTACACGGTTGACGAAGTTGTTTCTACCTACTTCCAAATTGAATCTATTTCCGGACAGTTTGAGACCATTGTTTCTTGTCTGATTCTCATTCAATGTGAAAATTTTGTCACTTTTGATGTTGTCAATTCCCTTTAGAATTTTAAATACCTGTATTAAGTTGCCTCTGAGTCTACGTTTTTTTAGGGAAAACAAATTCATATGTTTTAGTCGATTTTCGTATGATTTATTTTTGATATTTGGAATCAGTTTTGTGGCTCGCCGTTGTACTTTTTCCAGTCTGTCAATGTCTTTAATGAGATTCGGTGACCATACGGAAACAGCATATTCCAAATGTGGACGAACTAACGATTTATATAGCTTGTTAATGAGAGATGGACTTTTGAAATCAAAAGATCGCGCAATCAGTCCTAGAATCTTATTTGCTTTCTCAGAGGCTGAAATGCACTGCTTGAATGATTTGAGATCGTTACTGATAATTATGCCGAGATCTTTTTCACTATCCACTTCTGTTAACGAATTTCCAAATAACTTGTAATCGTACTTACTGTTATTTTTACCTGTGTGCATTAGTTTGCATTTACTTGTGTTAAATTTCATCATACGGCATCCAGTTAGCGTCCCATTTACTCCAGCTGTTGTCCTACTGCCTGGATACTTGTCCAGCCCAACTCCACGTCAACTCCATGATCATACTATTTACCACTTCAGAGTGCTCTCTTTCCCAGTTTACCTTCTTGCTCTCATTCAGTGTAATTCCAGTGTAAATCTCTCCGTTACCCTCTGTGCACTCCTGGGCTCTGTCTCGTCAATTTCTAAGTTTCACATCCGTAGATCATAGCTGGGATTATTCAGTGAATATAAATTTTATCTTTTAGGTATGTAGGTAGAAAGACTCAAGATGTTCTTATATTTACCATACATTTTCAGTTTATTTATACGTATACACAAACACACACACATATATATATATATATATATATATATATATATATATATATATATATGTATGTATGTGTTTATATACATTCTATTTAATTTTCATGAGTTAATGTCACTTTTAGCATTTAGTTTAAATCATTATATTCTTCAACTTATTCTAGATTCTCGCCATCGATTCTTTTTAATCTTTAGTCGAAAATTACTTTAGTTTACTATGATATATTTTTGTAAACTTATCATTAGTATCGCTAACATAAATTTGTAATCATTACTGTGTAATTATGTGACCAAATGTAAAGGTTTTTATACACCTTTGTAGGAATACATTAGTATTCCCAACCACGAACATGAAGAGCCAGTCCTTTGCAGTTTCTGAAATGAAAGTAATGTCACCTGTAGATCACAGATGTTTGATATATGCTTCACTGATGTTAAAACATTTCCATTTCAAAGTCTCTGCGGATCTATTCCACCAAAAATCTTAAAGAAATCAAACATGATAAGCTTTCCGTACTCCTTTCTTGTTCTTGATTTTTTGCGTCTTGAATTGAACTACAGCATTACATTTAGGACGAATATAATGTAGAACTCTTACAATGTGTCTGTTTGCACCCTGTTTATGTAGAAAAAATAGTTTGTTCCACTGAGTCTATGTACACACAGTCTACGAGTATGCATAAAGACAAACACGTATATATCTGGACAAAAACTCACAAATAGATTAAATCATGAAAAATATATATACAAATATGTGATTAATTCTCAATATTCTGACATATGAACCTGAGGTCATCACAGGTCGCACATCAAAAGGGTACTGAAACTTCAAAGACTCCGACTTCTATCAAAGACCACCGACCTCTCCGAGTTTCATTTCAAATCTCGCGTCGCTTTTCTTTGACCTTTTTTTCGCCCGAAGACTTCTTCTTTGACACTCCTAAGCTATATGGAGGACATGTGAATAAATATATTCTATATATTAAATTTCTTATGGAGTTTCGTGACACCCCTATGCACCAGACCCACGCGTCATTTTTTCTGTTACTGGAAACTAAAGCCTCGTTGACTTGCTGCAAACCAACTAACCAGGCAAGTAAGTGTTCACACTAGGATAGTGTGGAGGCAAGTTGGCTAAATTTCCGTTGACGTCGGAGAAGTAGCAGGGTAGTTTACAAGTCGCTTTTAGCACTAGGGGGTACTAAACTAGCCCCGTGTCAACGAGGGTAAGGCTTCAGTCATATAAAAGTACTGATCCGTTTCTAGTTTTCGCTCTTCCTTCGTTCTGTTAACTTAGATACCTCCTTTACCACCTATTAAGAGCAATGTGGAAGCGCTGGTTATCAGGGACAAAGTTCTAGAATCTGATCTTTCTTCTAAGTAATGGATATGCAGCAAGAATTTTTGTTTTCAGGTATGTGAAAACAAATAAACAGATAAGAAAATTTACAGATCAGAGACTATTTTAGTTTGTCATTTAGGCAACCTGTACACACACACACACACACACACACACACACACACACACACACACACACACACACACGTGCACAGTCTACAAATGCGTAGTAAATTTCTTACAACTCAATATACACAGACGCCCATGTTCTCGCTAATATAAACGCAGACACGTTAGAATGCTTAAATATATACACACACTCATTTCTAATTCCAGGCAGATTCAAAGTAGAAAGGAACATTATGAATACCTAAACGAAATTATATCTACTCTATCTTTAATAACGCTATATCTAAAGAATCCAACCAAACCTGTCCTGAGAGGCATTAGAAATTGAAAATATGAAATATATTCTTCGTTCTTCACTGTTTATTATATTTCTATGTACAATGCTATGTTCTCGTATAATGAAAATGTATCGTTTGTAAAAAAATAAAATAGGTTCAATAACAACTGAAGATGCGCCTGCATAGTTCTAACATAAAGAGAAAATGGTCAGAATACATACAGTACAGCCAGGTAAGTTTAGTATGATTAGGCAGATCTAGCTGAAAGTTAGAAATATAAATAAACAAATAATCAAATGAACAGAATTTAATAAGTAAAATAAATAGATAAATAAACATCGGAAGCACAGTTAGAATTTTGGAAATTCTTGCACATCAGTCGGTGATTTTTGAGGTAATGCGTCTTCAAAGAACTCCCGTCGCATCAAAGCGCCCACCGAACCTCTCCGAATGCACTTCTCTAACACATACACCACGAGTCCTGTTTCTTTGACCTCAATACTGATCAAGCTCCAGAAGCTCAAAGTCTCAGTGTGTATGCTCGTAGAGTACATATCAGACTCATCTCATTCTCTGACCTTGCTGGTCATCTCTCAAGAGTTCTTTCTCAACGAGAAGCTCAAGACTTTCTGTGTGTCCAATCGTGACAAACCTTGAAGTCATTCGAAGACCTTGCTGCTCATCGACTACAAGTCATCATCCATGTCTGAGCTGAGACAGCAGGATTTGGGTAAGTACATGATGCATAGTTTTACGTGAGTCATTGTTGTGGAACAAACCTTAAACAATTATCGATTATACTATTTTAGTTTGTTTTTTTTTCATCAAAATTTTGGGGTGTCTTTTAGAAACTGCAGCGTGATGAACATCTAAGGTTTACTTTTACAGGCGGAACAGAATTCGGTTCAGGCCTTCCAGAGACACACACAAGGAAACAGTATTCCTTGCCAGCGCTCATCGTCAAGATGATCATGGAGTCGGAGACGGGTGAGTCTTCTTCACTTGTGGGCTCTACGCAGACACTAAATGCTTCATTCTGTTTCAAACTGCAAGACCTGTGGACTTGGGTCTATTGTAACCAAGTTTTGTTAAGGTTGTAAACCATTGCGGAATAGAGAATTACTATTGTAGTCCATCGCAGCTTCTCTCCAATATTTTTTTTACATTTTCCTCAGGATGTCTGACCACAGCGGAGGTTCTTCGGCTCCTGCTCCACGACACCCCTCATCTGCTTAACGACACCACCTTCGTGAAACTCCGCAACGTCGTGTCTTCCATTCTGACCAACTCCCCCGCCTTCCTCAGAGTCTTGTCTGCCCCCAAGGCCAAGGCTCGTCCTCAGTACAGGGTCAGCGAAGATGGTCAGAAGGCATGGAGGAAGAACGGAGGCACGAGCCTCGCTGGTATGAAAAGAAGAAAGAAAAGGGACCAGGAGCTGTACAAGACAAAAGCCAAGTACGTGGAGAATCTTTAGTTCTTTAATCAGATTGTATATCAATTAATCTTTCCGCCAACAAATTTAATTCAGCTGAGAGAAACTTGCGGATTCTAAGGGACTGGTGGGAAATGTCCTCTCCGTGACATACAACTTTTTGTTTATTTATTTATTTACTTATTAATTTGTTTATTTATTTATTTCTATTTATTCATTTATTTACATATTTATCTATCTATTTGTTTATTTCTTGTTTACTTATTCATTCATTTATTTACTTATATATATATGTATATATATATATATATATATATATATATATATATACATATATATATATATATATATATATATATATATATATATATATATATACACATATGTTTGTGTCATTATGATATTTGAAAATAAATTCTTCTACTGGGATTCGAACCCTCGCCTGAGCGGTGAGGGTTCGAATCCCAGTAGGAGAGTTTATTTCCATATGTACATATATATATATATATATATATATATATATATATATATATATATATATATATATATATATATATTACTATCCTTTCTTCAGACTAAAAAACCATCAAGAGCCAGTGCTTCAGATCGAAAGAGTTTCTTCAACGTCAGAAGTTCAAGAGACTTCTACTGAGGGGACTCTGACTTCAGAGGAACTCATCGGGATTCCTCCGGGCTCTCAAATTACTTTCTTAAGTCCGCCCTTCATCCAAAATACGAAAATTCCTCCCTCGATGGTGATCTCCTCGAGCCACTTCGGACCCCCACCCACCACCACTTTAAGATCTCCATTGTCCAGTGACGTGCGGCCATCGACTTCTGGAATGGGCCCACAGGTTTTCCCAAACCGTGCTGGGATACCTCACGCCAGCGCCAGGTACCTGGGAGACCCTGGGGGCTCGCCAGCCTCCGGTGGAGGTTCTTTGACCTATAGCATGGCTGAACTATCGCATGGCAGTGACATGGCCGTGCGAAGTGCCAGTCTGACCTCGGATTTTACTCCGGGTCCTGTACGATTTCATAGTGAGTGGGCTGCTCCCCACGGAATGATCCTCTCTGGGAACAGCCCTGTGGTGTCTTCATCAGGCGTCCACAACCCGTCTTGGGCATCTAGTGCTCCTCAGAGGATTCACCAGGGGAACTGGATACACGGAGCCAATGTTCCTCCCCTCCCTGTCCTGTCGCCTGAGGACATTTTGGAGGTTTTGATGTTACGTTGAAGAATGCACGTATTTAAGGCTCTTCAATCTTGACCTTTAGTTTAAGAATAATTTAGAAAGTAGGCTAAGCTACACTTTTTTTTTATCATGATTTCAATCAAGATTTCAAGTTTGAGAAAAAAAATAATCAAGTTAGATTGCATGATTTTGATGATTATTATTATGTTTTAAATCAAGATTTGTCTCTTTAAATTCATCAGTTTAGATCTTAGGTTTCAGAAAATGCAGGTTAGTAAAAAAGATACAAAGTAATTATATTAATCAAAAATTTTGTATTAAGATAAGTTAATAGTTTCCTGCTACTTTGTAAATATTTTTGTACGACTAACTGTTAAAAAGACTTCAATATCAGATAATGAAGGTTAGTGAAAAAGTGCTAAACAATTAGGTTATTTGGAATTATTATGTAAAGATAAGTTCATATTTCCCTATTACTTTCTAGTGATTTTAGTATTTCAATTTTTCAATTTTTCAATTAAGACTTCACATTTGAAAATATTTTAGAAAAACCAAGTTAGATTACACATTTCTTATTAAGATTTTTTTTCAAACAAGACCTCAAGTGCGAGGAGAATTTACAAAAAAATAAATTTGATTGCATATTTTATCTTTATATGTTTCACTATGGATCTTACATTTCAGAAAATGTAGGTTAATAAGAAAGTGCAAAATAATTAGATTACTCAAAATTATCATATGAAGATAAGTTGATAGGTTCTTACCTTTTTGTAGTGATGTTTGCATAAGTAATGATGTATCTGATTTAGTATTTATGTACTCAAAATTATCATATGAAGATAAGTTGATAGGTCCTTACCTTTTTGTAGTGATGTTTGCATGATATATCTGATTAAGTATTTATGTGTATTATGACAGAAACAAATATTATCAAGGCTTTGTAATTTCTAAAATAAGTTTATAAAACTAAAGAGAAATTGTGTAGATGATGAAATGATGAATGTGCAATTTATAGATACATTACTTTTAGCCTGATTTTCCAAACTTTGGTTTCTTAAACCTGAATATTCATGTGAACAATTGTAAGATTAAAGGAGCTAGCAAATGTGAATGATTTAACAGTTCTAGAAAATTACTTAACTAATGTAAGAATATAAATGATTGTAAGATGCATGGGAGAAATGTTAGATCAGCTGACTTTATCAATGCACGGGGGAATTCTAAAGTAAGATTACGTAGTCAATGTAAGAAAACAAATAGTTTTAAGATGCACGGGGGAAATGATTTGTATATTCTTATTATGATATGGGTTTTGTGCACTTTTACATACAAAAAAACATAAAAAATGGGGCATCACTGATGATCATGTTTACAGCTAATATTATGTGTAATGTTAGGAATAAAGCATTGGTGTCCCACATTACAGTGTTTCTTTACTTTCCTCATAAAGATAATCAAGCTGAGATAGATCCCTAGTCTAACTTTGAGTTCCACAGCTGTTCTTTACATCTGCAGGGTTGTATACTGCTGTCTATGTGTAAGGTAATCATCTAAACCTTTCAATGAGATTGAGGCGTGTGCGTCCGCCACGCCAAGAAGCCCTCACGGTCCTCCTTGGAGTAAAAGTGTACAATTGTACAAAGTATTGTACATTGGACTTTAATTACTCTCATTAACCCTCCAAGCGTGTAGCCCAACACGACTTTAGGGGTTCCAAGGTCTCATAATTGTTTTCATTTTAAGATTTTTTTTTCTTTGCGTTAGCATATCACAATCAGATAGGGGATCAAGGATCATCACATATTTCATTTTACCAAAACCCTTGAACAAGTAGCAATTGATAATACAAGAGCATTGATCAAAGACGAAGATTCAATCACGGATATAATTTCCATAATTGACCTCCCATATAAGGGGAAAAAAGTCCTTGGTATATAGATAGAGTTTACCATCTTTACACGTTTAGTGTAAATTATTGTATCATTGTATTCTTTAATCCATAATGTTTGCATTGAAGTAAATATATATATATATATATATATATATATATATATGTATATATATATATATATATATATATATATATATATATATATATATATATATATATATATACAATAAGGAAGGTTGCAGCAGTCTTTATGCATTTCTTCTTTATGTTCCTCATTTCGGCGCCACCCCCCCCGATATATATACATATATATATATATATATATATATATATATATATATATATATATATATATATATATATATATATATATATATATATATATATATACATATATATATATATATATATATATATATATATGTATATGTATACAATAAGGAAGGTTGCAGCAATCTTTATGCATTTCTTCTTTATGTTCCTCATTTCGGCGCCAACCTCCCCGATCTCTTTTAAGTTCTTTGTGATTCCGAGATCGAGTCTTTGTAACGCCTCTTGCAGTTCCCAATTCCCCCGAAATGGAACACCCTGAAGAAGGTAGCCAACCTTCTACAGGAACTTCCCAAGGTTTTTTCCATGATAGGTGACAGAAGAAGGTGGTGAGCAGCCGACGCCAGGAGGCGCTGAGTAGCTGGGACCGATGCCGTCGCCTTTTCCCTGTTATAAGGACTGTTGGGGCAGGTCACAGCCACTGCAACTAGGAATCGGAGATAACTGCGAGACTCGAACCCATGACTAGGAGGATACGAGACCCGCTTCCTTCCGTTCGTGCCATCAGCGCATGCATCGCTTTGCATTGCCTCTGTCGCCACCTGCAGGTGTGATCAGAGTTGCAAGAGGAAATATTCAGATTCAAAATATGAATCAATGCGTTAATGCATGACGAGTTTATTATTGAAAAAAATTACCCAGAAGGTTCGTCTCCAGCCGACGACTGCTGAAGTTTTGTATGACAGACATGGAGGCCAAAGAAGGAGTTTTCTTCTCGCGAAGACCGGGGAGTGAGTTGTACTCTGACGCCGGACCAGAAGGGACCAGGACCTGGGAGAGGCTCGGCGGCATCGGCGGCGGCGGCAGCGGCGACGGCGGCGAGCCTTGGAGGCGGCAGAGGCTCACCGGCTGGTGTATCGGCGAGACGAGATGACTCGCGTATGCTCAGTCCGTCAACGCCAGCGAGTCCCCCAGAACCTCGTAGAGACTCGACGCTCTCGCCAGCGTGGTGGGAGCTCTTGGGCACGAATCGGAGTGTTTACTTTCACGAAAATTATGATTCAATGAAATTTTGAGAATTACAAATGCGAGATTATCCCAAGAGAAAAATCGCCGCCTCTTTTAAGGACAAATGGAGTGAAGGGGGCAGGCGAAGTAGAAGAATGCAATAAATACTTTATTATGTGCCGAATGAATTGCAATAGCAATTAAGAAATTAACATAGATATATAGATGAATGAATAAATACATGAAAAAATAAACACAAAAGTTAATAAACAAACAAACAACTAAATAAGTAGACAACTAGAGAAATGATAAAGCTGTCGATCACGAATGCAGTTCATAATATAATACACACACACACACATACATAGAGATATACACACACATGTACACTAACGCACCCCAACGCGTGCTTGAAGGGTGTAGATGCACACAGACCCTAAAACGCAGACAGAAAGAAACAACGCACACATACCACGTAAAAACCAGCACAAAATGTTTCTGCATTAAGAGACGACTAGCCAATTGGAATCACAAATACCATCAGACTGGTACCACCTACCTTGTACAGCTGTCTCCACTTGTAAGGACTACAGCCACTGTGATGCCCCTCTGGGCTGCTTCTGTCTTCCGATTCTAAACTTGCGACGTGTTCTTTTGCGATCTCGTAAACTTACGAGCATCGTAAGTGTGCGGCGCAGAGAAACACGACTGGGTGCAGTTTTGCAGAAGACCCCAATCGCTGTAGTATTCAGGAGTAAAGTCAGTTGCAACAACAAGACTAAGGATACGATTTGTAGAGCTCACGTCTAGATGGTAAAATGAAGTAGGCAATCGAATGAATGAAAAATAAACCTTCTTTAAAATTTATAAGTGAACAAAGACAAAGTTCCAATGGTTGCAGACATGGCTAATAAGAGAGACCTTTTGGCCCATAACGAGTCCAATACAGATAAAAGTAGATAGATAAACAAACATCAAATGAGGCAAACAACATACAGTAAGTAAATCAACCTACTGGCAGACACTACATGACACTGTATACGCTTTTATATTAAATAAACCCCATAGCTTCAAGATTCACTGCAATACATCACCTCCGCAGCAAATTTGTTCCAGTCACGAGCTACGCTCTTGGCTGGAATGGTTCTTCTTAT
>NC_134777.1:132247804-132257804 GCF_046742065.1 Oratosquilla oratoria
TCTGACCCAGGGCGGTGGGCAGGGTGCAGGGATGACCCGTCATCCAGGAGGTGCTAAGATGAGAGGGGTGGGAGGGGTGTGGAGTGTATTTAGGGATGAAATGGATGGGAGTGTTTTTATGCCTTTCCCTTTTTGGCTACCTCCCTTGGAAGGGGGAAAAAGCCTTGGTATATGTATGTATGTATGTTATTTCGTGTAATTCCAAATTTGTTCTGTAGTATCATTTCCATTTTTGTTTGACTCAATCTCATCCGTTTCCTCCGCCAGAACTAGCAGCCCGCCCGGTCTGTCAGTTCAGAGTCCCAGCGTATCCTCGACGCAGCTGACGGATTCTTGTGTCTTTCCCAATCAAGGTGCGCAGGAGACCTCCGCCGTCCCTCGGCTCGGCTCGGAACCTCCAGCTGCCCAGTGGGACGATCCCACGACGACGGCGCTGGACGGAGGAGCTCTCCTCCCCGTCCTCCTCCCGGGCTCTCCCTCACCCGGCAGAAACCCCCACCAGCTCTTCATCGGCGCCGAGGAGGACCCGCCCCGAGGAGGCTCGAGGAACTTGTCCTTCAGCCCCGGCGAGCCTCCGGATGCTAACCTCGCTCCAGAAGCCCCGGCTCCTCAGGACTTGGGCCATGGCTTCTCGTTCTTGCACTTCGGCCCGCAGACACTCGTCCAGGACCTTCCCTCCTTCGGCGATGGCCCTCCCTCGACCTTCCCGGCCGACCCGCAGTTCGTCATCCCTGAAGGGTCTTCCCCCGACGCGGTTCCTGCATTCCTTGACGTTGGTCGACGAGACGACGCCCACACAAGGTCCTCTGCCCACTTCGCCGGCCCACCATTCTTCGACGGAGGTCCTCAGTTTGCGAACGCAGGCTCTTCGTTCATGGCTCCCATGCCCCCGTACGAGAGCATGAATCCCTTGGACTTGGCCTTCTGGAATGCTCCCTACACCAGTAGGGTTGCGCCTTACGGTATGGGCCTTGAGAGCGATGCCCCGGGAACCTTTCCTGCCGGCATCGACATGTCATTCAAGTTCATCCCCACACCTGCACACCAGCCACTGGACTCATCACCGACGAGACTCCTTCAGGAAGAGCTGACTTACTTTGACCATCCTCCTCCCGAACAACAGGCTCCTCCTCTCCCTCTCCTGACGGCGGAGGACGTCGAACAAGCTCTGATGTGACGGTTGTCTGACTGGAAAGCGCTCAAGGAGGTCCTTAAGGGCACAGGAACTTGATGAAGCATGGTGGTGTGTAAAAGCTAGAGAACTAAGATTTGAATGAGGTAGTGAGAAGACAGTGTGTACATTTATTCATAATTCATTAGTTCAAGCGGATTGTGCCCTGAATTAACACAGTTTTGAGAATGTCAACAACAGGGAATTTGTTAGTGTGTTCTAGAACACGTCAAGAGGTGATGCAAAGGACTTGTAGATATAGATCTAGGTATTAAGGCTGAGCTAATGCATGCTTCTAATTCCTATGCACACAGACATCATTTTGCATACATCTGATTATTCTACGCAAATTTGATTACTCTGTATAGGACAAGTGAAGACTGGCAACAAGGATCAAGAAAATTATTTGTTCTCAAGATGTAATAGATTAATAAATTCAAGCATTTTCTTTCTGTCATCTTCTTCGCTTAGTGAGAAAACTAGGCTATGTTTACAAGCCTCGAGTTATTAAACTTAATACTACTATGTAAAAAAAATCCCGTTTGTTTCAATGTATCCTGATATTTTGCATCTTTTTCACATCATGGCACTTGTGAAGTTCTTCATGCACTAAGACAGGACATTCTAATGTCGGAAGAGCCCTCATTGCCTAAGTACTCCTGTCTAAATATTTGCCAAAGTTGGGGTGTCCAAGTCCAGGGGAGTTGGACGTTATCTATGCAATATAACCACCGAAATCCTTCTTCTAAGATCTCATCGTAGATTGCTCGGAAAATAATTTCTAAGAATAACAGCTCTATTGTCTTGTACAATAAAGCAATAGTCATTGCTGACAAGTTTCAAGAGTATTGCAAAACAATATCGGAATTGAATATTGATAAATCTATGTATCAATATTCGATCAAACTTGTTTAAATAATTAGGAAAAAAAATCATTATTTTCATGAAAAGTGTTGAATTAACTCCTTGGGCTCCACGTTTGAATAAAATCGCCTGACAACAGCCAGAATAAGGCTTATAGGTATTCTTTTCAAGTTACATAGGAAAATGAGTGTTTCAACTGGGATTACGAATGTAGTGGTACCGATGTTGGCTCCACTACTAGTCGCTCTTGTTGGAAGCGGCCAGCCTGAAACGAGTTGTAGGGACAAGGTATGGGAAGTTTTTCATAATGGGGAGTCAGAACACACCATTGAGATTGCCGTGGTATGGTTCCCTTGGGCGCATTTGGAATGAGCACTTCCGTACCCTACGCCGACGGCTGGTTGTGTTCTCATTGGAATGTACCCGTAAGATCCTTAGATCGCCGCGGTTTATTTACCCTTATGCACCCTTACGTTAAGTATCCTTCATTTATTTTCTCCTTTTTCAAATGTTTTAAACAAAAGCACATAAACCTGAACTACATATTGTTGTTTTTATCATCAATATAACTATTCATACTACCCTTGTTTTTATAATTGTTCTTCCTATTACATATGTTCTTCTGTTGAGATTCATATCTATGTTCTTGCCGTCATTCTTGTTCTTTCCTTCGCTTTTGTTCTAACCCTTGTTCATGTTCTTGGAATCTATATCCATGTTCTTCAAATCGTTCTTGCAGTTGTTCTCGATAATGTTCTTTCTCCTGATCACGTTCACACTGCCATTCTAAGTGTCACTTGTTATCACCATTGTTTATCTTATGGTCATTGTTCCCTTTGTTGTTGTTCTTGTGGGACCATACACAATTCAGGCCTTGACTCCCTTACGGCTGAACAATAGCGCATGACAATAGAGTAACAATAGAGGCGACCCGACACCCTCTTCAGTCCACGCGACCTAATGGACTGTTCGGAGGACCCTGAGAATACTCCCACTCTGAAGACACACAGGTTCTCTGACAGGGGTGTCTCCCGGGTGAGCAGAATCGCCTGGCGCCAAACAGGGCAAGGTTTAGGTTATGAGTTGAAGTGAAATATGGGGTTTAGCCCATTTGACGCGTAGCTGGAGGGTAATGATTGTATATAAATAGATTGATAGGTAGATAGATAGATAGATAGATAAATAGATAGATAGATAGATAGACAGATAGATAGATAGATACGAGTATATTAATATATATATATATATATATATATATATATATATTTATATATATATAGATAGATAGATAGACAGATAAATAGATATTTTATCTAATTTTGTTTTGTTTTATTTTATTCTATTTCATTATATTTTGTTTTATTTAATTCTATCTTACTGTATTCCTTTTTTATTTTATATCATTTTATTTTATTTCATTTTATTTCATCTTATTCAGTTTCGTTGTATTCTGTGTAATGTTATTTTATTTCATTTTATTTCATTTCAATAGTTCTACTTCATTTATCTTATCTTATCTAATTGTATCATGTATTATGTTATTTTAACTTATTTTATTTTATTTTGTTTTATTTTATCTTATTTAATTTTATTTTATTCATATTATTTTATTCTATTTCATTTTATTTTTCTTATTTTATTTTATTTCACTTTATTTTATTCACCTTATTTTATTTTATTTCATTTTATTTATTTTTTTATTTTTACTTTATTTTGTTCTATTTTATTTCATTTTTTTCTATTCTATTTTACTTTAGTTCTCTGTCCAACTGTGTGATATAATAAAAGGTCGTTGACAGGTTTTATCCAAAAGACCAAATAGAAAACGTTAAAGGGGAGACTTTAGATAATTAGATTATTAGATTAAATTTCATTTTGAACGGTCAAAAGTAAGACAGATAGACGATGAATAATTTTTTTTTTTTTAATCAATCACTTTCTTTCACTATTATCTCTTTTTTTTTATTTTTCTTTACATTGTTTTATTCATTATCTATATTATTCTTTTTAGTTGAGACATTGTGACAGGTTTGAGGAAGGTGGAAGAGTAAGACACGGGTCTAGAGACGAGTTTATTCCTGACCGGTTTCGCTTAGAGCTTCTTCAGAGGATTGATACTCCTGGATAACGCTGACGGTATGCATAGCAGACCCGACACCACAATTCCACCAACTAGGCAGGGGAGGTGGGCGGGTGGACAGACTCCTGAAAATGGATAGATAATTCATTCATTAATATATTAAAAATTGATTAAAATAAAGTAAAATAAAATAATATGTTTCCCAAATAATTTATCAAAAATTAGTAAAAGTGTAAAAATTATGAGAAAAACTAAAGTGTAGAATGTGTGGAACCTGCCGGACAAAAGATCATCGGACATTTCTCCACCGATCTAAGTCAGCGCTGTCTTTGTGTTGCTCCTAATAGCTGCGTATTTCGCTATGTACTTTGACCCTTTTATGTCCCCTACTTTTTGGTTCATGTTATATTCGGTAGCTATGTATAAGGTCTCAATTACCTTTCTCTGTCTCCTTGCTAGGCCTTTTCTCAATACTTTTGTCTCTTGCCAGTTGGGTAGATGGCCGTCTTTGTCTGCGTGACCCACCAGCGCATTTGAGAGGCGATGGTCTCTCAAATCCGCCTTGTGCTCCCTTATTCTCTTCTTTTTAGTTTTCCTCTTTGTATTGTCTTTCTCTTGGTTTTTTCTCTTTTTCTTTCTCTTGTGTCTTTCGTTTTCTTATTTTCTTCTTTCCTCTCCTTTTACTGTTTTTTTAGGGCTCACTGGTTACCTCTAGTAAACTTATCAAAAGAAAAACTCTGATCTGTAATAGACTAACCACGAGAAGCTAAAATGAGAGGGAGGAAAGGAAGGTGGATGAGAGTGGAATGAGTGGGAGTGGAATGGATGGGATTGGGAACGTGCCTTGACTTGGCTACCTCCCTCATAAGGGGGAAAATCCCTTAGTATATAGACAGATAGATTCTTCTTCTACTGACTCATTCCTCTGCCAAATCATCATTCCATAGTATCCCACCAAATCTTTCAGGGTGGTCAAAAACGTGAGACGGGAATTTGGTCCGCCAAAATGGGGGAAAGTCGACATGTGGGTGGAATCAAATTAGGCTCTGACAGCACATCCGTCGCCACTGAAGGGAAAAGGGCCGAGGGAAGGGTGAAGGAGGGGGAAGTAAGGCCCCTCTGAAGAAGACGAAGGGGGGGGAAGGAAGGTCCCTCTGAGGTAAGCGAAGGGGGGAAGGAAGGTCCCTCTGAGGAAAGCAAAGGGGGGAAGGGGGGAGCAAGGTCCTTCTGAGGAAAGCGAAAGGGGGAAGGAAGGTCCCTCTGAGGAAGGCGAAGGTCCGAAGTTTTCCTCAGAGGAAGGCGAAGGTGGGGGGGGGAGTAAAGTCCCTCTGAGGAAGGCGAAGGTCCGAAGTTTTCCTCGGAGAAAGGCGACGGGGGGATGTAAGGTCCCTCTGAGGAAGGCGAAGGCCCGAAGGGATCCTCTTAGGAAGGCGACGGGGGGAAGGAAGGTTCCTCTGAGGAAGTCAAAGGACCGAAGGGATCCTCAGAGGAAAGCAAATGGGGGAAGTAAGGTCCCCCTGTGGAAGGCGAAAGGCGAAGGGGGGAAGGAAGGTCCCTCTAAGAAAGGCGAAAGGCCAAGGGTTCCTCAAAGGAAGGCGAATGGTAAAGGATTCTTTGGAGGAAGGCGAAGGGTCCCTTACAGGAAGACGAAGAGGGGAAGGAAAGATACCCCTTCCCACCCAAGGGGGTAGGGAAGGGGAGGAAGGTGCGGGGGTAAAGGTTGCTCAGTGCCAATGGCGGTGGGTGACGCGCTTCCTCCTACTACTTGGAATCCAGTTTGGGTAAACGCGTTGGTTGTAGGTTCTATCTAAAATGATTATCAGCCTCGTACTTTGCAGCTCGAAGCAAAACAGAGCCATCATTCAAAGACAAAGAATTAGTGCTCAAGACAATCGTTTGACGATCATCATTAAGCCATAAACGATCATCGTTGAGCAATAATCGCAACCGAGCAAAACGCACCTTAATGCAGGGCAGGTTGAGAGGTGGAGGAGGTGGATGGAGGTGAGGTAGTGAGGAGGAGGTGAGGAATTTAGGTTTAAATGGGTAGATGCTTAGATGGCCAATGAAGGCGGGAGTAATGGGGAGGAGGGGAGGTAGGAGGTAGAGCAGGCTGAGGTCGGCAAAAGGTTAGGATTTTTTTTTTTTTTTTTTTTAGTTCCTGGAAACATGACTGTCGGATATTTTCTCAAATGTTGAATCAAGTTATTTTATAGACAAAGAAGGATCGATAAACTAAAGGAAAAAACAATAAGAGCAGAAAACACCAGCGCACACACATGCATCCACGCACATGTGCACATACACACACATGTGCACACACTCACATGCACACATACGTGCATGCATATACACACATGCACACCCACAAACACCCACACAAACACATATACCACGCGCATATACACAGACATTCATACACACAGGTGTGCATATACACACAGTTGCACACACTCACATGAACACACACGTACATACACATACACGCCCACAAACACCCACAGACAAACACATGCATCACACTCGTATACACACACATTCATACACACAGGTGTACATATACACACATTTATACACACAGACGTACACACATGTACACGCGCATGCACACATACAAGCACACGTGCATACACGCACGCGCGCACGCAGATGTACAAACAAAAGAGTATAAAGAACAGAGAAGGAAAGAGAAATATTGGTAAAGGATTCAGTGAAAACAGTCCTAATAGTTCTTTACAAACTTTTGTAAGTCAAAGGTCGAGACGAGCGAACAGTCGGGTCTAGAATATTGTAACTGAAGTCGTCCTTACTCAAACGAAGTAGCAAAAGGAAGTAGAATGCTAGCCTAGTGTACCGCCATCTTTATTCTTTTTCATAAAACCCATTAAACTCCGATGGCAAGATTCTTGTCATTTGGTCAAATAAAACAAAAAATAAAACACCAAAATGTTTGATCAAACACCAGGAAAATATGACGTCAGTCCTCGCGTGAAGCGAGGATTGACGTCATATTTTTCTGGTGTTTGATCAAACATTTTGGTGTTTTATGATTTTTTTGTTTTATTTGACCAAATGACAAGAATCTTGCCATCGGAGTTTAATGGGTTTTATGAAAAAGAATAAAGATGGCGGTACACTAGGCTAGCATTCTACTTCCTTTTGCTACTTCGTTTGAGTAAGGACGACTTCAGTTACAATATTCTAGATTTCCGTAAGAACATCTCAAGAATGTGTCTAACATCCGTATAGGTTTCATTTCTCTTAGTTCATCATTCAGCTTCTCACTATATGATGCAAGAGTAATTTGACATTTGGAGAAAAAAAATCGTAACCGAAGTCGTTTCTACTCAAGCGAGTAGCATGCTATCGAGAAAGGCCTAGTGTACCGCTGCCTTAAGCCTGTGGCCTTTTTGAAAGATTTTCCCTTTTCTTACCCACGCATCCCATGTTTTATGTTATGCTGTTCTATGAGCACGCGTGAGCGCACTTCTACACCAACTAGAATCCTTAACCATCCACTAACTCCTTCTAGTTTTGGCTTCGCGGACCCTTCTGTGAAACTCTCTGATACCCCCAGGGGGTCACTGACTCCTAGTGTTTCATGAAGCAGAACTCCAACATTAATAAAATCACCTGGCTGCAGTCAGAACTAAGTTGCCAAAGATGTCAGAATCATCCCCAATCAATATCTCTTCCAACTTCCTGATCGCAGAAGATTTTGTTTTTTGAATTTTTATGAATTTGTGTAAAAGCCCACTTTTCCTCATCTGTACATTATTTTCTTGAAAAATGTTGCATATATCAAGTAAGATATTAAAATTATTTAAACTATGGATCTAGTTATAAAAATTTTGTCCGACGAATTGAGAAGCTGACCAAGTAGATAGTCAATGTTGATAGAGAAGTTTGCAGGAGTGATGTGGCAAAGGGTGGCACAGTCGTGCGATTCATGGAATGGTATGGAAGAGACCTTTGTTCAGCAGTGGACTCAAACTGGCTGATTGATTGATTGACTGAATGTAATGCTTTCGTCAAATATATAAATTTCAGTTTGCTTCGTACATGGTTTCATAGTATTTCGCTCATGTTGTACATCAATACTTCCTTTTAGCCTTGATGATGTCGTGGTTATTGTCTCAGGTATACCGCGCTGAAGGTCCGAGTTCGTATCCCGCTCAGGACGTAAAATTTTCATAAACACTGGGAAAGTTACTGTCCCCCTTAAGCAAGAAGATAAGTACGTTGTGTAGGACTACATACACCAGATAAGACAAGCTATGAATCTCTCATCTGGGGAACATATATCATAATAATAGGTTTAGATTGGACAAATTTAGGTTTAAGAAGGAATTAGGCAAGAGCTGGTTTACCAACAGAGTGGTTAACAAAGGGAATAGACTTAGTAACCATGTAGAGAGCTCTGAAACAATTGGTTGCTTTAAGAAAAGATAATAACTTTATGGATAGAGATGGCAGGTGGTAAAGGACCTAGAACTACCCAGTGTCGGCCTTATGGTCTCTTACACTCTCCTCCATTCTTAATTTCTTATGAGGGTAACAGCTGCCGGTCACGAGACCAGCACGTGTTTTGAGAGCGTGGTGAGCTGTGCGATGATGTGGCGTCCTTAACAGGGGAATGAATGCGAGAATAAGCCGGGGCGTTGCCGTTTCGTATTCCGATATAAAACGACTCCCTGAGTCGTTAGCTTCATCGAATACAAATTGGATTAAGCCAATACACCGGTCCTCAAGCCCAGAACCAATTGCATCCCTCCTGTAAATGGCGCGTTTATTTCTCCAGCGATCATCTCAGAAGGAAAGCCTATGACACTAGCAACAAGATAGTCATGGGCTTCAATGCTCTTGGTGTCTGTAAATCCGATGAGCTTCAAGTTAGATTCCATAAGATGTGGTGTTGAATTCTGTTCGAGTGTTGATATTCGATTTATGAGGATGATTGGTGATTCTTTTTTTCACCTCTTTCGGCATTGCGAGGTGGCTAAGTATGATAGCCTATGTTGCATATCGTAAATTCGTCAAATCGCTGGGGCTGAAGGTCGCTCTGGTAGGATATTACTAGATATTGATATATTGGTTGGCGTATTCTAGAATTTTATCCCTGGGAGGTTGGGGAGGGGGGCAATCGAGTTTCAAATTATCAGGTCTGACGCCATGACGAACAACGCATATTAAATGAAAATTTGAAACACTCTTATGCTATGGAAAGTAGGTCCGCGCGATAGCCCAGTGGATACCGTCCTGAACTCATGAGCAGGTGGTCGTGAGTTCAAAACCTGGGATGCACTGCGAGCTTCCTGAGTTGGTTTTGGAAACTCTGGTCATGCGGACCTAAAAAAATAGATTAATAAAAAAGTAAAAAATAAATAAATAATAATAATAATAATAATAATAATAATAATAATAATAATAATAATAATAATAATAATAATAATAATAATGATAATGATAATAATAATAATAATAATAATAATAATAATAATAATAATAATAATAATAATAATAATAATAATAATAATAATAATAATAATAATAATAATAATAATGATAATAATAATTATGATAATAATAGTAATAGTGATAATAATAATAATAAAGATACTAATAATAATAATAATAATAATAGTAATAGTAATAATAATAATCATAATCATAATCATAATAATAAAAATAATAATAATAATAATAATAATAATAATAATAATAATAATAATAATAATAATAATAATAATAATAATAATAATAATAATAATGATAATAATAATAATAATAATAATAATAATAATAATAATAATCATAATCATAATCATAATAATAAAAATAATAATAATAATAATAATAATAATAATAATAATAATAATAATAAT
>NC_134777.1:132272804-132285304 GCF_046742065.1 Oratosquilla oratoria
TAGGTGCACCTCCTTTTTTTTTTTTTTTTTTTTTTTTTTTTTTTTTTTTTTTTTTTTTTTTTTTTTTTTTTTTTTTTTTTTTTTTTTTTTTTTTTTTTTTTTTTTTGAGAAGACGTATTTTAGCGTCTAGCCAAGATCGTTCGATACTCTGAGTATTAGTTTCATCTTCAGGACTGACATAGTTTTCTTGGCGGTTGACCGTGTTGTGGTTGTAATACTGATTAAGGTTTGAATATGCCAGCCATTCGTCTGAGGGGATGACAGAGCCTGCTTGCACTTCTCTTAAAATGATGGTCTCTAGAGTAGCTCTATCTCTTTTTGGAACATAGAAATAACGACAATCTTGGCCCTTTTTTAAGTCCGAAGACCCATTGATCATCTATCATCTATTCTTCGTCCATGAATTCGGTTGTTTGCAATTTCTGCCTCACTGTCCGTAGATTCGGGTCTTCGATCGCCATTAAGAAGACGACCTCTGTTGTATTTTCTTCTTCCAGCAAAGCGTGCCTCGTCTATTTGAACGGGATTTGCAGCTGTTCCCACCATTTGGCCTTTGTTATTGACGGACGCAATTGACGAATACACTTCCCTGCACATATTAAACCAGTCGCATATAGTTGCCTGACCTCTTCCAGTTATTTCCTCCGTTATTGTAAATGGCAAATCTTTAACAAAGTTAAAAAACAGCTCCAAAATTGCACAGAGTGATATATTACACATTTCCGCGACGCATAGACCTAAAAGTTTGGCATCCCCTCTTTAAGCAGCGAAAAACAGGACGATAATCACCTCTAATTCTTCTCCGTTTTTCGCTCATTTCCCCTCCGCATTTGCTCCATGGAACAGTTTCTTGTAGTTGATCTCTAAGAGTTGATGGAGACGAAGGAATTCTACAGCCGATTCTTCATCTCGAATAATTTGGGTGTAAAATTCTTTCGCTCCCATGTTGAAAGGGGAGAAGGAGGAGAAGCAATATTTTTTTTTCTGAAAGTGGTTTTGGTCTATATTTTATTTTAATCATAATTAGGAGAGGTCACATTTAGGTCCCTCTTTCGCCTGAACTCCAATGACGTATATTTATATTATATTCTTGAATGTAGATCACACAATGAAGAAGAATCGTGCATGTAGATCACACGCTAAAGTAGCACATATATATATATATATATATATATATATATATACATATATATATATATGTATATGTATATATATATATATATATATGTATACGTATATATATATATATATATATATATATATATATATATTATTCAAATGTATATATATATATATATATATATATATATATCAAGGACTACTATTACACAGGACGTGCGCACCCAGATTCCTGGCTCCGCTAGCGGAGGCCATTGCTTTCTTTGTAACCTAACATTTTATATTGGACAAATATATCAAAACTAGAAACCTAACATTGTATATAGGACAAATATATCAACTATTGACTTATTCAATGCAGTATAAGTTAATATAAACTTTTATAGTGAAATAAGAAACTATTTTTAAGGCACTGTTATGCTTTGAAATGCCAATTTTGGCCGGACTTAACATGTATTATTGTATGAGGTTAGTGGACAGTTATTTACATTAATCATTATTTACATTTGAGTTCATTGTCTTGAAAAGGAAGACCAATTTGGCTGCCTTCTCATTACCGAGGCGGTTCCTTAATTTTGTGTGTACAAGTCCATAGGAGGAGAAAACTCTTTCAACTCCTGATGATGAGGCTACTGCAGTTAGGAGTTGACGCACTGATAACAGAATATCACTGTCTAACATGGCTGTATGTGAATCCCACCACTCAATAGCTGTCAGGGTCTTGGTCACAGACTTAGTAAACTTGAACGCCTGGAAAAGAGGTGATTTTGCCTGAAACTTTATAATGACAGGAACAAGTGTTGAATATTTCTCATTGGCATACTCCATAGTAATATTCACCTCTTCTGCACTGAGCGTATTTCCCTGAAGTGCTGGATGAAGCATGTTGGCAAATATGTGAGCTTTGGTGATAAACTGTTCATACCTTTTTTCACCAGTTTTTCAGCTTGTTTATTGTTTGTGAAATGGCCGAGTAATTTCTTCCAAACATCTACCGCTTGAGCAATAGTGCACTTGCCACTCTGTACCTCATCTAGAGCCTTTGCTATAGGCTGCAATTGATCCAGTAATTCCTCAGCCGAACGTTTTAGGCCTAAATTTGATACTTTGTTTCTTACTTCAGTATCAGTATCTTCCCTGTTGACTTCACAGATCTTCATTAGAACTGGCCAGTTATTTATATAAGCCTTGAGACAGTCTGACATTGTGTTCCGCCTTGTGTCCTGGGGCATGACTAGACACTGACCACCTTCCTGCCGATACTTTGAAGCAGTATAATGATTATTTCTAAAATATTTAACTACATGGACCACATGTTGTTTTACATTATCAATCTCAAGGTCATGAGCCAGTAGATTTAGTAGGTGTGCTGCACATCCGTATGTGAGGACGGTATGCTCAGGTTCACTCGATTCCTTCAAGACTTTTCTCATCTTGGTGACATTTGCTGCATTGTCTGTAACAACACTTCCAATGTGACAACCAAAATCTTGTTCAGCCTTCTTGATCGAATTTTGTACAAGTTGTAGATGATATTCAGCAGTGTGTGTCAACTAAATAAATCTGACCAGTGGATGTTGATCGAGTGACACATATTATGGGCTCATTATGGATGTTAGACCACCCATCAATTGAAAGACATACAGTTTCATTATTCAGGTCATCTGCACACTTTATATATTCCTTTTCATACACAAGATCCAAGTACTTATCAGCAACATCTTTTCTGGATGGAGGAATATAACCTGGCCTCAGGTTCTGAACCATCTTGAGAAACTGAGGATGCTGAACAAGACGAAATGGTGAATTTGTAGCAAATATAATTCTTGCAACTTCTTTGTCGAGATTTTCCTTTTGAGAGGCTGAAGTTTTTATGATATATCTGTCCAGAGATGTTGATGAATTTATTTTAGATGAAAATTATTTAGTAGAAGTGGCGCCTGTGGAGGAGTCTGATAGTGACCTTTTTAATGGTGGAGTCAGGTTTGCAGATAATTCAAGTGGAGCCGATGATGAAGGGATTGAAGCTGTTGATACAGATCCTGAAATGGAAACAGAAAATTTGAGCATATTGCATAATTTATAAATGAATAAATAAATTAATGAATACAGTGTGATTTAGGCTACTTTTGAGTACAGTAGTTATTTTTTTAGATAATGATCATATTCACACAAGCCACTAAATTATTTGGAAATAATTAACAGGATATGAAATAGGTGGGCTTGGAATTCAGCCCACACAGGATTCAGTCCACTTTTAAATTCACTAAAAATAATGGGTTAGTTGGGTTAGGTTAGGCTAAATCCCTTTGGGCTGAATCCCATGATGGCTGAATTTCAATGGAACCTATGAATTATATTACACAATGTTGAATGAAATGAATAACAATCATCTAGGCCCCAAAATTGAGTGGATGCAGTATATTATAGTGCTATAGTCATTACCCAAATTTAGAAGTAATGAAGTTGAATTATCATCTCTTTGGGCCTTCACCTTTTTATTGCACATGCTCTCCATTGTTCACCAGATTTATATAGTTGCATATGAAAAGGAAGAGATTCACACAACATAAGTAGAATTATTTACCTGGGTCATCAATTCCTTCTTTTGTATGCTGTGGCTGACCTTGGCATTTATCTCTGCGAGATTTTAACCTTGACCCAATGCCTTGTAGTTCCTGGCTGCAGTCTTTGCTCGGTACCCTTTGCCAGAAGTTGTTGGTAGTTTTTCAAGATAATTCCAGACAGGATCATTTTGTCTGCCTAAAGGAACCACTCTGCCAGGTTCAGAAGACATCCTTCCTGGTTGATTCCAAAGCAGCAACTGATTCAGTGAGAAGCTGCTTACCTAGAACAGGTTTCAACAAGAATCTTGTTGAAACTTGTTGTGGGCTGCACAATGATATATATTACATGTAGGCTTATACCGTTTCTTGCATACTTGTGGCAAGTCTATATAACATTGCTCCTTATATTGATATGCTAAAAATGTCCTTTAGCAATCAGATCGCATATCAGATAGCAATCCCACAATATTTAAAATTTATAAAAAAAAAAATCTATTTAAATCAAATAAATCTGACTTAAATAAAAAAAAAATATTTTTTATATATTTTTTAAAAGATAAAAAAAAAATCGCCAACCCTGGTGTCCACTAACCTCATACAATAATACCTGTTAAGTCCGGCTAAAAATGGCATTTCAAAGCATAACAGTGCCTTAAAAATATTTTCTCATTTCACTATAAAAGTTTATATTAACTTATACTGCATTGAATAAGTCAATAGTTGATATATTTGTCCTATATACAATGTTAGGTTTCTAGTTTTGATATATTTGTCCAATATAAAATGTTAGGTTACAAAGAAAGCAATGGCCTCCGCTAGCGGAGCCAGGAATCTGAGTGCGCACGTCCTGTGTAATAGTACTCCTTGATATATATATATATATATATATATATATATGTATATATATATATATATATATATATATACATATATATATATACATATATATATATATATATATACATTGTGTTCGGAGGAGTGAAGGGCGAAGAACCCCAAACCGGACATGGGAGTCTCCAAGGGAAGAGCGCGTAGACCTTTGTTGGTCGAAGTCTCAAGGTGAAGATGGCTCAAGTATGACCTTGCTGTGACCTGTCCCAAATGAGTGACCTCACCATGCGTTCTCCTGTGCCAAAGACCCACCGATGAGCTTACCGTGTGTCACATCTCCTGGTGACCTCGTGACCTCTCTATGTGCTCAACTCTCCTCTTGACCTCACCAAGTGTTCACTTTCCTCGTTTAGTCCATTACAGCTAACAAAGAAATATTTTGATATATCTTTTTTCATTGTTATTTTTCTTTGTCTTCATTCCATGTACTTTGAGTTGCTGTGTTTTTGTGTAGGGCAACATGAAAGAAAACAACACATCTTAATTTGTAATCAAGATTTTGCAATAGAAACACGGAGACGGGAACTCACGAGCATAGAGTTTATCCTTTATATTGCAATTAGATATATCATGCACATACGAACACACACACACATACAGAGTAAGTGATAAAAGAGAGAGAAATACATATACTTAAATACACATACATACACATACGCACACACACACACACACACACACACACACACACACACACACACACACACACACGCACGCGCACACACATAGAGATAAGAAAAGAAACTGTTCCGTAAAATCTTATATAAGACTCAGATGTTGGTTCTCAAGCTCTCCTTAGAAATGGGAGGAGTCGGCCAATGCTCTATCAAAGGAAAGACTCAACCCTCTCACTCTCATGGTCCATTGTCCAGATGTCGCCAGGCGATTCTATTGAGGCTATGACCTCATGTGAGCTCATATGACCTCTGTCCTGAATAAGGTCTCCAGTGACCGTGACCCAGTTAGAGTTTGTATAGGGCTTAGTGTTGATTAACAAAACCATACAATCTAAACAACACGATAATGAAGTAAAACCACTCCAAAATAATCGTATGTATAAATAAGAAAATTTGTATGTTCGATATGATGATCTTAATGTTAGCTATTTATTCTTATCTTTATCTATTTATCTGTTTATCTATTTATAGACTTATTTAATTATCTATCTGTTTTAAATATATATTTGTTTGTTTACCTTTGGTGTAAGGGATCTCTGGCGTGACGTAATTCGATCTATGTTTTGATATGCAGAGCTGGGTGCGTTACCGCTGGACAGGTAGTGCGGTACCGAAAAATCTGGGATGCATTTCTGTCAATGCGTTACCAATTTTTATTTCCTTAGAGTGGTCCACGTTACTGCGTATATGTATATATATATATATATATATATATATATATTTATATATATCTATATATATACATATATATATATATTTTTATATTTATATATATATATATATTTATATATATATATATATATATATATATATATATATGTGTGTGTGTGTGTGTGATATAAAAAAAACAAAAGGTAAATAACAGAAATAAGACCGGGCGCTTTCGTCTAATAGACGAAAATACTCGGTGCCATTTCTGTTATTTTACTTGTGGTTTTTCCGCATAATTAGAATCACGAGTTTAAGTTATTTCTTCTGCATATGGCTGATTTGATTGATTGATTTATATATATATATATATATATATATATATATATATATATAGATATATATATATATATATATATATATAAAATCAGCCATTCTGAGTCCACTGCTGAACAAAGGCCTTCATAGCATTCCATGATTCGCAAGACCACGCCATCCTCTGCCACGTCACTCCTGCAAACTTCTCGATCTCGTCTCTCCGTCCTCTGTCTGGTCTCCCTCTTCCACGCTTCCCTTCTCGCGGCGTCCACTCAGTAACATACTTGCTCCATCGCTCATCAGTCGTTCGCACTAACTTACCTGCCCAATTCCACTTCCTCTCTTTTACTGCTTCCACAATATCGTTCACTCTAGTCTGCTCTCTCACCCAACTTGCTCTCTTTCGGTCTCTCAGCGTTATTCCCATCATTGATCTCTCCATTCTCCTCTGTGCCATCCTTAGTTTTGTTTCCATTGCCTTCGTTAGTTTCCAAGTCTCACACCCGTAGATTATGGCTGGCAGAATGCATTGGTTGTAAACTTTACGTTTCAAACTTAAAGGTAGAGAGCCTCTCAGGATTTTATCATACTTACCAAACACTTTCCAACCAATTGTAATGCGCCATCTTATTTCATTATCATGATCTTTCGTCACTTTCAACATCTGCCCTAAATAATTATACTCTTCAACTTCTTCAAGACTCTCACCATCAATTACAATCACTTTACTTTGAACTTTCGTGTTGAACATTACCTTGGTTTTATTTTTATTCATTTTTAAACCTACTTTGAGACTTTCCTTGTTTAGATCACTCAGTATATCTTACAAGCCTTCTGCTCTTTCTGAAATGAGAATAATGTCATCCGCAAATCTTAGGTGGTTCAAATATTCGCCATTTCTTTTCCCAACTCAATCTTCTAAAATTTCTTCCAAGCAAGCTGTAAATAGTTTGGGTGAAATTGTATCGCCTTGCGTACTCCTTTCTCGATCTTGATCTTTTCTGTATCTTTATGTAGTCGAATTATAGCGGTACCTTTCGCATAAATCTTTTCTAAAAATTTTACGATCTATTTGTTTGTACCCTGCTTGCGTAGCGAGTTTAGTGTTCCTATTTGTTCTACCGAGTCAAAGGCCTTCTCGTAATCTACAAAAGCTAAACACAGAGGTATATTGTATTCTGTCGTTTTCTCGATTAGATGGTTTATCGCCTGCAAATGGTCAAGGGTCGAATATCCGCTCTTAAAGCCTGCCTGTTCTCTCGGTTGATTTCCATCTAAAACCTTACTTAGTTTATTTGTAAGGATCTTGGAGAATACTTTAGATGCATTTCATAGCAAGCTAATCGGCCGATAGTTACTAAGGTCCTTCTGGTTTCCTTTTTTCATGAAGCAAAATCATTAAAGTATTGCACCACGCATCAAGAACGCTTTCTTGACGTAAGCACTGGGTGTACAACTCAGCTAATTTAATATGAACTAATTTCCCTGCGTCTTTCAACAGATCTATTGATATACCATCTTCCCCAGGTGCTTTTCCTCGTTTCATAGTTTTTAGAGCAAATTCTACTTCTTTCTTTGTAATCTCTGGTACACTACTAACGTCTACACCTGAATTTACTGACTTAACTACGGTCATCGACGAGTAAAGCTCTTAGTAAAATTCTTCTACTCTTTTACCATTCTGTCCCTGCATTTAATGATTTCTCCATTTCTATCTTTCAAAAATATAATTTGCTGTCTTCCTAAAGCATGTTTGCGCTCGGTCCCTTTACTAATTTTACCTTTCCGAATAGTTTCCTCTATTTCAAACATCCTTCTCTTTCTTTTCTCTGATCTCTGCCTTTTGTTGATAAGCTATTTTAGTTCTACTCTTTCTATTTCGTCTCTCCTGCTTTTAATCTGCATGGTCCTTCTTGTTTTAATTAGGTCATTTGTAGCTTTGGAGTATTTCTTTTCTCTAATGTTTCTTGCACTTCCTACTTTCTCTGCCGATTCCCTAATGATATTCACTAAATTCAAATTAATATTTTCCACGGTGTCCTCATTAGTTCTTAGAGCTTCGAATCTATTTTTAATTTCCAACTGAAATTTCTTATTATTATCCTTAACCTTTGCAAGGCTTATTTTCTTTCTTGAAATTAGTTTATTTCTCTCAGCTCTGAAATTTAATTTAGTTGTGCAACCTACCATTCTATGGTCACTACCTATGTTGACTTTATTTATCACCGTAACATTGTTAACGCTTTTGCTCTCATCTCCTAATATGAAGTCTATTTCGTTCTTTGTTGTTTCATTTGGACTTTTCTACGTCCATTTACGACCTACACGCTTTTGGAAGATAGTGTTCATTATCCTCATGTTGTAGTTCCCTGCAAAATTTACTAACATCTCGCCTCTTTCATTTCTTTCACGTACTCCAAACTTACCAATGCACGTCTCATCTCCCATCTTCATCCCCACTTTAGCATTAAAGTCGCCCATTACCAACGTGTACTTACTTTTTTCTGGATCCATTATCTGACTTAAATCATCATAGAACGATTCAATTTCATCGTTTGAACTCTGAACTATTGTTAGAGTGTACCTTTTACACAGCCTAATCACTATCCAAGCTACCCTGTCTGACAAACTACTGAATTTGACTACGTTACCAGCAACCTCGAGGTTGATCAAGAATCCTACTCCACTAGATCTTTCTTTGTCCTTACCTCTATAGTAGAACAGGTGGTGACCATCTTGTAATTGTATCAGCTTTTCTTCCGCTCTTCGGACTTCGCTCAGTCCTACGATGTCCCACTTCATGTTGTCTAGTTCTTCCATTAAACTCTCCAGCCTGTGATCTTCTGAGAGACTTCTTACGTTGTAAGTATAGATCTTCATTTTCTTCATGTTGTTTAATGTCCAAGACTTGGATCTGCTTGGACAGTGCTTACTCACGTTGTATATATATATATATATATATATATATATATGTATATATATATATATATATATACATCCCAGCAGATGAGTATATTTCCATATATATACATATACATATATATATATATGTGTGTGTGTGTGTGTGTGTGTTCGTGTGTGTATATATATGTGTGTGTGTGTGTGTGTATGTATATATATACATATATATATATATATATATGTATATATATATATATGTGTATATATATATATATATATATATATATATATATATATATATATATATATATATATATATATATACACATATATTTATATATATATATATATATATATATATGTATGTATATATGTATATATACCGCTCTAAAGAACTTAAGATCGGTAACGCATTGACGGAAATGCACCCCCAAATTTTTCGGTAACGCAATACCTGTCCAACGGTATCGCACTACCTGCCCGGCGATAAAGCGCCCACCTCTGTTGTTATGTAAACTTTAACTTACATGTGACCTTCGCTGTGTGTTGTTCTCAGTCAACCTCCTTCGATACGGCGTCAGTCACTCAGCTGAATAAAACCGCATGACTTTAGATGATCACTAACAGGAGCCACTGGATTTTTTTTTTTTTTTTTTTTGTGACATTATTCATTTATGAAAATTAAAAAAAAAATGAAAGGACCTAAATCACTTCAAGCACATCTAAGCAGACAAGATAATGATAATAAAAATAGATAACACAAAACAACCAACAACAAAAATCGCGAATATGAAATTCGCGAATAATGGAAGTTGGGTGAATATAATATCATCAAGACTAATACTTTCTGCCAACTGCCTTACCCAGGGTGGCAAGAAAACAAGAAAAGTTAGATTCGGTGCATATAGTTTACCCTATTCGGAATCTAAAATCTAGTTTCCAATGTTCTAAAGGAAAACTTCTCTAGTATCTGGGATTTTGTAGATTTTGGAACGTTGTCCCCGTTCGTTCGTTTTTTTTTTTTTTTTTTTTTTTTTTTTTTTTTTTTTTTGTTTTTTTTTTTTTTTTTTTTTTTTTTTTTTTTTTTTTTTTTTTACAAATTCCCTAGAAATAGGGACCCGTCTGTAACTCTAGATTCTGTATTAGAAACATGTTGAGTATGACCTAGGCTCCCCGTGAGTTATGCTGTTTGTTCAGCACAAATATTTTTGCAACGTACAAAGTATTACAAAGGAGAAGTATGCCGACAGGCGACCTTTTGGTCTATAATACACATTATCATAAATGGAAATAATAATAAACGAAAGACAGGAATTCAAAGAAATTTGAGTCACTACTAAGAATTAGTTTAGCATCATTAATTAAAGAAACTGTCGCCAGTTTAAAATAAACAGTGTATATGCTCCACTGGAAATCATAAAAGCATTACTTTGGTAGGCATTGTCCTCAAAGGCACGGTAGTGCGTGAGTCGTAAGTAGATTTCAATTTTATTTTCAATTTATGTTTAATGGTTATTCCTTAGGATATTGTACTTTTAATTCATGTTTTATGGTTACTCCTGAGGACATTGTTCGGAAAACGGCAACCATAGAAAGACTATATAACCTCGTACAATTCCAGTGTCTCTCTTATCACAACGCGAACACCGAAGAAGAAGAAATGAAGACCCTTGCTTCAGTCTTCTTCCTCGCGGCTCTAGGCCATTGTGTCTCAGGTGAGACGTGCAGAGTGTCTACACAGAAATATATATATTTTTCAACTATTACTAAAGTAATGAGAAATTATAAAACGAATTACCACGTGCTCAGATGAATTTAGAGCTTGTGTGGAGCAGTAGGTAACGTTCCTGCCTCGGAACGCGGAAGACCTGGGTTCAATCCCCAGGAAGTCCATGGCTTTCCAAACCTTCTCCGCGTTGGCGGACCTCTGAGATGCGGCAGATCATTGTTGCATATATATACTAGTACTTAATCAGTGTGGTCGAGCTGATTACATTGATTTCAGATTTCATCACAACCACAACCATTCCAATACACCAACGACAACTTTACACGTATTTCTCACCATACACACAAGATTACCAATCCGGATTAAGCCACCGTTGTGAGATACAGAGGCTACATAGTCCCTGAAAGGATAGACCGGTCCTGCAGTGGGCCGATGATGACTGATGATTATGACAGATGCCTTTACCACACAATGTTTTCTTGACACTGTCGCAGGTCTTGTCGTGACCTGTTACTATGGATCTTGGGCCGTGTGGAGACCAGGTTTAGGCAACTTCGATGTGGAAGACATTGACCCATTCCTATGCACTCACGTCATCTTCGGGTTTGCAGGGCTCAGCAACCACACGTGGGAAATCGAGGTAAGCGAGAAGATATAAAAACCTTATCATTTACACCCTTTCACTGTCGGACCGAGATAAAAAAAAAAAACTACATGCATTGCTTACAACAAATTGTACCTAGATAATGTAATAAAGTTCTTAACTTTATTACTTTCTGTGTCCCACCAAAAGACCGCAGGGAAGTAAATGTTGTTTCTAGATATTGAAAAAACAAACCATTACTTTTCGTTTTGCTTACTTGAGTTTCATGCAAAGTTCAACTCGTCCATTAACTTGTAAACTTTATGCTTCTCGGGTTTTCTCTAACACAAGTTTTGGATCATCAGAACTCATTTCAATGCCTTAACCGATTAAGGAGGTTGGAGAGTTTCTCCAGCTGAATAGAATCGTCTACTTATAGTCACAACAAATATATAAAGTACGGTGACATTCCTCGATAGGTTGTGGCACTGTCATCTTTATTCCCGGCTCGTGACTATAAGGACTCTTTGAACAGCTACCGAGTAATCACAATTGCCGTCCTGTACATGGGCAAGTGGCAAGATTTTCACTGCAATATGGATGACGTGGCAACAGTGCATATGAGTTGTGTAAACAAACAAGCTATTTTGTAAAAAAAAAATGTATATCAAAATTGGTTGGTTCACGTGGTGATCTTGCTAGATGTTCGCAAGAATAAAATATCACGGCTTTGTCTATAGCCAAACATCTTGTGACGTAAGCTTGTAGCTACGGAGAGAAGGAAAGAGGGTTAGTGAGAGTTCTTGTCCTTTATTGGTGGGTCAGAATTGAACTGGTTTACATGTGGCCTGAAGCCGTATATATATATATTTATATACTACGTGGCCAAAACCCTGTGGTGCATTTTCCTTTTTTCTTTCTAATTGTATTGGGTTGGGTCAGCGTCGGGTCAAGATGACCAGGCAGGTATGCGCGTCAGGTTATGGCCACGTGGTCAATACAATGCGTGGCCCCATGGAGTGCGCCACGTAGTATCTTCAAGCTCCTCACCTCTCAGAATTTTCTTT
>NC_134777.1:132292804-132307804 GCF_046742065.1 Oratosquilla oratoria
TTTTTCAGTATTATCTATGCACTGGAGGTGCCCCTTTGCTTCAGCATTGTCCGGATGGACTCTACTGGAACCAAAATATCCATGGATGTGATGATCCTATCCATGTAGGAAGTGACAACTGCGAAGTCCCTTAATGAGCTCGACCTGTCCCGTTCTTTTAATAAATACATGGGAGACTTCCTGTGACGCGAAGAAATTTATTTATTTTTTATATGAAATCTTCACGGAAGAGTGTGTCTGAGTTTGATGTTATCTGATGTAGTATCGTGTATGGACTTAAAGTTTTGGTGGCTTTTGACACAAGAAATATGAGCAAATCCAACTTTATTTTCTTGTATCGGTGCGTTGGCAATGTGCCATCATTATACCCAACATATTGTTATAGTTTCCACTTGAGATACGCAAATAAGATATGTGGATTGTTTTTTACTACTCCATTAGAAAAAGTAAATATTCCTAATCAATGGGTAAAATAAGAAAGTCTATGAAGATGGACGCCAAGAGGAACGAAATGCAGAGCTGAACTATAAATCTATTAATTAAAGGCAGAAATCAGAGAAGATGAAGAGAAGCATGGATCATGTAGAGGAAACTATTCGGAAAAGTAAAAGTATTAAAGAGGTCGAGCGCAGACAAGTTTTAGGAAGGCAGCAAACGGTATCTTTGACAGATAGAAATGTAGACAATATTAAATGCAAAAAAAAAAAATAGATAAATTGATCAAGAGCTTTATTCCTCAAATACCAAAATCTAGTACATCAATTTATTTGTAGGCGATAGAATTGTACCAGAAGCTACAAATTAAGAAGTAGAGTTTACTCTAAGAAGTACTAGGCGAGGAAATGCATCTGGAAAATGCGGCATATTGATATCTCTTAAAACGAAGGGAAGGAAGGTCACTGTATATTAGCTCAGCTATATACCGAATTTATATGTCAGGAAGTTTTTCTTGAACTGCAGTGTAACGCTACATTGCTTCTAGGCAGTTTGCACACTGACACAACCAGTTGCATGAAACCGATCGCGCGCGCGCACGCACACACACACACACACACACACACACACGCACACGCACACGCACGCACACATACACACACACACACACACACACACAGGGTGGAGAAAAGACAAAACACAAAGCAAATGGCAAATTTATATAAACTATAGAAATGAGTATGTTAATGTGAGAAGAGAGGAGAAAAGGAACCATGAGAAGGATATTATAGATAAATGCAAAGATCAGCCCAAGCTATTCTACCGGTATGTAAATGGTAACTTAAAACCAAACAGGAACTAGTGAAACTACGCCAAGGAAATATAGAATACACAGAAGATTTAGAGATGGCTGAAATCATGAACAACCACTTTAAATCTGTCTTCACCAGAGAGAAAATACAAAATTGGGCCGTAGATAATAACAAACATTCTCCCCACATGAATGAATTTACAACATCACAAAAAGAAATATCAGCACATCTATCAAAATTGGACGTCAGAAAATCACATGGCCCGGATGGAATTGCAAATTGGATTCTAAAAGAATGCAAAGAAGAGCTAACGGACAAAAAAAACATCATAATAAATAGCTCACTCAAGGAAGGAAAGATACCTAATGACTGGAAAAATGCTAACATTGTACCAATATATAAAGGAGGAAACAAGGAAGAACCCACCAACTATAGACCAGTATCACTAACAAGCACTATAGCCAAAATTTGTGAGAAAATCATCAAGAATAGATGGGTAAAACACCTGAAAGATAACAACATATTAAACCCAAGACAATTCGGGCTCAGACAAGGTAGATCATGCACCACAAACTTGATATGCTTCTACTCAAGACTAATAGACATAGTGCAAGAAAGAAACGGATGGGCTGATTGTGCATTCCTAGACTTGCAAAAAGCATTTGACAAAGTACCACACAGAAAACTACTAAAAAAAACTGGAACACATAGGAGGAATACGAGTGAACCAACTAAAATGGATGGAGGACTTCCTGACTGGAAGAAAGATGAGAGTAGTACTCAGAGAAAAATATTCAGATTGGAAAGAGGTGATCAGTGGAGTACCGCAAGGATCTGTACTGGCTCCAATAATGTTTGCTATCTATATGAATGATATGGACGAGGGCGTGAACTGTTACATGAGCTTCTTTGCTGATGACGCCAAACTGTTAAGGAAAGTAGAAACTGATAAGGACTATGAAGCACTGCAAGAAGATCTGAATAGGGTATGGAACTGGAGTCAGAAATGGGAAGTGGATTTTAATACTAAGAAGTGTAGCATAATGGAGTTTGGAAAAATCAAAAACAGAATATCAAGAAAATATACAATTGGAACCAAGGAAGTAAAGAAAGTAGGATCCGAAAAAGACTTGGGAGTTATTATCACAAACGACTTGTCCTATGATACACAGATTAACAAAATTGTCGGGGAGACTAAGATCAATAAAAGTGGCTTTTGCTTACCTGGACGAAGACATGATAAAAAAAAATATTGGTTACATTGATAAGGCCTAGACTAGAGTATGCGGCGACATTGTGGTCCCCCAGTACCAAAAAGAACATAAAGAAAATAGAAAGAATCCAAAGAGCAGCTACAAAAATGGCACCTGCACTTGCAAACCTATCATACGAGGAGAGATTGGCTAAACTCGAGCTACCGACACTGGAGCAAAGAAGAGAGAGAGGAGACCTACTGACCATCTACAGAATCATGAAAGGCACAGAGATACTTGATAGAGAAGAATTACTATACTGGGACAAGAGAAACACAAGAGGACATGGAAGGAAATTAAGAAAACATAGCTATAGAAGAGAACTGAAGAAAAACAGTTTTCCACATAGAGTTTTAGACACTTGGAACAAACTGGGTAATGAAATAGTAAGCGCAAAAACCATTCACGAGTTTAAAAGCAAACTAGACACTGAGAGATACAATGGCGGGACAACACGAGCATAGCTCCCCTTCCCGCAAAATACAACTAGGTAAATACACACACACACACACACACACACACATACACACACACACACACACACACACACACACACACACACACACACACACACACACACACACACACACACACACACACACACACACACACACACACACACACACACACACACACACACGCAGTTGGTAGAGTTCCCGCCAGCCACTACGGCGGGCGGAGAGTTGTGTGTGTGTGTGCGTGTAAGGTCACAGCATTACCCATAGATCGGTCATATATGAGCTCTGAGCTCTCTTCCGGGAGGAAAATAGCTCTCGATCACGAACCCAACACGTGATCCAAGAACATGGTGAATCACACAAACATCTTCCTCCGCACCCCCCACATACACACACACACAAATACATGCAGACGCGCGCGCGCACGCACACACACACACACACACACACACACACACACACACACACACACACACACACACACACTGTTACGCAGTGCGAGCTGCTTTAGTTTACAAGGAAGGAGGCCAGAAAGATCTAAGTAACTACAGACTGATCAGTTTATCAAATTCATTTACACTATACGTTTTTTTAATCTTACAAATAGTAAAGTTTTAGATAGAAATTAACCAAAATAACAGGCAGGTTTTAGAAGTTAGTATTTCGCTATAGACCTCTTGCAGACAATGAGTCAGCTAATCGAGGAAACTATTTTGTGTTTATTATTCATTAAACAAAAAAAGTCTTTGACTCTGTAAAACAAATAATAATACTATACTCTTTAGACAAACAGGATATAATTATGAAGATTCTACAGCCCTCATCCATTACTACTAATTTACTGACATCCCTTTATTCAGTCTGTCGAACGAAACCAAAATAAACAAACTAAACATAAAACGAACACATTACGAGGATTCCACGCTCCTCATTCATTACCACTAACTTATCTAAATCCTTTTCGCTATATTCAATCTGTCAAACTAAACCAGTTACCAGTCTATCTAGAATCGTCGGGAGTTAGTTCAACTCCAAGTCTGAGATCTTCTGAAGCTTCCACGGCTCAACCGGTGAGGCGTTGGTTTGGCATTAAGCGAGACCTCAGTTCGAGCCCCGGGGTGAGTGTCGGGTATTATTTCATCGATATTCGCTGTTACTAGCGATTCACTTCTGGTAAAGAAAATAAATATAAAACGAGATCACATGGCTTCTGGGCGAGTGCAGAGGGAGGCATCGATGGCAGAGAGGTGATCGCAGCCGAGAACATTTTGGTTCCAGAAAGTTTCAGAAGGACAGGTCATGAGTTGAGGTCCTCCGTTGACGCATAGATAGTACTACCAAACACCATGAAAGGAAATAATAAAGAATCAAATTACATTCACATCCTGTTTTAGACACGAACACCTGAACCATGATACGAGTATATCATACCTATAAAGGAAAAAAAATAGCCGCGTTAATCAAATTCTGTTTAAAAGCTTTTTAAGGAAACTTCTTTATAGAGAGATATAAAGAGTTAATGACATATTGTTTGTTTATTCATTTATTCAATTACTTATTAATCTATTTGTTTGTTTGTTCTTTAATGTACTTATTTACTTATCCACTCATTTATTCATCTATTAACTCTTCCTTTCTGAACCTGACTTCGTCATGGACAGAAAGGTTATCTGTCAATGTGTTTTACCATTTCAAAGCGCTGTGAATAAAAAGGCTTACCTGTTGACAATTCGTTGATGGGTAATAAGTGTGGTCCACTATGCAATTCCAGTATCGACAGCTGGTGATGTCAACTGCATACTCCCAGTTGCACCCAGGAAGCCTTTGGTCAAACAGCGATCCTGGGGCACACATCACCAGAACAGGTTCCCCGTTATCGCACTGCCAGTACTGCAATTACAAGTCGTGAAAGAATTGGTAGTATACAGTGAGTCTTATGAAAAGCTGTTGATGATAATCTCCCTCGTTACCGAGGAGGTGCAACGAAGATGAATGAAACAGCCAGGAGGTACACTGAATGAAAGGAAAAGTAACAACCGGAAAGTAAGAAGTTTAAGAAGGTGAGTTAAAGAAGCTTGAGAACAGGACTCTTGGTCAAAAGGGGTCTCAATATCTCTAAGACCCCTGTAATCAAGAGTCTTCTCTTCATCTACATGAAATCCTCCTGATCTTAGTCTTTCCTTTGCCTTATTCATTGACCTTTGTCGTCCTCGAAACCTCTCACCTTGCTTAAGGATTTATCACAATGTCGGAGCAAATTTGTAGCCAGCAGATTTCGGGAAGGAATCTAATATGCTGAAGGAAAATAATTTCCCTCTAGTATAGTAAACAACATTCTATGTAAAGTGTTGACAAAACAAAACGGTTTGCCATAGTGCTTTTACGGCGAAAAAAAGTCCTGAACATGGACGGTATAGGCGATTAATCATAGGTTGGAGGAATAATAGCCCAGTGTGATAACCTTTTAAATATGACAACTACCGACGGTTTTCGGTGAGAAAATACCATTTGAGGACGAAGATATGATTGATGTGATCTCCCGGGATCTTTCCCTGGCCCCTTCACTGAGGCTTTTATATACTCAGTTTTCATATTCTTCGTCTCTGTGCAAAAACCGATCCCTCGAAAGCGGATGGTCTGATACATGTTCTTTATCTTAACCCTGTGCTTGAAAAGGCTCCAACAAGTGAAACATTATACAGTCAACAAAGGTTTCTTCCTCAAATGAGGCATCCAGAAATAGAGAACATCCCCGCCACTTTCACTGGTTTCGAGTTAAGCACGGATCGCGAAGGCGTAAGCCTCCTTTGTGTACATCCGTGATTAACCCAAAACCTACAGAAGTGCCGCTACCTACGCTCACCTTATTGCAGTCCACATGTGCAAAATACATCTGATCCGTGTGTTTACAGTCTGGCCTGTGACCTGGCAGAGGTACCGTGGGTCGGAATGTCGTGTTGTCCAACGATCCAGTTGCATGTGAGGTTAATGTCGTATGTTCAGGTCTTGTGGTCGTGCTTGGCACGTATGTGGAGTGTGTTGGAGATGTGGGAGAGGTGTTATGGACAACTGTAGTGATCTTGGGTGTGGTAGCAGAGGTAGTTTCGGGGGTACTGGTTGTAGTAGTGGTAGACAGGACGCCTGGGTATGTGCAGTAGTCTTCCTAGTAGGAAAAGAAATTTAGTTATCAAATTTAGAAAATTTACAGTATGATCGAGATTCCACGACGGGTGGATTTTATTATCATGCCATCATGTAGAAAGAAGAATATGTCCTCTATGGTTCGTTTCACACGTATCGAACCTTTCGCCCTGCGCCGCCCACGACACGACGTCGTGCTCTCAAATAACTGTGGTTGTCCATATAGACGTTTCCACGTCACCACGATCACGTGTAAAAGCGTCCACAGACACCCATGGTTATATGAGAGCACGACGTCTCGCTGTGGACGGCGCACGGCGAAAAGTCGATACGTATGAAAGGAGCCTATGTAGCTACTGGGTACTCACTGTGCCAGGAGGGTCAGCGGGGAGCTTGAAGGCGTCAGTCATTGTCCTGATCATGTCGAAGCTACGACCAGAGCAGGATGACTGGAAGTCATCTGTGTCAATGGTCCATACCATCAGTCCGGCGTAGCCAAGGTTCTTCGCAAATCGAGCCTATTATAGCAACAATGAAAAAATATGAAAATGAAATAAAACGAAATACTTTTTTGACACCAACCTGGTTTTAATCTCGTTTCTCTCTTGCTTTGCAACAAAAATGCACATGCAGCATACCAATAGGCAGGAAGAGCCATCATCACTACAAGATTAGTGTACATCATTTCAGAAACCTTCGGTAGAAATAGGTAAAGAATTGTCCGATGAATATTGAAATATGATCTAATATACTGACAAAGAACCCCTCATCCCTTGTATTAACGTAAAGCTCACTCATTTTCAAAACTCATCGATCAGAATCGAAAAGATACTTGATTATTTGACTGTACATGGGAGATTAAAGACGAATTAAGAACAGTGATAGATTTAAGAGTTCCTTACATATTTGACTCAAAATGCAAACGCACTTTTATGAGTGACTGCAATAACGTGGGACCTGAGATATAATACCTTGATGAATGCGGATTCTGGGTCGTCATAACCGCACCAGATGTTGTTTCCAGAATGATATGTATATGGTTCGCATAAGTCAGGATCATGAACGACTGTCCAGTTCCCTTTGGATTGATACTCGCAGATCTGTAAACAAAGACCGTTTATCCAATCTCTATATTACTGCTTATAGTCATTTTATTTCTGTGTACCTGAGGGAGAGTATTTTATAAGCTATTGCTTCCGCACTTTCCTTGTCAACAAATTAATGTTTATACGTATATATATATATGTGCATCTTCAACATGCAAGTGTAATGTGTAATATTTTGTTGAATAAACTGTTAAATTGAACTGAAATTAAATTGACTTGAAAAAGCTGTCAAAACAAGCGAAATGTGTTAATAAAGGTTTCGTCCTTAAATGGTGTTTGTTTATAAGAAAATACTTTCTTCCTTGACTCATATCATCTATCTATATACCTAATTGTTCTTATTCTACTTATATATATTTTGGTAATTTATCTATTATTCTATTTCGTTTATTTATTGATATATTTACTCCTATATTATTTTATTTTAATTTAATATCTGTTTTTTATCTATTCATTCATTTAGGTTATCTTTATATTATCTATCTACTTATATATTTATCATTTAATTTCAAAAAAAATTTTGTTTATTTATTTACATATTTATTTATTTATCTATTCACTTGTTTATTCATTGTTATGATTATTTAACTTTATGGTGTTCCACTATATGTCAAGCGCAACATGCCTCATTGTAGCCCAAGGTTCCTGGAATTCGTGTGTAAGGTCCTTCCCTACCGGGCTTGTTGGCGGGAGCCAGCATACCGTGGTCCTTGATGTCATCTAGGGTGAAACAACGGCCGTAGGTGGCCATTCCGAGGACCAGCTTCTCCTTGGGAACGCCCAGTTCCAGCCAGTACCGTGCAGCAAAGGCCTGAAGAAGGAGAGATCGAAGTCAGAGACTTAGTCCTCAAAAAAAAAAAAAAAAAAAAAAAAAAAAAAAAAAATCCTGAAAGGAGACTTTGCGGTCTATGTCCAAGCCGGCTCTAAGTCTCTAAGAGCCCAGGGTTACCGGGAAGTGCTAGAATTTTATTTGTTTGAATATTAATTTCTTTCCAGTGTCTCACTACAACATGGTAACACTGATTTCTCTCCATTTATGTGACCTGCCATTTCGTATATTACTAAAACCGAATCGTATAGCGCTACTATGACGTGCATTGAATTGTTAATAGAAAACGGAAGATAAGATTACAGCACCCTCTAACAACTCTTGATGTAATAAAAGTCATGCAAGTCCAGACCCAACAATGTACAGTAAACATAAACAAACCACATTGAAGTAGATCATATCCCCTTGATCTGCGAAGTAGCCTTTCAATGGGGTATTATGATGAGTTCGGTTCTCCCAGGCCCCGTGGAAGTCATAGGCCATGACGTGCAGGAAGTCCAAGTTCCTGACGAGGCCTTCCACGTCGTAAGCGCCATCTATCGTGCCCTTCCCTCCAGCTACCGCCGCCGTCAGAAGCATCCCGTGCTCGTCAAGGACTTCTCGGAATTCGTCCAGGAGCTTGACGAAGTTCTTCTGCCGAAGGAAGAATACAATAGACGAGAGTGAAGAGAAATAAGAACATAAGAGTGAAGGAGACTGCAAGAGACCGTAGGGCCTACACTAGGCAGCTCCATGTCCATGACCACCTGTCATCTCCATCCATAAAGTTATCTGACCGTTTCTGAAAACAACCAATAGTTTTGGCGCTCACTACATAGTTACTAAATCTATTCCATTCGTTGACCACGCTATTGGTAAACCAGACCTCGCCTATTTCCTTCTTAAATCTAAATTTGTCCAATCTAAATCCATTACTGCGAGTCCTGCCCTATTGTCTATGATGACCTTGTTTACGCCATCCTTGTTGAAGCCTCTAACCCACTTGAACACCTTCATTAGATCACCCCGCACTCTACGCCAGAAGGCACTGAGTAGCCGAAGCCGTCACCTTTGCCCAATCTGCTTCAGGGACTTTTGGGGCAGGTAACAGTCACTGCTGGGAATCGGAGAGGAGTGCGGGATTCGAACCCTTAATTAAGCAAATACGAGACCAGCACGTTTCCGATTATGCCACCAACGCATCAGAAAGTTATTCAACGAGGTCCTCGTGATCAAGGAGAGTTGGTGGAGCGGTTCAAACCCGCTGAATTCAACGTGTAACGACAATACTGGCACATACAGTCTTAGAACCTAAAGTTTTGTCATAGGCAATCATACCTAGCCACCTCGCATACCAAAACATATGAAAAAATCAAAACAAATCTAATATTGCTGGGTAATAAAATTGCCTGGTGCTCATATACGGTGCACCATGTTATTGCAAAGAATGTGATCGGCTAGCTAGGGAATGCAAATGATGTGATTGGCTGAGGTAAATATTACAAAATGTGTGATTGTCGGACATAAGAAATACAAAATATGTAATTGGACATAGGAAACATAAAATGTGTGATTGGCTGACCTAAGGAATGTAAAATATGTAATTGGCTGAGCTATAGATTACAAAATATGTGATTGGTTGACGTAAAATACAAAATATGTGATTGGCTAACCTAAGGTATGTAATGTGACTGGCTGAGATATAGATTACAAAATATGTGATTGATTGATATAAGAAATACAAAAGATATGATTGGCTAGCCTAAAGGATATGAATAATTTCATTGGTTGATCTAAATAATGCAAATTATGTGATTGGCTGACCTAGCGATTACAAATAATATGATTGGCTAAGAAGTACAAATAATGTGATTGGCTGACCTTTAAAAAAATTATTGGACGACCTAAGGTGATTGATTAAATTAAATGATAGAACGTTTTGATTGGCTGACGTAAACTGGTACAAAGGATATGATTGGCTGAGCTAAGAAGTACAAATAATGTGATTGGCTGACCTTTAAAAAATTTACTGAACGATCTAAGGTTAAAAACATGTGACTGATTAAATTAAATGATATAACGTTTTGATTGGCTGACGTAAACTAGTACAAAGGGTGTGATTGGCTGAGCTAAGAATTACAAATAATGTGATTGGCTGACCTTTAAAAATATTATTGGACGATCTAAGGTTAAAAACATGTGATTGGTTAAATTAAATGATACAACGTTTTGATTGGCTGACGTAAACTAGTACAAAGGATGTGATTGGCTGAGCTAAGAATTACAAATAATGTGATTGGCTGACCTTTAAAAATATTATTGGACGATCTAAGGTTAAAAACATGTGATTGGTTAAATTAAATGATACAACGTTTTGATTGGCTGACGTAAACTAGTACAAAGGATGTGATTGGCTGAGCTAAGAATTACAAAGAATGTGATTGGCTTACCCTGTCATGTGGCTCTCCACCACGGAAGCCTGGGTACTCCCAGTCAACGTCGAGGCCATCGAAGTTGTGAGCTTTGGCAAGAGCGACGGCGCTGGTAACGAAACTGCGCCTCTTTCTCGGGTCGTTTGCCATCTGTAACAAAATAAGTAAAGATATAAATGGATGAATATACGAACTAATAAATAGATAAATAAATTAATAAATAAGTAAATCAATAAATACATCAATGAATAGATAAAAAAACTAATTTATGAATAAGTAAATGAATGAATAAGTTAATCAATTTATTTATCTATCTATTTATTTATTTATTTATTTATTTATTTATTAATTAATAGATAAATAGATAAATCATTAAGTTAATGAAATATCATTACCATCATCTTTTTATACAGCAGAGTAGTTTTTAGACCTTCCATTCCAGCTGTCTTCAACCAGAATAATTTTCAGATCCATTTTGTGAAATGTTTAGTCATGGAATTCCAGGATCAGAAAGAATTTTTTTTTTCAAAGAATTAAAAAGAAAACAAAAAAATCTTACTACAGAAAAGTCTTTAGACCCTTCGTTCCAGCCCCCAACAGCCAAAATGGTTTTGAGTTCTTTGTTTTTTTCCTTGAGCGCCGTGAACCTGTCGAAAGCACCGTGTCCTCCGTTATCATAAAGCTCATTCCAGGGGTCAAGAACCTGAAGATTTAAAAAGATTTAATATGAGTCTCATTCATAAGAACATTATAATGAAGGAGATTACAAGAGACCACAAGCCCTACACTAGGCAGTTCCATGTCCCTTACCAACCATCATCCCCATCCATAAAGTTATCTCATGAGACCATAAGAGATTGCAAGAGACCATAAGGCCTACACTAGGCAGTTCCATCTCCGTTACCATCTATTACCCCCTTCCATAAAGTTATCTTCTCTTAAACCAACCGATTGTTTCAGCGCTCACTATATGGTTACTGAGTTTTTTCATTCGTTAACCACTTTGTTGGTAAACCAGTTTTTTGCCTATTTTTAAACCCATTACTACGAGTCCTGCCCTGCTGTCTTGATATGAGGACCATTCATATTACAAACTTCAAGAAATTATGCGTCTCTGCGTCTCTGCGTCTTACTATCGCGTCACATTTCCGACGTTTTGTCCAATTTGTCACGAACATATGAGATGGGGAAGACATCACATGACATCCTCGGAGCATTTCGTTCAGTTTGTCACAAACATATTGACATGTGTGGATGCATCGTAAGGGAACTTCCACACTTGTGTCCCAAACATGTAAGGTGGGGGAAGGCACTTTGTAACATGTTACCGACACAAGTGTGGGCGCGTCCTTTTACACACAACATATCCCTGTCACTCATTCAAGATTCTCGTCAAATGTTGTGAATTCGAAAAACTGAAAGACGACTTCGCTTATAGTAGGCCTATTCTAGACTTCCCTAAGTCTACATTTCAACAATGTGTCTAATACTCGTCTAGGTTTCCCTTCTATCACTTCGTCTTTCACCTTCTCAATATATGACGCAAAGGCTATTTTGACATTTAAAAATTCGAAAAATTAAAGATTGTAACTTAAGTCGTTCCGACTCAAACGAACTCACTTGGGTTGTGTATGTGTGACAGGGGCTTAAATATGGTTTCCATTATAGATATTACCACCTTCAATGTGGTGGCCTATTCCATAGGTATTTTCTATCCACAGGTCAGAATAATTTCTCTAATGAACGTTCAGTCAAAATATTAAAAATGCGTTTTTTTTCGGGTTTTTTTTTTCCAATAGAGAAGTTTCCAACGGTATCTCCTTTCACACCAAAAGATGTTTCACGAAACGGTAATCGTTATGAACAAGAAACAATTATCTCACCATTCGATGCTCGTATCTGGCACTATGATATCATTGTAAAATATAATAGTGTCATCCGGCACTATAATGCAATTATTGCGGTTTTTTCATCTGACGACTAAAAAAAACTCATTCTTGCCTCGATCTCCCACGTGTGATTACTGAGTCCAGCGAAGCCGAAGACTAGATGGGTGCAAAGGGTAGGATCCACGTCTTCCACATCGAACTTGCCAGGACCTGGTCTATAGACGGCCCAGGATGAGAAGTAGCAGGTTATCACAGTAGCTGACAGAAGGAGAAAGAGAAAACATTACAGCCACAAAGAATGAGAAAGTATAGAGACAAAAAATATCAGAGACAATGACCCAGTTCAAGGCTCGCACTTACCCTCGACAGAGGACCCAACGAGGGCTACGAGGATGAGGTAGCTGAGAAGGATCTTCATGGTTTTTTGTCGACGCGTGAAGTTCTTTGCTAGGAGCTTTTATATGTTCCTTCGAAAGCGCTGGAGTTGCCAGTTGCCAGTTTCTGCTTTTGGAAAATGTTGTAATGATACGACATAGAAATAGTGCAAAATCATTGAGGTAAGATCTTTGAAACCTCTATACTACGAAGTCATAAAGGCGAAAATGCTTTGCTTTTTTTTTTTTTTGCTAACTCTTTATTGGGGGATATAAGTATTTTTCTTGCGCTTATGAATTGTCCTTTATCACCGAGTAATATAGTTTAAGTAATATTTCACTGCGTTTGTTAAGGTACGCTTTTTCTGTGACAACGCAATCAATATAACGAAAAGCGACTCCTGCCTTCGACAAGGCAACATAATTGGTTTATGTAGCATGCGACATGCCAATTATTTATCCATTTATTCATTTATCTATGTATTCATTTAGCTATTTATTTGTCTATTCATTTATCAATAAATTAATATTTTTATCTATCTACTCATCTATTTGTCTATTTATTCATCCATTTCTTATTTTCTATATTTCTATCTATTTATTATTTATCTATTTATTTAAATATTCATTTTTTATTTATCTATTATCTATTTATTTAAATATTCATTTTTTATCTATCTGTATCTTCATTTATATATTTATCTATCTATATAATCATTCATTTATCTCTCTATTTATCTATTTATTCATCTATTTATTAGTTTATCTATTTAGATATTTACATATTAATTTATTCATATATTTATTCATCTTTTTATCTATTTGTCTATCAGAGATTCTTCTAATCTGAATAGAATCGCCTAGTGCTGACCAGCATAAAGCCATTAAAGGTTCAAAAATCTTCCGTGCAGAGACCAAAGGATTAAATTCTTTCCGAGTAAGAGAATCGAACGGAGACTCTTCATAACTATTTCCAACCATTTCCTCCAAAAAAAGGCTACGAAAAGTAATTCAGCTTAGCCTACGAAAAAAAGGATGATGTTGGCACTCAAGTTAGTCTGTTTATGGGTTACTGTTAGTGCCAGCAAGGACCAGCAAGTATATAACAATGTGCGTCATGAGCAATTTCCGGTTGTTAAGTTTACAAGGTACTTGTATCTGGACCTGGAAAAAAACGTCTTTTTTGTCTCAACAGTTGTGTTGAAACTACATTAAGATATTCGTTTTTTCATATATTTCCTTTATTCTTTCATAAAACCTTTATGTATAATAGTATTTGCAATATACGTATAATAGACTTTTATACAGAATATTATATCGAACATTGTAAGTAATGAATATGTATAAGTAATTATAACATCATTTCACGTCTAATTAACTGTTGAAACTTTGGATAAGAATAAGAATAATGAGAATAACTTACCATCCTACTTCCATGAGGTGGAAGGGGGAAAACCCTGTCAGTTACGACGATCCACTGTATTTTTTTTTTTTCTATTTTCTATTTATCTATCTTTTTTTCCCCAATGTTTGGATCGCCACCCCGCTTGGCCAGGGCTGTCGGAAATCAAAGCAAGAAGCATGCAGTGAGTCCCGGGAATCGAACTCATGACTACCTGTTCATGAGTTGGACACAGTATCCACTGAACCTGTATGAGGAAATGCGATTGATACTTCAATATCAAAATTATGAGATGGGACCGTTAATGAACAGGCTATGGGATTTCAGCCTCATAGATAATGAGGGTGGGGAGCTATGACCTCATGCTCCCATACCAACCCAAACCCTAAGGTTATTATTCTATTTAATTCCAAACCTAGAGAATCTTAGCATGAGATATAATCAACTTAACACGGAAATGTAAGACGGAAACGGACAGATTATGACTCATTACGTCGTAATTGGGACAATGAAGACCTCGGGAAAAGAGGGCACTGGTGAGTCATAAACCCAATCTCCACCATCAAAACAATTCAAAACTTTTCGTTTGCAATTCAAGATCCAAAGTGTGTTAATGTACCTAATCCCAAGCCAAGCACTGTTCTTATGCTTTTCCTAAGTCTAGTAAACGGAGTTACTCTCATTATAACAAATCTAGAACATTGTCAAGTGTCATAGTGGCGTCTGATACCCCATGATAGGACTGGATTACACTGATAAGCCAAGATTTCAACAAACCTGGTTGGTTTATTTTTATCACCCTTATTGTCTCGAAGCATAAGGTCGTTAGTTGTGTCTTCTCAGGTCCTGAATTTTCTTCAAGAATACAGTTGAGTCTATGACTCAAAGAC
>NC_134777.1:132317804-132327804 GCF_046742065.1 Oratosquilla oratoria
TGGGTTCATGGGTGGTTGTGGGGACTGGTTTAGGTGTGGTGGTTGGGGTTGGTTTGGGTGGGGTGGTGGTTGGGGTTGGTTTGGGTGGGGTGGTGGTTGGGGTTGGTTTGGGTGGGGTGGTGGTTGGGGTTGGTTTGGGTGGGGTGGTGGTTGGGGTTGGTTTGGGTCGGACGGTGGTTGGGGGTGGTTTGGGAGGGGTGGTGACGACGGGTTTGGGCGTTGTTCTGTAAGTGGTGGTAGTTTCTGGCTTAGGGGTGGTCATTGGGGTTGTCGTCTCAGGTTGTGAGGATGTCTGGGATGTGGTACTCATAAAGCCTGGGAAGGTGCAGTAGTCCTCCTGGAAGGGAAGAGAATCTGTCGTTATGAAAATTTCGAGAAGAGCAAAAGGGAGAGTCTGTTGATATCTTCGAGAAGAACAAGGAGGAGGCTCTGTCTTGAAAATATTTTTTTGAAAATAAATTTTCGAGAAGGGTTTATGGGAGATGTGTCTTTTCTGCTGTTGGAAAATTTTTGGAAATAACTTTATTAGAAGAGTTAACGGCAGATGTCTTTAAGATAATTTTGAAAAGAACAGACGGGAAGATATGTCTACGAGTATAAGATATTTACGAGAAAAGTAAACGGGAGGTTCTATTTTCAAGAAAATATCGAGGAAAGTAAACGGGATCATATGTCTTCAAGAATTTTTTGAAAAGGATAAACTGGAGAATCTGCCTTTAAGAAAATTTCGAGAAGAGCAGGTGAAAAGAAATGTTAGTTTATGTAAGCAAAAACAATTTAAGTATTTTTGGACACGGAAAAGTGTTGTCATTACATACAAGATAAGGAATTGTAAAGTTTTTTAGTTTTGAAACCTCTTTCACTGTAGTAATGTTTCCTCAGTTGAACAAGATGGTGAAGCGTCAGACAAAATTAAATACATAAATCATGTCACTCCTCCGAAGGGTTTTAAGTATGAAACAAATTTAATTTTTCAGGCTCTGAGGAAACACACTTTAGTGAGTATCACCCTTATGTTATAAGAAAATAAGACTCATAATTCTTTACAAGGGCTGGTCAGGGATTTTATTTTTATTTATTTATTTTTTCTTTCTTTCTTTTTAAGATTTTCATTACCAAAGGGAGGTGTCATGTAGATGAGTAAAATCACCTGACGGCAGCTAAGATAAGAAGAACAAGTACCATCATGGAGATGAATAAAGTCGCTTGGCGGCAGTAAATCAAGGTCAACTCACCGTTCCTGGGGCATCAGCGGGGAGGCTGAAGGCTTCCTTCATTGTCTTGATCATGTGGAATTTCCTGCGGTGGCATGTGGATCTGAAGTCGTCTGTGTCGATGGTCCAGACCATTACTCCAGCGTATCCAAGGTTCTTGGCATAACGGGCCTAGCAGGAAATAAACGAGAAATAAGTAAGCTTGAATACACAACTATAAAGGTTGTGAAAACATGTAAAATATGCACACATACACGCACAGACACTCATCAAATCTACAGATGATTTTCATGTATACATCTAATGAAGTTAATAAAAAAAAAATCTTCTTTATAATGGTGCAAAGGGTTCGCCGAGTTGACAAAAGGTTTTGAAATAATTGCATCATCTCATTATCCCACCACTGCGTAGTGGGAAGTGAGAAACCCCTCATAAGTCAAAGCTCTGCCAGTTGCGGCAACTCACGTTTATTCTTTTTAAGGCCGACAATGGGTCGCCTCCCCACTTGACCAGGACTCTCGGGAGCCAACACAGCAAGCCCGCAGCGAGTCCTGGGACTCGAACTCACGACTACTTGGTCATGATTTCGACACGGTATCTACTGAGCAACCTCCTTTTTTTTTTTTTTTTTGACGGTGAACTCATCACTACTTGGTCATGATTTCGACACGGTATCTACTGAGCAACCTCCATTTTTTTTTTTTTTTTTTTTTTTTTTTTTTTTTTTTTTTGACGGTGTGCAAATTTGACCAACCTTGATGAAAGCGGAATCCGGGTCATCGTAGCCACACCAGATGTTGTTCCCTCGGTAGAAGGTGTACGGCTCACAGAGATTTGGGTCATGGACAACGCTCCAGTCTTGCCTAATCTGGGATTCACAAATCTAGAACAAAAACACAATTATCTCATCTCCTATACTAGAAACAGACATTCTCGCATAACAAGAGACCTAGCGCGTGGACAACTGTCCAGTCTTGCCTATTCTGGGATTCACGAATCTAGAAAGAAAATACCATTACCTTATCTCCTATAGTAGAAACAGCCCTATTCTAAGAATAGCATATCTGGCATAGGTCTACGACATAGATGATGGCTGTTTTGTATATTCTAGTGCTCAAATTTAGAACAAGTTATGATAATCTCATGCTACACACTATATATATATAATGATTATAATACTTTAACAGTATAATGAAATGTAGAAACTATATTAAGTATTTAACAATAAAGAACATATCTACATATCCCTGATACCTCCTGGAGGGTGAACTGTTAGTGCCCGCAAGTTTGCTACAACTATCATTCTAAAGGCGTTATCATATTGGGTTATTTTTTCTCCGACTTTTGGAGCAGATTTGCAACACGCATCCTTCGAAAGGAATCTGATATCTCGGAGGAAAATGATTTTCCTTCAGTATAATGAAATGGATTCCATGTAGATTATTGAGAAAACAAAATAGTTTGCCAGAGAGTGATTTGACGGCGGAAAAAGTGCTGGGGGTAGGCGCTACCGCCGATGAATTGGAGACTGGAGGAAAAATAACCCAGTGTGATAGCCCTTTAACTCACTTCGTTGTAGCCCATAGTTCCGGGGATGCGTGTATAAGGTCCCTTTTGTCCTGGTTCACTAGCGTGGGCCAACATCCCGTTTTCTTTGATGTCGTCCAAAGTGAAACAGCGTCCGTAAGTTGGTATTCCCATGACCAGTTTCTCTTTGGGGACTCCGAGATCAATCCAGTATTGTGCTCCGAAGGCCTGAGTATCAATTCGTACAAATAAGACATATATCAATATAGTTATTGATGAATGTGTTGCCAGTATTTCAATTCCTAAAAATATTAAATATTTTTACTTTAGGAAATCTAGAGGTAGCCTAGTTTTGTTCAACAAGAGCCTAGGTATCAATATATGAAAAATAGAAATATAAGTCAGTATTGAATTTTGTTCTAAGTCTCTGTGTCGATCAATATATGTATATATATATGTATATATACATATATATATATGTATATATATATTTTTATATATAAATATATATATATGTATATATATATATATATATATATATATATATATATAAATACCAAGCTGTCAATGAATATTGGTCAGGAGAAGACTTGTTACATAGTACCCTGTATCTCGAGAGGAGCCAGTCACATACCACGTTGAAGTAGATCATGTCTCCTTCGTCGGCGAAGTAGCCCTTGAGCGGTGCGTTGTGGTGGGTGAGATTCTCCCAAGCTCCGTGGAAGTCGTAAGTCATGATGTGAAGGAAATCCATGTTCCTCGCCATGCCTTTCACGTCGTAGGCGCCGTCGACGGTTGGCTTGCCTGCCGACACCGCCGCCGTCAGCAGGAGGTTGTGTTTGTCCAGTTCGACTCTCAGCTCGTCCAAGAGCGTGATGAAGTTCTCCTGCACAGAAAGAAGAGATCAAGGAAGTTGAAATGATATTCTCATGACTTTTACTTCCTTCAAGAGCTGGATGGAAGTTTCCTGTGAACGAAGAAGAGATGAAGGAAAATTAGATTATATTCTCTCTACTCTTAATTCATCCAAGAGCGTGATGAAGTTCTCCTGTACAGAAAGAGGAGACAGAGGAACATCAAATGATATTCTCTTGAAATTAGTTCTTTTAACAGTTCGATGGAACTTTCCTGTGAACGAAGAAGAGATGGAGTGAGCCGAAAGAATATTCTCGATTCTTAGACATGAAGTTTTCCTTACAGAAAGAGGAGATGGAGGGAGATGAGAAAATACGTTTCCACTCATTGTGTTTAGGCATACATATTAGATCTGTGGTTGAGAGATGATATGAAAAGAGATTACGTAAAGTCAGACTAAAATTAAACACTTCTGATATGCTAAAAAATTAATACATACCCAAAGTACTCAACAGTCTTAGAATAAGACTTGTATTGTCCACCGGTCACCTTACTTCACCACTTTTACTGTAATCAAATTCAAGTAATAATGAAATAACCCACACTCCGTCACCATCTCTACCCCAGCCCCTCTCTGTGCAAGCTGTGCAAATGACTGGTCCATGACGTCTCCGTCTCAGCTTTGCAGCAATCCCATTTGTCCGGCGGTGGGGCAAGTAGGTGGAGCTTATGCGTCAAGTCAACCAGAACATAAGAATGGAAGAGACTGCAAGAGACCATAAGGCCTACACTAGGCAGTTCCATATCCCTTGCCACCTGTCATCCCCTTTCATAAAGTTATCCAATCTTCTCTTAAAACAACCCGTTGTTTCAGCGCTCACCACTCTGTTGGTAAAACAGTTCTTGCCTGTTTCCGACTTCGACAAGAACATCGAACTCACCTTGTCCTCAGGGTTGCCTCCTCGGAAGGTGGGGTACTCCCAGTCCATGTCCAGCCCATCGAAGTTGTGTTTCAACACAAGTTCGATGCTACTTTGGATGAAGGACCTACGTTTCTCGGGATCAGCTGCCATCTGAGATTCAACAAAATGAAAATGAAGTTCAAAAACGTTCGTTTACTGAAAACTTGTCGAGCCTAGAAGCTTTCTTACTAAGTATCTTGCTAAATCTTGAAGAACTTTCACTAAATCTAGACGCTTGTTTACTGAATACTTGCTGCACTTAAAATCTCTGCTAAACTTTAAAACTCCTGTAAGATGTACCTACTGAATCTGAAAGTTCTTTTGATGAATATTTGCTAAATATAGGAGCTATTACTAAATAGTGATAAATCCACTTCTTTTGCTAAATATTTGCTAAATCTAGATTTTTCGTCTAAATCTGGAAGCTCCTATACTAACAACTTGTTAAACCTAGAGGCTCATTTACAAACTTAACCAAAGGGATTATTTTAGATAGCCTCGTGATATTCACTAATTTCTAATTCTTTCATTTGCCAACAGCGAGAGGAACTAATGGAGACAAAATAGGTCAGGGCAATGTTGTCTAACCAATGAGTAGTCCTCAGACCCTTCGTTCCAGCCCCCAACGGCGAGGATCGTCTTGAGCGCCTGGTTCTGGTTCTTCAGGGCCGTGAACCTGTCGAAGGCGCAGCGGCCACCGTCGTCACACAGCTCGTTCCACGGGTCGAGCACCTGTCAACAAATTTGTGTTAAATGTCAAGAATCTATGGGCAACCTCATATCAAGGTCAAAAACCTGTGAACAAATTCGTGTTAGGAGTCAAGAACCTATGAACAACTTCATGTTAACGTCAAGAGCATGTAAACAAAGTCGTGTTAGGAGTCAAGAACATGTGAACAACTTCATTTTAAGGTCAAGGACATGTGAGCAACTTTGTGTTAAGTGTCAAGAACCTGTGAACAGCTTCATATTCAGGTCAAGTACTTGTGAACAGCTTTATGTCATGAGCCAAGAACCCACAAAGAACTTCAGGCTAAAGGCTTAAAAACCTGAGAATAACATCGTGTTCAGAATCAAGAACCTATGAACAATGTACAGGTGAGGTCATGTGTAGGAAGACCAAGTTTCAAAATTGGTCTCTGACCTCTTCGGATGGATTGTGTACAAAAGCCTACAAGCAAGGCAGTCTTAGATTTTATTTTGATTCCTTCGGGTGGTTGCTTATGGCTATGTTAAGGGTGTTATCACACTGGGCTGTTTTTTTCTCCGACTGTTGGAGCAGATTTGTACCCCGAACCTTTCGGGAAGGAATCTGATACGCCAAAGTAAAATAATCTTCCTCCAGCATATCAAATGACATTCTATTATTTTTGTTGAGAAAACAAAATAGTTTCCCATAGTGATTTTACGGCGGAAAAAGTGATGTTCAACTGAATAGTTATCATTTGTGTACCGTCGATGAATAGGAGGTTGGAGAAAAAATAAGCACCGTCTTAAAAAAAGAAAAAAAAAAGAAAAAAAAAGGTCACATCTCCCGAATGTCATCCAGTGTATAAGTGTTCAACTGAATTGTTATCAACAAACATTCTTTATACCCAAACAATTCCTGATAAATTTATTTCAAATGAGAAAAGTAATTGCATCAACTGTATTTGTAGCACTACAAACTAACAAATGAAAATCAAAATAGATAAACTTGTATCCATCACTCCATCACATGAGGATTAAAATAATATTAAGTCATTATGGAGTAATGATTTCCCTGATAACTTTTTTTTTGATAACTAGGGTAATGACTGGAAGTAAGCGAGTACTACCAATATCTAAAAAGGAAAGAAAATTGGTCTTAGTAGAGAAAACACCATCTGAGAACGAAGCCTAAGGAATGCTCTAGACCAGAATAAAGGAATTTTCAACATTGCACCCCCAGTGATTCATTTAATTCCCTTGATGAAAAAAGTTTTGGAAGATTATCAGGCAGATGTCCCGGCCATGCGACTTTCCGGGACCTTCCCCCGGCCCCTTCCCTGGGCCTCTTCATCCGTGAAAGCGGGTGGTGTAACCTAGATGTGCCTCATGAATATCCTGCTCCAACTATACCCAAAGTTTATATTCTTCGCCTCAGCGAGCGAAACTATGTACCATCAATATAGACATTGTCTTCAAATTGTGTTTTCTCTCCTAAGACTGTCGCTAGTTGTCATGTTGAAACAAAAAGGGTCTTACTTCGATCTCCCACGTGTGGTTGCTCAGGCCCGAGAACCCGAAGACGATGTGGGTGCAGAGGAAGGGGTCGATGTCTTCAACATCGAATCGGCCAAGACCAGGTCTCCAGACGGCCCAGGATCCATAGTAGCAAGTCACCACATTGCCTGTGACGTTATGAGCGATGGAGGATCGGTAGGAAGAACACAATGGGAGAGTGGTTTAAGATAGTGTTTCCCAAACTTCTCTAGTACGTAACCCCTTTCAGCTGTACCAAACCTACCATGACCCCACCTTTATAAGGCTTCTGAAAGCGTACTAAATTTTGATATCGCAGATACATTATCTTAAAATGTAAAAGATTAATCACAACAGAGACAGCAATAACAACAACAAAATTATTCATGTTTATTAATGAGGATGCATTTGCTTTTTTTTTTTTTAACAAGCAAGTCAATACGGGGTCAATGTGGCTGAATGCACACAAAGTTGGACCCTCCATGACCCCCAGCAAAAGCCACATGACCCTTTTGGGGGGGTCATGGCCCGCAGTTTGGGTATCCCCTGGTTTAGGATGATCACCCAACAAAGTTTTTAACCTCGTTTTGACTGAAAATCATCCTAAGCTGAATAAATTTGCTGATGATACAAAACTGTGCGGAATGGCAAATGATCACTTAAACCAATTAGACATTCAAGAAGATTTAGATAAATTACAACAATGGTCTGAAAAGTGGCTAATGAAATTTAACACAAGTAAATGCAAGGTAATGCACATAGGTAAAAATAACAGTTAGTACGATTACAAGTTATTTGGAAATTCGTTAACAAAAGTGAATAGTGAAAAAGATCTCGGCGTAATTATCAGTAACGATCTCAAATCATCCAAGCAGTGTATTTCAGCCTCTGAGAAAGCAAATAAGACCCTAGGACTGATTGCGCGATCTTTTGACTTCAAAAGTCCATCACTCATTAACAAGCTATATATATCGTTAGTTCGTCCACATTGACAGATTGGAAAAAGTACAACGGCGAGCCACAAAACTGATTCCAAATATCAAAAATAAATCATACGAAAATCGACTAAAACATATGAATCTGTTTTCCCTAAAAAAGCGTTGACTCAGAGGTGACTTGATACAGGTCTTTAAAATTCTAAAGGGAATTGATAACACCACAAGTGACAAAATTTTCACGCTGAATGAGAATCAGACAAGAAATAATGGTCTCAAACTGTCCGGAAATAGATTTAATTTGGAAGTGGGTAGAAACAACTTTGCCAACCGTGTAGTTAATGAATGGAATAAACTTCCTGCAGAGGCAGTGCAATGTAGTTCAGTTCGAAGCTTTAAGAATCATTTAGATAAACACCTAAGCAAGATGCTGTAATGATTATCATTTATTTTATATTATTTGTTTATTTGTTTTGTTATCATTTGTCTGCTTGTTTATCATTATTTGCTTGATTCTCATTTATTATTAGTTATATGTCAATTTATCATTATCTACTATTTGCCTGCTTGTTTATTATTTGAATATACCTATGCATTTATTTATGTATTTTATCTATTATTTACATTATTATATTTTTATTTATTCATTTATTCATTTATTATTATCATGATTTTTTTTCGCATCCGACCTAGATATGGACCAAAAGGTCTCCTGTCGGCATGCTCTGCCTTTGTAATACTTTGTAACCGTTTTGTCCTACCCAGATTAAAAAACTTTTATAATAAAGTTTTCATAGTGATCCAAAAGACGTAACTTTTTTTTAGATTGTAATAATTCTAAAAGAAAACTACCAGTGAGTAATGACTAGTCAATGTCTATGTAAAAGTGTATGTGAAAGTAATAATTTTCATATGTCGTATAATCCTCCTATGTAGAAAACAACTTACATCTTCATTTTCTTCCCAACCTAGAATATTTATCCCTAAAAATATTCCAGGTCGACACCTGACTCATCCCAACACAGATATGATTAACTTAAATCTTCCAAATAATTCCTAAGAGATCATGTGGTCTTGGCATTTTGATAATCATCATCTCGGAAATGATCCTGCACTCGGAATGAACATACACGAACCTTCCACTTTCTTATCACGAAGAAGAGGATTTACCAAAACGCCTTTACTTCGTCTGGAACCGTCACATTTACCTTAAATGTTTGGATAGTCGGGGTATGTTTTAGTAGAAGCAAAGAATACATCATAAAGAACTTACCAGATACTGAGAGTCCCAGCGCAGCCACAAGGGCCAATAAAATAATTATCTGTTTCATTCTGCCCTGTGAGTGGACAGGTATGAAAGGAAGCTTCCCTATATACTCCCCCCTAGAGAAGGGTTGCCATCACTCCACAATGGCGACTTAAAACGAGAATAGAAATGACTCTCTACCCGTTAACTGAGTTTAAAGATTCAGAAATGTATGAAGCTCATTGGTGAATCTTCTGAAACCTATTCGGGGTTCATTGGTGTCTTCTTCCTTTTTGTTGAAATTTATGTTTTTTCTTTTTTCTTTGAGTCTCACTAAAAATTCGGAATCTCTCTTATCAGTGTTACCACGGCACCAGATGTTACTTTCTTAACTACTACAGCTCAAAGCAATTACGTATGTCGTGGATATAAAATGTGGATGGACCACGTAAATGGACAAAGTCTGCTTACATTTTCAAAAAATGTCGACCTAGTGTCACCAGAATGTCGACACTACGTCACCGTCCCCAGTATTTCTCTAAGTTAAAGCTATATTTCTATAAAATGCTCTCCACCATTAAAAAGTAAAATCATACCTAGTTTTCTAATTAAGTTGAGATAAAAGGTGGATGGACAACGTAAGTGCACAAAGTCTGTTTACATTTTCATAAAATGTGGACATGACGTCAACAGAAAATGCCAACAGTACGCCACCGTCTCCATTTTTTCTCAGACTTAGAACTTTTATGAAACGGTTTCTACCATTACAGCGGAAAATTATACCTAGTTGATCTGATTTATTGGCTTATCTATAAAATCTTCCAGTAAATTTCATAAGTCTATCTATCAATCTATATACCAAAAGGCTACTTCCCCCTTACAAAGGGGGTGATAAATCAAGGGATTCACCCACCCCTACCCATCAATCATTTCCCTTTTTATCTTAGCTCCTTGTGGATGAGATGTCATCCCTGTCCCCTGCCTACTTCCTGTGTAGAAGTTCATTCATATCTTGTCGCAGCAGTGACACTCGCGTTA
>NC_134777.1:132333013-132343013 GCF_046742065.1 Oratosquilla oratoria
TGTAGATATTAATGTATGAAATATTTTGTATATTTTGTGGATTTGTATTTATGTTTAGTTGGTGTATTTGGATATATTTATGTTTGATATTGGTATATATAGATATACATATATACATATATATATATACACATATATACATTTATATATAACATACATTAAAATACATATTTACATATATAACATATACACATATATAACTATATATATATATATACATTATATATCTACATATAATACATACATATACTACATGCATTTACATATATATATACATATAAACACCCATAGCATACATATACATATATACATACAATATACATATATATATATACATTTATACACACGTACATACATAAACATATACATATATACGTACATACACACATACATATACATATATATATATATATATACATACATACATATACATATATACATACATACATATACATATTTATATATACATACATATACTACATATACATATATATATATATACTATATATATACATATTTCTATATACATATATAGTATACATATATATATTATTCAATATAATATATATACATATATATATTCCATTATAATATACATATATATATAACCATATATATATATACCATATTATATATAATATATACATATATATATATATATATAACATATAGTATATATAGAGATACATATACATATATATATAACATATGTATATATATATTATATTATACATTATAATTATAATTATATATAATATTCATATATATTATATACAGTATATATATTACATATATATTACATATATATTTTATTTATATATACCAATATGTATATGTTATATATATCTTTATATATATAATACATATATTATATACTATACATATATTACTACATATATACATATATATATACATATATATATACATATATTATACATATATATACATATATACATATTATATTATACATATACATATATATATATATTATATATATATACATATACCAAATATATATTTATACATATACTTACATATACATTATACATATATATATACATATACATATACATACATAGTACCTATATATATACATATACATATATATACATATATATATATTATATTATAATATATATACTAATATACATTATATATATACATAATATATATATACATTATACATACATATGCAATACATTTTTATTACATATATATATGCTTATACATATATATTACATATACATATATACATTATATATATATAATTACTTTATAAACATACATAACGCATTACATATATACATATATAGACATATACATATATAATACACATATATATACAATATATAATTAGATTATTAATATATCACATTATATATAGAATATTAGACTATTATTATATATTATACACATATTTTTATACATATATATATATATATATACATATAATTTTATATATACACCATATATTATACATATATTATTATACATATATATATATATACACATGATATATAAATTACATATATATATATATACATATATATATACAATATATATTCACAATATACATATATATATATAAAGTTATATATACATATATTATTAATACATACATATATATATACATATATTCTATACATATATAAATATATATATATAACATATTATATATAACATAGATATTAATACATATATATATATACATATATATATAACATATATATATATAAACATATATATACATATATATATACATATGATAATACATATATAAATATACATACAGTATATAACATATTAATAATATATATACATTATATATATACCGTATATATACATATATTATATATTACAATATAATATACATATATATATATGCATATATATACATATATATATATATATATACATATATATATATATATACATATATATACATATATATATATACAATATATACATATATATATATACCATATATATGTATATACATATATATATATATACACGTCTATATATATATTATACATAATGTATAATATTATATACATATTATATATATATAACATATATATACATATACAGATAATATATACATATATATACATATATACATATATATATATATACATATATATTATACATAATATATACATATATATATACATATATATATACATATATAAGACATATACTATATACCACATATATATATATAAACATTATATATTATACATATATGTAAAGAAATCACAAAGCACACGTGATAAAATATTTTAGCAGAAAACCACCGGGAAATTGAAAAAACAGAATTACCGAACGTTTTTGTCTATTTAGACATTTTCAAAGGTACCTTTGAAAAATGTTCTAAATAGACGGAAAACGTTCGGTATCTGTTTTTTTCCAAGTTTCCCGGTGGTTTCTGCAAAATAAATACATATATGTATTACATATATATATACATATACTATATACATATATATACACTATATATACATATTATGTTATTATATATATATACACTATATAATATACATATATATCTATATATATATTATATATACGATATATACATATATATATATATACATATATGAGTAAAGGCCAGCAATGACACTGCAACAGCTTCGTGTAGGGAAGTGGCCAACACGCAGAGTATGGGAGTCCAATATATTTTACGTTCCCAGCCCAGGCAGGGCTTCTTCAGAAATAACATCGATGAAAAACATTTTACTCCTTGCTATATAAGGAGTAAAATGTTGTTCATCGATGTTATTTCTGAAAGAAGCCCTGGCTGGGCGGAAACGTAAAATATATTGGGACTCCCATACTCTGCCGTTTGGGCCCTCTTAACATATACATATATACATACTATATATAATATATATAAAATATATATTATATATATACATATACATATAAATATATACAATATACATATATATATTTTATCTATATGTACAAAATATATATACATATACATATATAATGTATATAATATTATATATACATATACATATATATATTTTATTTATATGTACACTATATATTATACAAATACATATATATTTATATATATACATACATATACATATATATATATATTACATACAAATACATATATATATATATAATATATACATACATATACTATATCTAGATATATATATAAATATATATTATATATAATATATATAATACTGATTGACCCACTTTCGGTGAAGAATAAGCGAAGATATAGAGATCTGTATATTTCATAACAATTTTCACTTACTGTGATCCTCTTCAGCAGATATTGAGTTACAAAGTACAGAACAATGTGTTATTTATAGTGTTAACAGTGAGGTAGCAAGAGGTGGGGACGGAGCTCAGGTCAACACGCCCGGGCCCGGCACGCATGACTCGCATCTTGGTGGCTTCAGGTCACGATATACCGGCGTTTGCTTGTGGCCCTTGGTGATTTTTGTCCCACCGCCTGATGGTTGATGGTAACATTTTATTTATGGCAAAAGAAGAAATACAGTCTGGTGGGCCATTTACCAGGGGAAATGTTGTAAATTTTGGGGGAAATCCTTTATTAAGGAGGATTCTACTATTTTTCCGTTCTGAAAGTTCTACATTTGGATTTATACATTATTTCAGCATCGGGCCCCAAATTTTATTCGGTGGTTTTTTATTGGCGACGTGCTGAAATACTGCGGGTAATTTTACCTTGTCCGTTTTTTTATAACAGTGCTCCGTCCCCTCTTGCTACCATCACTGTTTCACTATAAATACACATTGTTCTCTGTACTTTGTAAACTCGTCATCTGCACTTGAAAAGAAAGGATCACAGTAAGTTGATCGAAATATACAGATCTCTATAATCTTCGCTTATTCTTCTCCGAAATGTGGGTCATCAGTATTATTTTACAAATGTGCCACGACATATCTCATGTTGGTGATATACATACATATATAATATATATATATATATATATATATATTATATATATATACATATATATATATATACATATATATTCATACATATATATATTCATACATATATATATATACATATATATACATATATATATACATATACATTTATATATACATATACATATATATATATATACAATATATATATATATATATATACAATATATATATATATACAATATATATATATATACATTTTTATATATACATATATATATATATATATATATATATATACATATATAATATACATACATATACATATATATATACATATATATGTCCCTGAAGACGAACCCTGGACGGGGTTCGAAATGTCGGAATAAACTTTTTTCTACGACGAGTCCAGCGTTTACTTTCTGATAAAATATGGCTACTGGATTCCAGCTATTCTCGAACACACACACACACACACACACACACACACACACACACACACACACACACACACACACACACACACACACACACACAGAGCTTAGAATTAAAGTGCATTGTGGTTGATAGAAATGTATTTCTATTCACTGGGACCCATTCAGTGTTGTACAAATACTTTCCCGCGTTCGTATACTTACCAATGTACTATCATAGTGGAGATGAGTTGAACACAAACTTTCGTGTATGTGTATGTAACTCGAGCATACAAATATATAAGAAAAATTGCGCTCAATTTATATCTCTTCAGACACAACCAAGTCCGTCCACACTATGCGACCAACATGTCACAAACACAAAGAAACCTCAGCATCTCCTTTCCCTTGTTGGCCGCATGTTTGCAACATGCGTGTCCTTAGGCACATACACACCCGAAGTGTTCAACACTCCTGAATGAGCTGAAGCGAGAGTTGGCTTCAGGAGGGAGAGTCCTGAAAGAGCCAGCAGAAGCTGAGACGTGCCGAAGACATAAAAGATAAATTGAGCGTAGACTCTTCTGAATAGGAAGCTTCTGCAAGAAAGTGGACCTCGAGGTCTTGGCTTCGTGTGTGGTGATGGTGGTGGGAAAAATGAATGAATAGATTAATAGAAATATAAATGTACGTGTGTGTGTGTGGTGTTTTTGTGTATGTTTATGTCTATGTATATATATGTATATATCTATATCTACCTATTCATCTACACACACACACACACACACACACACACACACACACACACACACACACACACACACACACACACACACACACACACACACACACACACACACACACAATTATATATATATATATATATATATATATATATATATATATATATATATATATAGAGAGAGAGAGAGAGAGAGGGAGCGGTCCAAATACCATTTTCCCTTACATACTCTTGTAGAAAAAAAAAAAAAAGACACGTCCCAAGAAACCCGACAAAAACACGACGAAAAAGAAGACGAGGTAAAAAAGTAGGGGAAGAAAAAACAAAGAGAACAAAAAGAAAAAGAAAAAGAAAATAGGTGAATAAAGAGGGACGAAAGAAACACAGGAAGCAAATGTCCGGCAGAAGTTCCGGGGGGGGGGGAGAGGAGGGAGAGGTGGGCGGGCAATGCTTACACAACAGGTAGACATGGAACACGATATGGTCAGGTATTGTATAAATACATCGGTGACCTAAGCTGCTCTCTACACTTCGCTCAAGGAATCAGTGATTTATTTTCTTAGGAGAGAAGAGGAACGTAGAGGAAGACAGACAAAAACGGAGAAGAGAGGAGGGGATGGGGAGAGGAAAGGAGAAGAAAACGGAACAGAAATGAAGCAAAGAGAAGCGAAATGAAGCAAAGAGAAGCAAAGAGAAGCGAAGAGAAACGGAGAAAACGAAGGGAAGCGAAATGAAACGAAAAGACGCGAAGAGAAACGAAGAGAAGAGACGAGAAGATAGGAGAAGCGAAGAGAAACAAAGAAAAGCAAAGAGAAACGAAGAGAGGCGAAGAAAATCAAAGAGAAACGAAGAAAAGCGAAGAGAAGCAAAGGAGAACGAAGAGAAGCAAAGAAAAACGAAGAGAAGCGAAGAGAAACAAAGATAAACGAAGAGAAAGTAAGAGAAACAAAGAAAAGCAAAGAGAAAAGAAGAGAAGCGAAGTGAAGAGAAGAGAAAGGTTTACAAAGTACACTGTAAACCTGAAAGAGACTTACATTGAACAAATCTCTCATTAGGCTCGAGCGCGGAGCAGGGAACAGTTGGGGGCCCACAGAGGGAGGAGGAGGGAGGGAGAGGGAGGGAGGGAGGGAGGGAGTGGGGGTGGAGGAAAGCCTCCCCTTCCCCTCCTCCTCTTCTCCCCTTTTCCCCTCCCCTCCCTCCACGTGAAGCACGTTGTGCGTAAGAGCCGGGGAAGAGTAGGGCTGTAAGGGTGACGTTGGAGGAGGAGGAGGAGAAATAAGAAGAGGAGGAAGAAGAGGAGGGGGAAGAAAATGAGGAGGAGAAGGAAGAGGAAGAGAAAGATGATGATAAGGAGGAGGTTAGGAGGAGGAGGAGGAAGAAGAAGAGGAGAAGGAATAGGAAGAGGAAGATGATAAGGAGGAGGTTAGGAGGAGGAGGAGGAAGAGTTAATACAGGGAAAGGAGGAGAAATAAGAGGAATAGGAAGAACATGAGGAGGGAGAAGGAGTACGAGCTGAAAGAGGAAGGGGAGTAATAAGAGGATTAAGAAGAGGAAGAAATGAGAGGGGGAAGGAGGGGTAGGAGTAAGGAGAGGAGGAATAGGAGTAAGACTAAAAAGAAGAGGAGGAGGAGGAGTGGTGATGAGAGTAGAAGACGGAAGAGGAGGAGAAAGAGGAGGAGGATCTGGTAGAGGAGGAAGAGAAAGACGTGGAGAAGAAATAAGAGGAAGAGGATGAGGAAGGAACAGAAGTATAAGGAGGAAGGAACAGAAGTATAAGGAGGAAGAAGAGGAAGAGGAAGAAGAGGAGGATGAGGATGAGGAGAAGGAAGATAGGAGGAGGAGGAGAAGGAAGATAGAAGGAGGAAGAGGAGGAGGAGGAGGAGGAGGAGGGTAAGGAGGAATCAATGTACTAAACTATAATATGAGGATAATCAGGAGCAACATTCTCAGTCAATAACGAATAACTCTGATGTCATGTTTATAAAACTAACAATGCAATGTTATTACGAAAACTAACATCTTGTATGTTAATAAGGTAAATAACACTATTGTAGAACAATAGAGAGAACAAAAGAACAACAAATAATAAAATAACAACGATAAATAACAAAAATAATTCTGTTGTTATTGGACAACTAAAAAACGACAACGCAAACAAACAACCGAAGTGATTTATTCATTTATTTATTTATTTGTTTGTTTATGTATTCATCTATTTATCTATCACATCCCAGTGACAGCCACAAACCCGTGGATGACAAATAAATATTTTTATTCTATCATAATCGCGATGCTAAATCAAAATTATTACTATTTTTTACGTTCATATTAGCACTTAAACAAAAAATGAGTAGATTTGGCATAGGCGCAGGTGTGGGAGGATGAAGATGTATAAATATCTGAATATAAAGATATCAATGAATAGATGACTAAAATAGATGAACAAATAGATAAATAAATAGATAAACAAATAAATGAATAAATAGATTAACAAACTAACAAATAAATAAACTAAATAAAGAAGCCCCTTGCTTGGATGTTCACGAATGAAGAAGTACGACATTACCCCCAAGATACACGTGCGCTGTTGCCACGTGTACCAACTTCAGTCTCTCTCAATGCTATCCCCTTTTCTGCAACATATCTTAATCTAACTAAAAACCAGACGGTTCTAGTGAGCTGTAGAAATAATTTTTTAGTTTATTTACGTTCTTGTTGACGTCAGAGGATTTTATTCAGTGCCAAGGGTAGCTTCTTCTTGAAAAATGTCTAGTTTTATAGCAAATAATGGGCTTATGTCTAGAAAAAAAATTCTGACCAACTTAAACTTCACTCTCTTCTCCGTCTGAGAGAGAGAGCCTTTCTTCGCATGAGAGAGAAAGAGGTGGCTGGGGGTAGCTGGCCCATGAGGAGGTAGGGGGAGGGAGGGAGGGAGGGAGGGGGAGAGAGAAGTTGGGCCTAGAGGAAGAGGAAGAGGGGGAGGGGAGAAGAAGGGGGGAGGGGGAGTTAACGGGGTTGAAAAGATGTTTGAGGGGAATTCGGGGGAAGTGGGGGGGGAGGGGAGGGGAGGTTAGAGGACGCCGGCACCCTACAGACTTCCTCTAGAGATTTGTTTTATTTTTGGATCCGATTTTTACATTCGGAAGACGAGAAGGTGGTAAGGCAGGTAAGGTGGGAAGGCGGGAAAGCGGGGAAGGTAGGAAGGCAGGTAAGGTAGGAAGGCGGGAAGGCTGGAAGACGAGAAGGCCGGTAGATCGGGAATGTTGGTAAGGCGGTAAGGCAGGTAAGGCGTGAAGACGGGGGAAGGTAGGAAGGCAGAAAGGTAGTTAAAGTAGGGAGGCAGGAATGTGGGAAGGCAGAAAGGCGGGAAGGTAGGTAAGGCGGGAAGGCAGGAAGGCGGGAAGGCAGGAAGGCGGGAAGGTAGGTAAGGCGGGAAGGCAGGAAGGCGGGAAGGTAGGTAAGGCGGGAAGGCAGGTAGGCAGGTGAGGCAGTTGATGCTATTCTTTCTCTTCGTTGTACTCACGAAGGAAACAGTGTTACGGAATTCTTAAAAAAGTGTTCCTTGTTTTCTATGTAAACATGTAAGTGTATATATGTAGCCTATACGCACACGTATATGTAGACACGAGTTTACATGTAGGATGATGTCGTGTGTTTATTAATTTGTCATGTACATGTAATGTTATTATTGTCACTCATTTTGCTATGTATACATGTCTTCATATATACACCGCCCTTACATGTATGAAATACACACACAAACACACATACATGCTCACACGCGCGCGTATGTATATATACACATACACCCATGCATACATAAATCCAAACCGTTACTGTATTCTTTGAGCAAGGGGATTGGTATGTATGTGTTTATAAGATCACCGTATTACCCATAGATCAGAGCATACCAACTCTGAAGCTCTCATCCGAGAGGGTAATAGCTGACGATCACGAGACCAGCACGTGATCTGGGATCATTGGGAGTCACACCTGTGCCCCCTTAACTAGGATAGCTTCCCCGAAGCTGAATGAAATCACTTGATCTTTATCAAAATAAAATATGAGAATGTTTCACAATACTGAGTAGCCTAAGCGAGTTTATGTCGATGTTTTTAACCTACTCGTACGTTAACTAGAAAATTAACTAAACAGGTTTAACACAGATATGTTAACTGGATTATCATCACTTTATCTCATGGTCTATCTAGATGAAATCCCTTTATGTATCCGCTGACACTTCCTTTTCGTCTGACACTGACACTCCCTTTAACCGTGGCTCTCTCAAAGGGTGAGAAATATAAAACGCGAACTTAAAAACCTAAACGAGGAACGCGATTTTAAAAGCCTAAAAGGTTTCTTTTCAAAACATCCAACACACAAGCTTAAAAACAATGGATAACGGAACAAAAACGGGTCGTACAATCTTTAAACGCAAACATTTAAACACATAAAATGGAAGTGTGTCTTGTGTCTTTTTCTCAAGACCTACATCATACAGAAATTAATAAAGAATCAAATAAATAGAATAAAACAAAATAAGATAAAAATATATAATATAAAGTAGCAAAGAAAACAAAATAAGACAAAAAATAGAAAAAATAAAAATAAAATGAATTCAACAAAATATGATTTAATAAGATAAAATAAAATAAAACAAGATCAAATTATGAAATAAGAAATTAATAGATTTATAAGACAAAATATAAGACAAAATAAGCGAAACAAAATAAAATGAAATAAAAACAAGTAAAATGAATTCAGATTGATAAATAAATGAATGAATGAATAGATAAAGAGATTAACAAACTAATGAATAAACAAAAATAAACAAACAATAAAGACAAATAAATAAATCAGTAAATAAATTAATAACTAGATACATGAATAAATTGATAAACAAATAAACAAACAAATAAAT
>NC_134777.1:132345513-132350513 GCF_046742065.1 Oratosquilla oratoria
ATATATATATATGACTCAATGAATGTCTCAATATATATAATATATATATATATTTATATATATATATATATACGTATATTGTAATAAATAAAACTGTATATATAATATATCGTATATGTAAATATATATATAAATATATATAAATATATATATATATATATATATATACATATATATAATATATATACATATATATAAATATATACATATAATACATATATATATAAATATAAAACATATAATTATATATATATAATATATATACATAATATATATAGATATATTATATAAAAATATATGTATATATATATATTATATACATATAAATATATACAGTATATGTATATATATATATATTATATATATATATTATATATATACAAATATATATGTTATAGTATATAAATATATAAATATATATACAGTATATGTATATATAATATATATATGTATATATATCCAAATGTCCACAGCTTACCAGGAAGATGCGAAGGTTCTGAATAGAATTATTCACCGAAACATAAAACCCAAAAGTGAGAATGACAAAGTTCGTCTCTCTATATATTACCGCAACCAAAAAACAGCTACACTTTTAATTAGAAACAACACTTCTCCTCGCCCCGAAGGTCCCGCTTGCACCAACGTAGTATACAAATTTTCCTGCCCCCTAGAGGACTGTACGCCTCTCGACTGCTACGTTGGCCAAACGAGAACGACATTGTCGAGAAGAATGTCTTCCCACTTGTCAAGTGGAGGCCCCAAACTACACCTACTGGAAAAACACAACACACAAATTACAAGAAAACTTCTAGAAGACAACACCGTCATTCTCGCCAAGGAATCAGAAAAGTCTAGACTTTTCTTCCTGGAAACACTTATCATACGAGACATACAACCAACTATTAACAGACAAGTGGAAGCCCCTACATTACTCCCCAGCATGAAGCCCCTCCCTAGGACTAGTAGCCCTCTCAACCACAACAACACACCTTCCAATCACACCGACACCCAAGTCCCTCTCCGACGTTCCGCCAGACTGATAGAGAGGACACTTGGCCCTCAACGGACATCTGCCCCACAGCAACAAAATCCCACACATGTATGTGACCTCTCCCCGTGTCTTACGTCGTGACCTCCCCCCGTGTCCTACGTTGTGACCTCTCCCAGAGCTTTCTTTCTATGTTTATTATGTCCTGTACTCTCTGTCTCTATTACATTGAAAATGCTAACTGCGTTTAGCGAAACTAAAGTTCCTAGTGTCTACTGGAAATCTATTATTCCGTCTGTCCTGTGATAACCAGAAATCCACGTTCAGAAGACTTGAAAGTCTACTTAAGAAGCTTTGTAGCGCCGAATGCGCAGTTGTTTTTAACAAAACATGTTTAAAAGAAAACCTGCTGCCAAGATTCACACACATATATATGTATAAATATATATAAGATATAATTATATATAAATGTATATATATATATATAAATAAATATATATATATATATAATATATATAATATATATATAATATATATATATAAATATATATATATAAATATATATATATATATATATATATAATATATATATATAAATATATATAATATAAATATATATATAATATATATATATATATACATATTTTATATATATATATATATATATATTTATATCTTGTTTACAGATGATATCATAGTGTTGTCTGTTAACTCTATTTTTTTAGGATTTTTTTTTTTGGGGGGGGGCTTTGGCTTTCTTTGATCACTCCAAAAGTCATATATGAACGACATTTGAATGATTTCATGGTAGATATCCTTATGAATAGAGGATGTATAACCCTGAACACACCAATTTCACTTCAACTTGCACTGGAGAACATCTACCTTTCTACAATACAAGAGTACACACACACACACACACACACACACACACACACACACACACACACACACACACACACACACACACACACACAACTCGTGGCGCGGTTGGTAGAGTTCCCGGCTGCCACTACGGCGGTTTGGGTTCGTATCCCGCCCAGGGCTGAAATAATTTCAGTATCGCTGCGTTGCGGGTTGTTACTCCAACTCTTGTGGGCGGGGAGTTGGGTGTGGGTGTGCGTGTAAGGTCACCATTACCCATAGATCGGTCAATACGAGCTTTGAGCTCTCTTACGGAAGGGAAATAGCTGTCGATCACGAGTCCAACATGTGATCCAAAGACCATGGTGAATCCATGGTGAATCACACACACACACACACACACACACACACACACACACACACACACACACACACACACACACACACACACACACACACACACACACACGTGGGGGTGTGTGTGTGTACGTTAATTCGTACAATATCAGTACTTCATATTGACACTACTGTAGATTTCGGAACACATGTGGTTACGTCTAAGGACACGCGCGGCGGCGGCGGAGGCCACTGCGATGCGCGATTCTTGGCCGCGGTTTTGTCACGATCCGTGTGGGTGGGACTTTTCTTGGCACTGCGAGGAGGAAGAGGAGGAAGAGGGGGAGGAGGAGGTGGGGAAGAGAGGGAAGGGGAGGAGGAAGAGGGGGAAGAGGAGGAAGAGGAAGAGTAAGAGGGGGAAGGGGAAGAGGAAGATGAGGAGGAAGAAGAGGAAGAGGAGATGGAGAAGGAAGAGGAGAAGGAAGAAGAGGAGGAGGAAGAGAAGGAGAAGGAAGAGGAGGAGGCTGTGGTTCTTTTTATAATTATTGCATGACATTTCTTTATTCCGAGTCATGTCACTGTCCTACTCCGTCATCTCTTCCACCTTCACCTCCTCCTCCCCCCACCTCCACCCTAATCTCTTCTCCTCCATCTCCTCCTTCACATCCTCCTCCTCCTCCTCCTCCACCTGCATCTCCATCTCCTTTCCTTCTCCACCTCCTTCTCCACCTTCCCCTTCACCTCCTCCTTCACTTCCACCTCCTCCTCCACCTCCTCCTCCAACTCTACCATAGCCACTCCTTCCTCTTAACTGAATAAAACAGTTTGGCTTTAACCATGAAAAGGATATATCTTAAACCACTTGCTAGCAGGCGTTCAGAAAGTTAACTTTACTCAACCCAACCCAACTAATACAACCTAACCCAAACTAACCTAATCCAAAGGCCATAACCTAAATATCCTAACAAAATTATCCTAATTTAACTAACCTAATCCAACTAACTTGTCTTAATCAAACCAAGTGAACGAAAACAAATAAAACTAATCCACTTAAACTAACCCAAGTAATCTAACGAAACAAATTAACTCAACCAACCTAACTCATTACAGCCCAACTGATTTGAATTAGCCTTAATCAAACTAACCTAAGTTAACCTATCATAACCTAACCTACCCTAATCTAAACTATCCTAACCTATGCTAACCATTTTAACCTAACCTATCCTAACCTATCTTAGCCTATCCTAACCTAACCGAAATTATCCTAACCTATCTTAACCTACCCTAACCTACCCTAACCTAACCTATCTTAGCCTATCCTACCCTAACCTAACCTAACCCAACCTATCCTAACCCAACCTATCCTAACCCAATCTATCCTAACCCAACCTATCCTATCCTACCCTAATCTAAACTATCCTAACCTAACCTATGCTACCCATCTTAACCTATCCTATCCTATCTTAGCTTATCCTAACCTAACCGAACCTATCCTAACCTACCCTAACCTAACCTAACCTATCCTAACCCAACCTATCCTAACCTATCTTAAACCTATCCTATCCTAACCTATCTTAAACCTATCCTATCCTAACCTATCTTAAACCTATTCTATCCTAACCCAACTCAACCCAACCCCACCACAGTACCACCACCCCCTCCCAAAACCTGCTGGGACTAAAAACAGCTCCCTTGACACTGACAAGAGCAAAATATAAAACTTCTTCAGAATAAAATTCCTATATTCTATTTCCTCCTGTCCCCCCCTCCTCCTCTCTCCTACTCCTCCCCCTACTCCTCTCATCTCCTCTCTCTCCTACCCCTCTCTCCTCCTCACTTCTCTCTCCTTCTCTTTTCTCCTCTCTTCCACTATTCTTCCTCCTCCTTCTCCCTCCTCCTCCTCCTCTCTCCTCCTCCTCCTCTCTCCTCCTCCTCCTTCTTCCTCTCTCCGCATCCCCTCTCTTGTGGACTTTCCTCGTTCCCTGTGCCCTCGAGGGCTTTAATAAGGGCGAGACTTGGCATTCTTTCGTGTGTAATCCGACCCTTAAATGCAACTCGTTCCCGTAAGAGCTCCCTCAGTGACGGAGATGCTACTTTTAACAACAGCCCTGGGGGGTTAGTGACATTGTGTGACATATCTCGTTGCATTGTATTGTATTGTGCTGCATTGTATTATATCATATTACATTGTATTGTATTGTACTGTATGGTGTTGTGTTGTATTGTATTGTATTGTACTGCAATATGTTGTATTGCATTGCATGGTACTACATCATATTATACTGTATCATATCATATTGTATTACATTCTATCATATGTTATATAAAAAATCACAACCTTGTAGGACAAAGCTGAAGAACAATAACGCAAAAATAAAAATGGGAATGCAGTGGGGTGCCTGAGACGGGACACGCCACGCATTAGGTCAAGTATCCGAAAGGCGATACGGCAGGGGCATGACCCAGAAAGGGACTGGCAGGTGATGAGTGGTAAGGGAGGCTGAGCGTGAGAGCGAGAGCGAGAATGAGAATGAGAGTGAGAATGGAGAGTGCGAGAATGAGAGTTGATATATAAGAATGATAGTTGAGAGTGAGATATCAAGAGTGATAGCTGAGAGTGAGAGTAAATTGAGTGTGAGAGTGTGAGAGTTGAGAGTGAGAATTGAGAATGAGAATCAAAGTTGAGAGTGAGGGTGGAAGTTCATAGTGAGAGCGAGAGTGAGGGTGAAAGCTCAGAGTGAGAGTGAAAATGAGAGGAAGCTGTGAGAGAAACCTGTGAGAGTGAGAGGGAAAGGATGAGGATGTGGGAGGG
>NC_134777.1:132355513-132360513 GCF_046742065.1 Oratosquilla oratoria
TAGAAATACGTATATTTTCGTTAGTTTTGCTTGAAGACGCAAAAATTCTTAACTTCTAAAAATATTCTATAAAACCGACTTCCGAAATACTTCGGAACCTCATCACCCTTCTGTTCATTTCAGGTTTGTTCTTCACGGTACGTGGAGAACAGGTACTGGCAAAGTGTTCTCCACAACCTCGTCACACTCTATTCATTATAGGTTTGTTCTTCACGGTGCGTGAGGAGGAGAACAGGTACTGGCAAAGCGTTCTCCGCAACCCCGTCACCCTATGTTCATTTAAACTCTGTTCAACCTCATCACACTTTGTTCTTTTCAAGTTTGTTCTTCACGGTGTGTAAAGTGGAGAACAGGTATTGGCAAAGCGTTTACAAAAATAAAGCGGAACGGCACGCGCGGACGCTGGCGAGGCGGGGCGAGCGCTCGCCGCCGCGGCCAGCGACAGAGTGGGGGGAGGAGGGGGGGAGGAGGGGGGGAGGAGGGGGGAGGGCGCGAGCGGCCTGAAATAGGAAGCTGAAGCTTGGACCAAGACTTCACGCGCGTGGACAAAAAGGTTTGTCGGGGGGAAGGGGGGTCACGTAACGGGGGGAGGGGGTTACGTGAACGACTGGCCATTGCCCCCTTCCACACTCTTAAAAACACAAATAATGTTAAGTATAATTAAATTAGATTAATCGTTTGGCGTTAGCCAGAATAAAATAACTTACGATGATCTACATTATATTTTATTCTTTCTGGCGCCAGCCGATTTTTATTCATCTCGGCTGAGTGAATTGTCTCTTGATTCCCTTATTCACTGCAAAGACTATTTATGTTTTTTTTGTTCTTGTTTGTTTGTTCATTATCTATTTATCTATTAATCTAGTTATCTGTTTATTGAGTTCATGATTTATCTATTTAGTTATTAGTTTGCCTTTTATTCGTTAATTCATATTTATTCATTTGTCTAATAACATGTTTTACATTTATTGATTATTTGACTTTTTGACCCATTGATCAGAAACAGCAGTTCCTCGTTACAACTCATTTCTCAGAGTCTCTCAGGTAGACACCCAGCCCATCCTCACCGTCAACAACCCACATCCCTTGAGTCTTTTCTCCTCAGGATCATTTCTTTCAGAGACCGTCCCCGCAAGCAGTGCCAATATTCCAAAAGACCGTTGTGTGTGTATTATTATAACAACAACAACAATAGTAATAATAGTAATAATAGTAATAATAATAATAATAATAAAACTGTTTATTGAAAACATGGTAGCCGAAGGATGAAAATACATATTAACCCAAGAGGGATTAACACATACATCATATGATGCTGAAGTGATCGTGCACTATACAAATATATAAAACATGAACATATAAAACATGATAAATGCGTCCTAGTATTGATATGATGTTTGGATTAGATGTTTAATAAGTGTACAATAGAAGGTATTGGACTGTGTTTATATCTGTGTTTGGTACTTTGAAAGCCTTGAGTCTATTGTGATGTCTTGTGGCCCGGGCAGGATGGTCAGCTTTCGACGATAGCAGGTTATGTTGGCAAGGATGACATAACAGCTTGAGGCCGAATTTTCTTAGTGTCTCCCTGTGGTGGTCAGAGAGCTTGGGCAGGTTGAGGATGGTTAGAGCAGCCTCTTAGTTGGAATAAGAGGAGCCTAGGATGATTTTGCATGTCCTTTTCTGTACCCTTTCTAGCTGGCGTTCCTGAGTGAGGTTGATGGAAGGGGTCCAGGCTGGAGAGGCATAGCGGAATTTAGGCAGAATATATATTCTTCAACTCTTTCTCTGGTGTTCCAAGGGATCTCAGCCTTCGCAACATGTATAGTTGATAAGATCACATGCTGCTTCCAGTCCAGTTGGTCATCAATAATGATTCCCAGTAATTTTGTGGCCTTAACTACTTGGGGTATTTGGGTGCCGATTGCGACATCTGGAGCAGGTACATCCTTATTTGAGGTGCAGAAGTGCATGGTGACCGTTTTTGTACTGTTATTGGCCGCATGGATGTCAGTCGTCCAGGCTTGTAGATTATCAAGAGTAGCCAGCAATGGATAGTAGTCAGGATCTGTGTTGTCAACGGGGACTCCAAAAGTTGAGTCGTCAACGTATTTCCAGTGATGGGAACTGTCAGCTAGAGCATCGTTAATTAACATTAGGAAGCACAGCTGTCCCATCTTGGTTCCTTGTGGGACTCCACAGGTCAGGTGTTGTGGGTAGACATCGAGCCTAACCTGATACACTGTCTACGCTCACTCAGGAAATCCGACAGCCATGATACTAAGTTGGGATGGAGACCAATTTCTATTGATTTCCTTATTATGTTGGCATGGTCAACCAGTTCAAATGCTTTTCTAAAATCAATCAAAATGATAGCAAGGGAAGTGTTACGTTTGTCTAAATTTATGTGAATAAAATCAAGTAGGTCAATTGAGCAGTGAGTAGTGGATGAAGTTCTGATGTTGCCAAATTACTGGGGATCTATTTCATTGCGTATGTTACTATATGCCCAGTTGAAAAAAAGTCCTCACAGATGATACTGGGGATGGGCGTGATGGCAATTGACCTCAGGTCATTTAAAGACTGGGAGCTGGGGTGACTTTAGGGATGGGGGTGACGTATGAAGTCTTCCAATCTCCGGTGCATTTATTTGGAGTTAGAGAGGCGTTGATTATCGAACAAAGAGGAGTGGCTAGTTCAGGGGCAAATTCCTGGTAGAGCTTTAGTGGGAGGTCAACTGGTGTGTGTGTGTGTGTGTGTGTGTGTGTGTGTGTGTGTGTGTGTGTGTGTGTGTGTGTGTGTGTGTGTGTGTGTGTGTGTGCGTGTGTGTACGTTTGTGTGTGTGTACACGTGTGTGTGTGTGTGTGTGTACGTTTGTGTGTGTGTGTGTACACGTGTGTGTGTGTGTGTGTGTGTGTGTGTGTGTGTGTGTGTGTGTGTGTGTGTGTGTGTGTGTGTGTGTGTGTGTGTGTGTGTGTGTGTGTGAGAGAGAGAGAGAGAGAGAGAAATGGCGTTCGGTGGCAAGGTTGGCTACTTAATAGGTATTGGATCTTGTGGTACCCCTTGATCTTCCGCGGGGACTTTGATAAAGGTCCATGACTCACATCCATACAAGAGACAAGATTCAGTTTGTCAGTAGTATATTATAGTTAACATTTTATTTATGGCTCATGACAGTGACTATTGTTCCGAGATTTATGACATGTCATCTAACATACTCTAAAGTTTATTTACAGTGAAGGAGTTTACAAGATCAAAGGTAACTAGGTAGACGAGATGGTTTTTATTTTGATCTAAAATTGAACATATGACATCATTACTTAGTGGATTAGGGATCTAAGCGTCTGAGATTGACAAATCATAAACCACCCGTTATGACAACACCACCATCATAACAGCGATTGATTGGCTGCCGAGCCCGTGCGCTCAATGCACCAGCCAATCAGGCGCAGTTATGACGGAGGTGATGCAATCATGTGAGGTTTATTGTTCACAGAATCGTTAGGGACACTAAGAACACGTGGATAATTTGCATACACGGTGTAGTTACCTACGAGTTAGTGTATGTTAGCGTCGAGGGTTGTAATAAAAGGGAACGGAACAATGTAGTGGTCAAAAGTACGTGACCCATGAAGTGTCATCAACATGTATATATGACTGTCATTTTTTTTAAATCAAGATACAATATTTTCACTTATTTTTTCTATTTGTCTACTTATATATTTCTCTATTTAATTATTCTTTGCTTGTTCATTAGTTTGTTTATCAATTTGCTTATTTATCTACTTATTCATTTACTTGTTAATCTATTTACTTATTTCTAACTTTCACTTCTGTGGTGCAGGTGACCAGTAATTCTATCAAAGTGGACTCAGGGATACGGGGGTGGGATGTCATCATTATGATACACACAGTCAAGAATGCAGAAATAGGAGGACCCAAATTAGCGAAGGTAATCGGCGATTTTCAACCCGGTTACTTCTACGGGAACGTTAAAACTCACAAGGAAGGAAACCCACTTAGGCCTATCATTTCCCAAATCCCCACCCCTTCTTACCATGTTGCCAAACGGCTACATGATATCATCTCCCCTTACATTCCTAGAACATACTCCCTCCGCTCTACTGAGGACTTTGTTGACATCCTACGGGTTAATAAACCTGTCGGAATCCTGGCATCATTAGATGCTAAAAATCTTTTCACTGAAATTCCTATATTAAGAACAATCAATATCATTCTTGACTATGTGTATCATAATGATGACATCCCCCCCCCCGTATCCCTGAGTCCACTTTGAAAGAATTACTGGTCACCTGCACCACAGAAGTTCCATTCAAGTGCCCAGATGGAAACCTTTATGTGCAGCAAGATGGGGTAGAAAGATCAGCCTTCCAGGACGGAGAGTTAAAACCACTTATATACTGTAGATATGTAGATGACATCTTTGTCAGCACCACTTCCATTGATCTGTTAGAAAATATACGGTGCCGACTTCAGGAAATTTCAGGCTTAACTTTTTCCTCTGAAATGAATTACAATGGTCTACTCCCCTTCCTGGATGTGATGGTTGATTCTACTTCCGACAACTTCATTACTAGTGTATATAGAAAACCTACCAATTTGGACAAGTGCATGAATGGCAAGAGCGAGTGCACAGACAACTACAAAAAAAAAGGTGTCATTAGAGCATATATAAAAATAGCCATATCAGTATGTTCCTCATGGCAAGCTTTACATAGTGAACTTCAACACCTGAGACAAATGCTCACAAATAATGGGTATTCTAACACTGACTTTGATTCTTTTACCTCCAAAATGCTAGAATCCCATTTCACAATCAAAGAACCGCAAAATCATAACTTCATTAACATTTACTACAGAAACACCTTCACTAATAATTATAAGAAAGATGAAAAAGTCATCAAGGACATCATTCATAAAAATTGCCTTCCTACAAATGAGAACAACAAAATCAGAGTTCTCATCGATTATAAAAATCC
>NC_134777.1:132365513-132378013 GCF_046742065.1 Oratosquilla oratoria
AAAAGGACCGTCACCTACGCCCTATTTACTTGGACGGTCAATGAGGTGGAAGACGTATTCGGGAGCCGATGGGAATCGAACTCAGACCTACATAGTTACGAGGCAAGATACCTGACCATCGCACCACAGACCACTCATTCCTAATGGCGATTTTCACTTCTATTCTTGCTGTCGTCAGGCTATTTCATTCAGCCGAGGGAGCCCACCTTGCTCAGCGAAAGGGTTAATCGATTCTTATATATATATATATATATATATATATATATATATATATATATATATATATATATTGTCTGTGGTAAAAATCGGAGGTAATCATTTCAGTGCCCGGTGCCCTGAAGTCACCATCTTGTGCTGCCCTCTGGACCACTTTAGGAACAGAATCTTCTTGTCTTCAGCAAAGAGTAAGAACGCGGGATCGAACTGATCTCCAACGCCCAGCAACCAACCGCAAGTCACTCTGCGGAATTACCGCAGTAAAACTCCCAAAAGCCGCAGTCACAGTTGTCGCTGCCGCAACCTGTACACCTTTAAGAACAGAACATAAGAACTGAGGAGACTGCAAGAGACTACACTAACCAGTTCCTTGTCCCTTACCACCTGACATCCATAAAGTTATCTAACCTTCTCTCAAAACAACCAATTGCTTCAGCACTCAGTGCATGGTTACTAAGTCTATTCCATTCGCTAACCATTCTGTAGGTAAACCAGTTCTTACCTACTTCCTTCTTTAACTTAAATTTTAGCGCTGCAGAACCGATTATCGTGAGCCACTCAGTCCCAAAGACCTCCTCTTTCTCCTCCTCCTCCTCTTTCTCCTTTTTCTCCTCCTCTCTTCCTCTTTCTCCTCCTCATCCTCTTTCTCCTCCTCTTCCTCTTCTCCTTCCTCTTTCTCCTCCTCCTCTTTCTCCTCCTCCTCCTCTTTCTCCTCTTCCTCTTTCTCTTTCTCCTCCTCCTCCTCCTGCATTCTATCATCTTCAGAAAACCTTGTGTGTGTCTTATGCACCCAGTTACCCATCCTCCACGGTGTCACCCCAAGCCAGCACCCAAATTCTCGACCCCAATGTCCCTCGACTAATACACGAGTATGCCAACATCCCCCTCCCTACTACCACCACCCCTCTACCAATGCACACGTCTGCCAACACTGGTACCTACCAGAAAATGTCTAATACACGAATTTACCTACTGCAATCCCTGCCAACATCGTTTCTCGACTAAAGTATCCTCTTGCCAACACTCATACTACCAACGATGTCCCTCCCATCTTTCCCTGCCACCAAAGTTCTTGACCACAGCAATATCCTGCCATCGTTGGTGTTTATTCAGAACAGGGACGCATAGAAACGAGACTCTATGAGTGTAGTTCTCCTGTAAATCACAATGAGGTAGATATAGTGAAGTCAGTAAATACTGGTGCTTACAGACGACGATCTTCGTGTCATAGGGGTATTCTTCTACGAAGTCCGTTTCGGTACCGGACGAAGAAGACGAGAACCACCACAGCTGCTGTTACGTCACGACTGCAGGCTATCAATAGAGATCACGGAAGGAGGAAGGCTTCTGAGCGCAGTGCATGATCATGCGTGATCAGCGAAGACCTACAAGAGATCCCCCGTGATCACGGGTTGCGGCCGAAGGAATGACGCACAGCGCGTTATGTTATGTCAGTTTATGCTCATGTTTATGGCAGCACGTCCTGCAGTATTAACAACACAGCCGCCACCACCACCAACGTCGACACCACCACCACCACCACCACCACCACCACCACCACCGTCCCAGGGGGATTTGCCACATTTGAAGGACTTTATTCAATTTAATGACAGACTATTCAGCTTAGACAAAAAAAAAAAAAAAAAAAAAAAAAAAAAAAAAAAAAAAACAAGTAAAGATGTCTGGACTGACCCACACGTAAAGTAATTATTTTTCATCTAACGACAGACGATTTTGTTCAGTTTAGGGGAACCTCTTGGCGCCAGGGTAAGGGTAGGGGGTGGGGTGGTGGGGTTGGCATCAAGGTGAGCCAGGGGCCACCGTGGGGGGTCATCGCCTTAGGTCATGTTTGGCTCTATTGCGTCATCGTGGCACTCAGTGCCAAGTTGTCTTTTTACTTCAAAAGTGCAGTTTTCCCCTCGCGATTAATTTTGTCTTTATTATCACTCACTACACTTAACCATTTCGACGCCAAGAGGGAGGGGCGATCCTGTGCAGAGTAAAATCTTCTGGCGACAAATGGTATATTAGTATCTTGTCGACAAAAATAGAAATAATATTTTTTATTAAGACACGTCTACTGCAATACTGACATTTGTAACATGTTACCATGTTATTGTGTGTCTTTCAAGTGTATATTTTCTTTTGTTTCGAGCAGTGATTTGCACGCCGATTCCCTTTATTTTTAGTGGGGAAGGAAGTGGGAGCTTTGATGTACGTCGTATTTAGAAGGTGCATATTCTTAGTAGAATTGCATTTACTCGAGAAACTATTACATTTAATATATAGAAAATGTCTACCAAAACACAACAGAAATGGGTTTGTTAGTCTGTACTATACTGACACATATTGGCAGTGTCTAATACTGCAGATATAATGATTTCTATTCAAAGTCCAAATTCAAAGTATAATTACTTTGAATTAAATCAGGATTATTAAGGCCCTTCCTACTGCAGCTATTGTAACCAATTCCATCATAACCTCTTTCCCCCTTACCAACACCATCGGTTTCAACATTATCACCACTATCACCTTCACCATTAGGACTACTACCACTTTTGTCACCACTATCACCACCACCCCTTGTATCACCACTTTTATCACCACCGCGATCACCACTATTTCCACCACTAAAGCCACCAATACCAATTTCAACACTACCACCGCTATCTTTATCATTATCACCGCCACTTTCACCGTGAGGCAAAGGAGCTTAATAAAATCAACTGGCGATAGCCAGGATTAAAATACAAGTACCGCCAAGTAAGGAGGAAGGGATTGGTTTACATGATAACCCCCCCACTCTTCTTCTTCCCCCACCTTTCCCCCCCTTTGACACAAACACTCTTTGGCACTCAATTATCGTTGGACTGTGAAGATATGCTTTGCTTTGTCTTGTCGTTCTTTGTGACACTTGTGTGTTTACTCGGTTCTCGAACTCGGGTGTCGGGTCTCGAACTCAGGTCTCGAGTCTCGGGTCTTGGTCTTGGTTTTGGATATCGGGTTTTGGATATCGGGTTTCGGATCTCGGGTCTCGAGTCTCGGTCTCTGTTTTCTTGCTCCATTTTACTCACACACGCACACACGCACGCACACACACACACACACACACACACACACACACACACACACACACACACACACACACATACATACATACATACATACATACATACATACATACATACATACATACACACACACACACACACACACACACACACACACACACACACACACACACACACACACACACACACACACACACACACACACACACACACACACGCGCGCGCGCGCGCGCGCTGTTCCGTTTCCTGTTCTGTGTGCATCCAATTCTGGCTGCCGCCCAGGCGATTTCATTCATCTCCAGGGCAACCTCTCGGCAGTTTAGACAAGGTTAGACTGTACACCACCATCACCACAATCACCACCACCGTCACCACCACCATCGTCACCATCACCATCTTCATCGCTAACACCATCACCACCACCACCACCATCTTCATTACTACCACCACTACCACCACCACCATCTTCATTACTACCACCACTACCACCACCAACACCATCACGACCATCACCACCACTACCACCACTACCACCACTACCACCACCATCACCAAACCACCACCATCACCAAACCACCACCACCATCACCATACCTCCACCACCATCACCACTATTATCACCATCACCATCTTCATCACCACCACCACCACTACCATCACCACTACCACCACCACTCAGTGACAAATGAGCCACTTGGACTCTCTTTGAGAAGGTCACCCTTGGAGCGGCGTCTTCGAGGGTGACATTGGTCTCTTCGGTCGTTGAGACTTCTGCGCTGCTTCTGCTTCCTCCTCTTGGGCAGCTGCTGGCTCCTCGACTTGACTACCCCTCCCCCCCCACTCCTTCCCTCTTTCTTTTCTCTCCCCCACTCCTCTCCCTTCTTCCCTCTCTTTCATCTCTTCCCCCTGTTTCTTCTATTCCCTCTCTTTCGCGCCTTTCCCTTCTTCCCTCTCTTTTATCTCTTCCCTTCTGTCTCCCCTACTCCACTTCCTTCTTCCCCCTCTTTCATCTCTACCCCTCTTTCTTCACTTCCATATCTCTCACCTACCCTCTCTCTCCCTCTTTCCCCCCCTCTCCCTCTTCCCCCTCTCTCCCTCACTCTTCCCCACCTTCCATTTCTCTCTTCTCCCTTCTCTCTTCCCCTTTTCCCCCTCCCCCTCCTTCCCTCTCTCACTTTTCTCTTCCTCCTCTCCCTCCTTTCCCCCTCTTTTCTCTCCCTGGTTCATTTGTCTGGGTTACCAGATTAACCTCGGCTATTGGGTCCTATCATTATTATTATTATAATTATCGTTGTAACAAGCAAGAAAACCCTCACACTCAGTTTAGTAATCATTCTTTGCCTTCGCCTTCCAAGGTCCTTGACATAATGGTAAATAGATATTCAATTGAATAAATATACAGATAAAAGAATATATATACATAAGTAGGTAAATATGTTTGCAAGTAAACAAATAAATATACAAGTCAATAAACAAATGTATAAATATACAAACATCTAAATAAATATGTAAATATATAAACATCTAAATAAATATTTACATAAATAAGTAATAGATGCACAATAGATAAATAGGTTAATAGGTAAGTAAATAGAAGAATGAATAAATAAATGAAATAGAAATAGTAAACAAGTCAATATAAACTAATAAATCAATAAGAAATATAACGATATAATAAAAAATAAATCAGATAGAAAGCAAACAAATGGATAAATACGATGATAAATCAAACAAGATAAATAAATCGTGCAAGAAATATATTAATATGTGTTTCTACTAATTCTATTTTCTTCAATTTTATTATTTTCAAATCAGAAGAATTCCTCCTATTCCCCATGACCTCAGATACCGCCCAGGTAATTTTTCACGTTTCCACCGCCCACGCCCCCTGAGGGCGTGTGGGGCTCGAGGGCGTGGGGGGGGGGGGGGCAGAAGCAATGCCCATGGCCATGACTAGCACTAGACACTACTTAGTGTCATTTTTCTTGATGGAACAGGAACATCTGCTCCCTCTATTACTTCAGTATTATCTAGGTTACTTTGTTGAAATACTAACTCAAAGTGACGAGATTATCTTAACCCGTTAGTTGAATTTGTCAACTCTCTAAAATGTTTATTTAGATATTCTATTCTTGTTATTTTATGTATTCACTTACATGTATGTATATATATTATATATATATTACTTATTTGTCTAGAGTAAATTTTTTTCATTTTTGGAAAATCTCTGTTAATATTGGTTAAGTATTTTCAACTCTTATCTCGCTTAACCTCTTGAATACGATGAAGCCTATGTAGGCGTCATGAGGCGCAAGTGTGTATATGAGGATGCCAGCGTCGGCTTCCTGATAATATCTATTTTGTGGTTGTAGCTGAGTGAACCTGTTATTCTGTGGACAGGTTTGATCATTTCTTCTGTGGCTACAAACATTCTGGGTGTTAAGGCTGATGTCACACGGGCGGTCTACCCGCCTGACCGCGGCGGGTGAGACGCATTTCCCCACTTGAAACCGCCGCGGCCAGCCCGCCTGGCTATGTCAGACGAGAGGTTTACCCGCCGCGGCCGCCAGTGCTGGCTGAACCACAGGAGAGGGAAGACGTGGCTGTGTTGTGAGCAACTATGTTCGATACTGAAAAGTTTATATGCGAAATATGTTTTACATAGGAATCAATATAAAGCGGTTCCGCGGCGGCTGACCCGCTTTGCACCCGCGGCGGCCAACCCGCTCGTCTGAATGAGCCTTAAGAGAACCAGTATAATAGCTGTAACCTTATATCTTATAATGCGCGTATTGTCAGACAGCTAATGTGCGCGCGAATATTCGACTCGCATTGAAGAGGTTAAACTTATCAGGTCTTTATTGTCTTTTTTATATTTTTTCTTCAAATGTTCAAATTACAGTTTGTTCTATTCACTTTACAGAGACCTCTGTGGCTAAGCATTTTCAAACTTCAACTCAATGAACTAGCTTAATCTGAGACGTCAAAGGTTAAACCTGTTAAAACATAACATTATCAAGCAGGTCAACTACATAACTAACCTCACTAGTCATTTGAGGTGCCCAGAAACAGAAGGGCATCCCCGCCACTTTTACTATATAGTTGAAGAGAGAGAGGAAGTTTACGCCTTTCACAAGTAATAATGGCGAGGATGCCCTTCTGTTTCTGGACGTCTCGTTTCAGAACTTCTATCAATAGCTGTACGTTGGCCCTCTACATTACCTTTAACAACCCATCTGACTACCAAAACTACCATGACCATCTGTAGCGTAACCATCTGCAACCCAAACCATCTGTGACAGCGATTGATACTTGAAGACGACCTCTTTCGTATATTTATCTGAGGTATGTCCACAGATAGCGTTGTAAGGAGAAGCTAACTTCATCCTTATCTCTAGTGCAAGATGGGTCAGAATGGATTACAGTGGAGATAGGACATATTTCTTTCCCATAACGAGGTCGGATGCACAAAAGTAAACAAACAAACAGAGAGAAACAGACAAGCAAATAAACAGATAGAAAAACGAATAAATAAATTGATATATAAATATACGAATAAATTAATTGATATATCAACAGATACAAATACAACTTAAGTAAATAAGGAAACAAAACATAAGTAAATGAATAAACACATACATAAATAATAAAATACAATAATAGATAAACAAACAAATGATCAAATAAACAAATAAACAAATATGCATATAGATAGATAAATGAATAAATAGATAAATGAAGATAAATGAAGAGATGAATATATACATAAACAGATGAATTAGTAAAGAAATTAATAAATCAATAAATAAAATAGATAAAACTAAACGCACACGAAGACGTAACAAATTAATGCTTATCTGTTTATTTCACTTAAAACACGTGAAACACAAGACTGCATCCATGTTTACTGAGAGCCGGTCAATGTACAATCGTCTCCACTTCAACAGTGGCTAATGTTTACATCGTTGAGTTACTAAATTATTTATTTTACGATGTTATACCTTCCATTATCGTAAATATTTTATTAAAAAAAAACCCGCTAATAGTACAACTTTGCAGAATAAGGGAGCCATTGTTGTTAATGTTATCGAGTGTATTTTACCAGTGTTTCTATCCACGTGGCAGCCACTGTTGTGTTTATATGTGAAGTTAGATATAATTCATTTTTGTGACCTGAATGAAATATATAAAGGTTGAGTCAGAAGTTTTAAGTGACAGAGTGAAATGAGCTTTGGACGATAACGTGAAGAAATAGTACCTCCAGATGGAAGTCAACAGATGGTAAGCATTTTTTCTTAACCAAGAGAAAAAAAAATATATGGTTACTGGTTATTGCCAAAGAGGTATGCCGCAGACCTCTGAAGAAACATTAACCCCTTAGCAGCTTTTAAGGTGTCATAGAGAAAGGGAGAGAGAGAGAAAGATAGATAGGTAGATAGGTAGATAGATAGATAGAGAGAAAAGTTAATTGTATGAGATAGGTTCTCTTAGTACCTTTGAACCTTTTCCCACAAAAAGATAAATAAGATAAATAAATGAATTAATAAAAAACAAACAAATAAATTAATAATTTGATAAATACCTACAAGTTGATACGTAATTAAACAAAATCAGATAAAATTAATAAACAGATAGGTTCCTCATATGGGGGGGGGGGCTTTTTAGGGGGGCTTTTAGAGGGGTTTTTAGGGGGGGCGGCAATTGTAGCCTGAACTTGCCGCTCATAAGTCCGACAAAATAATAATAACAATAAAAAAAAGGTCAAAGAAGCCTTGAATATTTCACCGTAATCGACAATGTTTAGTTAGAATAAACAAAATATTAAATATTTTCTCTTATCCTATCTACAATAGGTACATTAAATGTTTTTTTAATCTGCTTAATTATTTCGCAAACCAATAGCTAAAATAGAGAATAGGGGTGGTGGGGGTGGGTGGGGGGGCGTAACAGATAAACAGCATAAAACGAGATAATGACAATGATGCCAATAATAGTAATGGTAATAATGATAATAATAATAATGATAATGATAATAATAATAATAATGATAATGATAATGATAATATTGGTATTGGTAATAATATTCATAATAAAAACAACAAAAGCAAGCAACAATAACGACAGACAACAGCGACAACAACCACAACAGCGACAACCACAACAGCGACAACAACCACAACAGCGACAACAACCACAACAGCGACAACAACCACAGCAGCGACAACGACAACAGCGACGACAACGACAACAGCGACGACAACGACAACAGCGACGACAACGACAACAGCGACGACAACGACAACAGCGACAACGACAACAGCGACGACAACGACAACAGCGACAACAACAACAGCGACGACAACGACAACAGCGACAATAACGACAACGACAACAGCGACAACACAAACAACAAACAACAACAGCGACAACACAACAAACAACACCAAACAACAACAGCGACAACACAACAGCGACAACACAACAGCGACAACAAACAACAACAGCGACAACACAACAACAGCGACAACACAACACAACAATAGCAACAACAGCGACAACACAACACAACATAACAACAGCAATAACAGCAATAACAGCAACAGGAGCAACAAGAGTAACAACAGCGACAACAACAACAGCGACAACAACAGCGACAACAGCGACAACAGCGACAACAGCAACAACAGCGACAACAACAGCCACAACAACAGCGACAACAGCGACAACAACAGCGACAACAACAGCCACAACACCGACAACAACAACAGCGACAACAGCGATGACAACGACAACACCAACAACAACGACAACAGTAACAACAGCGACAACAGTAACAACAGCGACAACAGCAACAACAGCGACAACAGCAACAACAGCGACAAAAACAACAGCGACAACAACAGCGACAACAACAACAGCGACAACAACAGCGACAACAGCGACAACAGCGACAACAGCAACAACAGCGACAACAACAGCCACAACACCGACAACAACAACAGCGACAACAACAGCCACAACAACAGCGACAACAACAGCGACAACAACAACGACTGCAACAGCGATGACAACGACTGCAACAGCGATAACAGCGACAACAGCAACAACAGCGACAACAGCAACAACAGCGACAACAGCAACAACAGCGACAAAAACAACAGCGACAACAACAGCGACAACAACAACAGCGACAACAACAGTGACAACTACGACAGCGACAAGAACAACAGCGACAACAACAACAGCGACAACTACAACAGCGACAACAACAGAGACAACAACAGCGACAACAACAGCGACAACAACAACAGCGACAACAACAACAACAACAACAATAGTAGTAATAATAACAACAACAACCGAAATTAAGCATTGGGCGGCAGAGGAAATCCCACCCCGTGTAAACGAGGTCTAATGACGTGAATCCGCCTCATTGTTACCGCCACGTCGGGGTCATTTCAAGGTGGTTACGTGATCATGGTTGTCTTCTTAAGGTGGTTGCCTTCTGTTACGTGTCAAAGGAAGACTAAACGCAGTCGATTTACAATTAGAACTTGAATTATTATAATCTATATACCAAGAGCTTTTTCCCATCTATAAGTGAGGTAGGCTTCACTATAGCCAGTCTATAAAAACATTTGACTCGTTCATTGGCACTTATTATCTTATTTATTTACTTGAGTTAATATAGTTAATCTCCAATAAGCTTTGGCTTCTTGACTGGCATTAATCATATTTTTTCCAGAGAAAAAAAATGATAATTTGATGATGATTATTTGACAAACAAAATTTACTTTTTTTTTTATAAAGTAAGTTTTTGTTTAGAAAAATATATCAAAGTTTGATGTTGACATATATCCTTTTTTGCAATATCTACTCTATGAAATTTTTGTATAGAAAAATAGATTAAATTGATGACTAACTGGTATATTGTAGTTTCAATGAAGAATGTATTTTATGTATTTTCTAATACAGACAATAAAAACAAAGCAAAATATAACAAAGAAAGAAAAATAAATCAAATTGATGGCTAACTGATGCAATATAGTCTCTGTAAATAATGTATTCCAGAATTATTTTCTAATACAAAAAAAAAAACAAAAAAAAAACATAAAACACAAAAAATCTCGGAAACAAGATATTAGTGGAATGAATCAGGACTTTTTAGTGAGACTTCACCTTGCTGACTTCAGCGTGTCACTTGTGCTGACTTTCATCAGTTTACGTCCCGCTGACTTCAAGGCAGGCAGCACGTGCGCACGTGTCTGTGTGTGTGTGTGCATACGTATGTATGTATGTATGTATATATGTATGTATGTATGTATGTATGTATGTATGTATGGATGTGTGTTTGGATGTATGTACTTATGTATGTGTGTGTGTGTGTGTGTATGTGTGTGTGTGCGAGTATGTGCACGCATGTATCTGCGTGTGTAGGTATGAATGCATGTATGTATGTATGTATGAATGGATGGATGGATGGATGGATGGATGAGTATGTATGTATTTTTGTACGTATGTGTGTTTGTATGTGTGTGTTTTTATATGTGTATACTGTATATATATATATATATATATATATATATGTGTGTGTGTGTGTGTGTGTGTAGGTGTGTGTGAATCCGTGCATGTGTGAATCTGTGCATGTGTGTATGTGTATGAGCGTGTGTGTGTGTGTTCACGCGTTCACACCAACATACATGTCATAGCGCGTATATATCTGTGTGTATCTGTACTTGTCTATGCTTGTGTGTTTTTGTCACCGTGCGCTCGTGTTGGCGCGCGCTGGCGCATGTGTGTGTGTGTGTGTTTGTGTGTTCGTGTGATTGATTTATTGTTGTGTGAAAATGCGTTCAAGGCTGCACCGTGAGAGAGACAACTCAAGGCAAGGGCCGAATTTGCCCCCCCCCCTTTTTTTTAATCATAAGAGCCATTGAGTCACCAACAGATTTTCCAAATCATTCCTAATATTATTTATATCATACACACACACACACACACAATTATATATATGTATATATATATGTATATATACATACATATACATATATACATTGTTTTACGTCACTCTTGGCCCCTTTAGTTTCTCTTGTCTTGTTTTTCATCTATCTCCTCCTTCTTGGCATTTACATTCCTCCTCTTCCTCCTCCTCCTACTCCTCTTCCTCCATTCTTCTTGTCTCCGTCTCCCATTCCGATGACCTTTTCTTTCACTGAGGTGTCTTTCTTCTCATTGTCTTTTTCTTTTTCCCTCTACGTTGCTATTTGTACGTGTATACCATATGTAAGTCTGTATGTATGTACGTATATGTACGAGTATATATGTATATATATATATATATATGTATATATATATATATATATATATATATAAGAACATAAGAATGAAGGAGACTGCAAGAGACCATAAGGCCTACACAAGGCAGCTCCATATCCATCACCACCGGTCATCCCCATCCATAAAGTTGTCTACCCGTAGCTTAAAACAACTGATAGATTCAGCGCTCACTACATGGTTACTAAGTCTATTCCATTCGTTGACCACCTTATTAGTAAACCAATTCTTGCATATTTTCTTCTTAAATCTAAATTTGTCCAGTTTAAATCCATTACTGCGAGTCCTGCCATGTTGTTTTAATATGATGATCTTGTTTGCATCACCCTTGTTAAAGCCTTTGATTCACTTGAACACCTCAATTAGATCACCCCGCACTCTGCGTCTTTCCAGAGAGTGTAAGTTAAGGTGCCTAAGCCTCTCCTCGTAAGGCAAATTTATGAGTCCATGTATCATTTTGATAATTTTTCTCTGTACTGATTCTAGTGAATTTATGTCCATTCTATAGGACGGAGACCAAAACTGTACCGCATAGTCAAGGATGGGTCAAACTATCGCTAGAGTTTGATAATTACCTCTGCACTTCTATTTGTTACCGTCCTAGCAATGAAACCTAATGCTCTGTTAGCTTTATTCCTGGCGCTAATGCACTGTTTCCTGGTTTTAAGGTCCTGACTCACTATAATTCCCAAGTCTCGCACTCAGTTTTCTCTAAAAACGTGTTATCTAAGCTGAATCTATTTCCGGGATTGTGTAGCTCTACGTTTAACACGCTACACTTAGATATATTGAAGGTCATTTGCCATTTCACCGACCATGTGAATAATTTGTTAAGATCATCCTGCAGAATCTCTGCGTCGTCTCCTGACCTAATTAGGT
>NC_134777.1:132385513-132393013 GCF_046742065.1 Oratosquilla oratoria
CAAACTGAAGAAAACGGAGTAGGAAAGAGACGAAGGAAGAAATACAGTAGATACTGTCTGAAAATAAATCAAGTGAAAAGAAAATAGAATTTTCTATGAACAGAAGCAAAGAAAAGCACAAAAAGAGAAAGAAAACAACAGGAAGAGAAAGAGAAAAAAGAGAGAAGGCGGTGGAAAAGAAATAGGAGGAAGTGGAGGAAGAGGAGGAGGAAAAGTAAAGAGGATGAAGAGGCAGGAGGAAGAGAAAGAAAGGAAGATGAGAAGAGGAGGAGGAGGGATGGGGAGGAGGAAGAGGAAGGAGGATAAAGAGAGGAGGAAGGAGAGGGAGAGGAAGAGGGAGAAGAAAAAGAGGAAGGGGAAGAGGAGGATGAGGAGGAAGAGGTGGAAGAAGAGGAGAAAGAGGAGGGTTTAAGAGGGAGGAGGGAGAGGAGGGGAGGAGAGGAAGAGAAAGAGTAGGAAGAAGATGAAGAGGGGGAGGAAGAGGAGGAAGGAGGAGGAAGAGGAGGATGAAGAGGAAGGATGAAGAGGAGGAAGTATAGGAAGGAGGAAGAAGAGGAGGAGAGGAAGAGGAAGAGTAGGGAGATGAAGAGAGGGAGGATGAGGAGGAAGGAGAATGATGAGGAAGGATGAAGAGCAGGAGGATGAAGAGGAGGAGGAGGAGGAAGAGGAGGAAGAGGTATAAGATCGAAGAAAGTAAGGAAGAAGAGGGCGAGGGGAGGGGGAGGGCTAAAGTGGGGGGGGGGACGAGGAAGGGCAGTGGAAGAAGTTGGCAAGAGCAGTCGGAGCGGCGGGGGAGAGGGGAGGGGAGGGGGAGAGGGGAAGGGGGGGAGAGGGGAAGGGGGGAAGAGAGGAGGGGAAGAGGGGAAGGGAGGGGGAGGACGAGACGAGTGGGAAGAGGAAGTGAAAAAGGAGAGGGAGGAGGAGGAGGAGGAGGAGGAGGAGGAGAAGGAGGAGGAGGAGGAGGAGGAGGAGGAGGAGGAGGAGGAGGAGGAGGAGGACGAGAGAGGGTAGAGGAAAGGGAAGGGAGGAGAAGGGGAGAAGGACGGGGAGAGGAGAGAAAAGAGAGGAGAGAGGCGAGAGGAGAGAATAGGAGAGGAAAGAAAGCAGAGAGTAGAAGAAAGGACAGAGAAGAGAGGAGGGAGTGGAGAGGAAAGATGAGAGTAAAGAGAGGAGAGAAAAGAGGATCTTATTCCGACTGACGATTTATGATTTCATTCTTAAGGAAGATCACAAGAGCAAAGATGACGAAGACCAGAAGTGGACACTGAAGGTAGAATAGAAGTCGAAGCCATCATGATATCACCAAAATTATAAATAAGTATGTAAATGGATAATTAAATGAATAAGTGAGTGAGTGAGTGAGTGAGTGAGTGAGTGAGTGAGTGAGTGAGTGAGTGAGTGAGTGAGTGAGTGAGTGAATGAATGAATGAATGAATGAATGAATGAATGAATGAATGAATAAATAAATAATAAATAGATAAATAAATAAATAAATAAATAAATAAATGGGTAAATAAATGGATATAGATAAATGAATAAATGAATAAACGAATAAATAAACAATACATAAATAAATAAATAAAAGGATAAACAAGCCAATGCATTGCCTTCTAAAGGCTGATTATCAGGACTCTAATGTACGAATCCTTCATATCTTCCACAAATATCAAAATTTAATTATCTTTCATTTCAATAGAAATAAAAAATCAAACTTCCTGTTTAGACAGCAGTTCATCTCTCCACGCTGAGGCTTATGTATATTTTATTCTATTTTTCTATTTGTTTTGTCTTGTAATTGTGTATGATATTTTACTACATTTCATTCTATTTCATCTTCTGCAAAGGCAGTCTTTTCATAAACGTCCAAATATAGGATACACATGCAATTACATTATATATATATACAAACGTAAAAATATAGTATCTAGGATCCATATTGAAGAGAGGGAAGCACCAGACTCGATTTGAAGGGTTTATTAAGCCCAACGTTTTGATTCCCGTCCAGGAATCGTCTTCAGGGGATATAATGGGCTACACACAGCGAACTTGTTTTTATGTGGTTCGGGATGTAACTGGAAGAGGACCTTGGTGAAGTCCTCGCTCCGTTAATCATGACGAAATGTGAACCATTTAATATGGTAGTCAGGTATGGGTCATGGAGGGTAATATGCATACCTTAGGTCAGGTCTGGGTCAAGGAGGGTAATACGCATACCTTAGGTCAGGTCAATTGGGGGCGAGGGCCTAACAGTCAGGTCAGTAATTTAAATGAAATGTATAACAATCTAACTGATCTAATTATTAATGCACAAAATACATTTATCCCCCTAAAGTCAATACGGAAAAATAGTAATACTCCCAAATGGATGACGGACAGATTGAAACATGAGATCGGAATGAAAAGAAGACTTTACGTAAAAATGAAAAACGGGGAATCACACCTTAGATCAAGATATAACGAAATGGCAAAGCTGGTTAAAAGGAATACACATTCAGCGAAACGTAATTATGAAATCAAGGTTGCCAGTCAAGCAAAATCCAACCCAAAGGGTTTCTTTCACCTCTATAGAACAAAAAATAAAGAAAGAATAGGACCAATTAAAAACGATGAAAATGTCATGATTGAATCGGAAGAAAAAATGAGTGAGGAGTTTAAGAATTATTTTCTATCGGTGTTTACTAATGAGAGGTTAGATAAAGTACCTGACTGCGATCCGATTTTCAGAGGGGATGAAGAAAGTAGTCTAACTAATATCAGCATTAGTAAAGAAGAAGTAGTCAAGCAGATTGACAGACTTAAAGCTACAAAATCTCCGGGTCCAGACGAAATTTTTCCAAGAATGCTTAAAGAGTGTAAATTTGAAATCTGCGACCAGTTAACTGAAATATTCAATAAATCGGTAGACACTGGTTCTGTTCCAACTGCTTGGAGGCAGGCAAACGTTGTTCCTGTTTTTAAGAAGGGAGATAGGTCGTCTATATGCAACTACAGGCCAATCAGTTTGACATCGGTTATAGGAAAAATGCTTGAATCAATAATAGTAAATAGACTCAGAGAACACATTGAAGGGCATAATTTAATTCGTGATTCACAGCATGGTTTCTCCAAGGGTAAGTCATGTGTGACTAATCTTCTATCCTTTTACACTAAGGTATATAAGGCGTCAGACAACAATGAAAATTACGATGTTATTTACCTTGACTTTAGCAAAGCGTTCGACAAAGTGCCACACCAGAGACTACTAAATAAAATCAAAGCCCATGGCATAGGAGGAAAAGTGTTAGAATGGATTAGAGCTTGGATTAGTAACAGAAAACAGCGGGTCACCATAAATGGAATAAAATCTAGGTGGGGCAATGTTACTAGCGGGGTCCCCCAGGGCTCGGTTTTGGGTCCCTTGTTGTTCATTATGTATATAAACGACTTAGACGAAGGGTTAAATAGTGATGTTAGTAAGTTTGCGGATGACACTAAAATAGGACGCCTAATTAGGTCAGGAGACGACGCCCAGATTCTGCAGGATGACCTTAATAATCTGTTAACATGGTCGGTGAAATGGCAAATGAACTTCAATATCTCTAAGTGTAGCGTGTTAAACGTAGGGCTACACAACCCCGAAAATAGATACAACTTAGATAACACGTTTTTAGAAAAATCTGAGTGCGAGAGGGACTTGGGAGTTCTGGTGAGTCCGGACCTTAAAACCAGGAAGCAGTGTATTAGCGCCAGAAATAAAGCTAACAGAGCATTAGGCTTCATTGCTAGGACGGTAACGAATAGAAGTGCAGAGGTAATTATTAAACTCTATCTAGCGATACTTAGACCCATCCTTGACTATGCGGTACAGTTTTGGTCTCCGTCCTACAGAATGGACGTAAATTCACTAGAATCAGTACAGAGAAGAATGACCAAAATGATACAAGGACTCGGAAATTTGCCTTACGAACAGAGGCTTAGGCACCTAAACTTACACTCTCTGGAAAGACGCAGAGTGCGGGGTGATCTAATAGAAGTGTTCAAGTGGATCAAAGGCTATAACAAGGGTGATGCAAACAAGGTCATCATAATAAAACAAAAGAATTGGTTTACTAATAGGGTGGTCGATGAATGGAATAAACTTAGTAACCATGTAGTAAGCGCTGAAACTATCAGTTGTTTTAAAAAACGATTAGACAACTTTATGGATGGGGATGACAGGTGGTGATGGATACGGAGCTGCCTAGTGTAGGCCTTATGGTCTTTTGCAGTCTCCTTTATTTCTTATGTATATCTCTCTTCTTATGAATGGGACAAAAACGATAACATCCAATAAAAGTGAAACAAAAACAATAACATACAATAAAAGTGAAAAAGGGCAACATGAGAAACACATATTTTGAAAAAGGGGGAAGGAATGACCACGCAACCAAACCAAGGTGGCGGACCAAGTGTCCCATGTGAAGGGATAAATGGTCACACGTACAAATAGGTAACTATTATGTGAACACGTATGGAATAGACTTGCACAGAAGAGCAATGTGCACTTGACAAACAACGGGGTTTTAATTAACTGGACGAGAAAAAGCAATGCTGTAAATGAAAAAGGACAGTGGCTTTTGGCTGGTCAGGAAGTAGGCGTGTCATAATCCTTGTGACCAAATGTCATATAAAACCTAAGTAAAATAGGAAGCAAAATTGTAACTGGGACCTGGACGAAACCAACTGAAATAAAGCAAAATACTTAATTTTATTTCATCAATGTGTGTTCATCTGTGTTCTCCTACCCTGGTGGCGAGTTTCTTTTGTGTTTGTAGTCTGCACCACAATCCAAACAGCCAAGGTGGTACACCACTCCCGCCTGCTGTGTGAGTGCTTCCGTGTCCTTGACCTTAAGTTGTAATGCAGAGTGTTGCGTGGTTTGTGTGCTACCTGTGTCTTCTTGTCCCGGAGTACCCTGGCCGTCACCTCCAACGCACCTTTAATGTAGGGGGTTGTAATCCTGTGTCCTCTGTATGAGGTTTGTGTTTCGGTGTGTTGTGTCTGACGCGCTGAAGACAAAGAAAAGACACCTTCGTGATGTTCTCCGAACGAACGGTTATCCAAGCCGGATCGTACAAAAATGGACAAGGATACATGCATGTACTGGTTTCCACTGACACGGGACGGACACGGAATCTGGACATCCGCTCGGCGAAGACGACCTCCCCCTGTTCCAGCGATCAGTATAAAGAACCTTTTGAACACTGCACCCCATCACACCCTTGAAGGTCCGCGGACTAGGTCCGAAACGCCTGGCCAAAAACTCGCTCACTGAGTCTTGTGTTCATGCTTCCCCCTTTGACATGTGTGTGTGTGTGTATATATATATATATACAGTATATTATATATATATATATATACAGTATATTATATATATATATATGTATATATATATACGTATACACATATGGATACATAGGTATATATATTTTTTTATCTATATTTATTCAATTTTCTTTATATATCTCTTCATTTACTAATAGATTTCACTCTGTCTTTGTTATTTTACATCATGTCATCTATTTTCTCTTATTTACCCATTTATTTATTCTATTTTTATGTTATACATACATATATATATATATATATATATATATATACATATACATTACATATATACATATACATTACATACATATATATATACATATACATTACATATATATATACATATATATATATATATATATATATATATATATATATATAAATCTTTTTCTTTGCCGGATTGACTGTCGTCACGGTTTCACGAACTTAGGTCCTGCATGTACCAGGTGGCGTTACTCGGAGCGCGCATTGTATTGACCACGTGGTATGGATCAGAAAGAACGCTCTGCAACCTGAGCTACACCTGCCTGGTCATTGTGACAGCGTGATTCGACGTTGACCCAAACCAATGTAATTAGGGGTAATTACGCACCACGGGTGTTTGTCCGCGTGGTATATATGCGGGTTCGGCCATACGTAAAATCAGCTGAGATCTTCGTCGACGCTGGCGAGCGGGTTTACACTTTAGACAAATACACACGTTTCCCGAGTCACGCAATTCTCTACTTTTAGAATTGTGCTCGGAAGAAAAGAGACTCGCACAAATCAGCACTCGCCGGCTTGCCCACCGCACTGCCATCGGATCCACTCTTTTGACTACGCTCCAGATATCATTCATTACCTCGCTAGAGACCAAACGCCCAATACCTTGCTTTGGGGTTAATCAGCAACACCAATCACCTGGCTTGGGGGTTAATCAGCAACGCCAATCTCCCCCATTAGGGACAGGTTAACTTCGGGGGCCACACGCGGAAAGTGAATTCTACTCACTTCTCGTAAGATACATACATACACCTCTCATGAACATAACCACTTTTTCTTCGACTAAAATTCGCTTCATCTGTAACTTTCATACTACATCTTCCTATTTCAGTTTACCTTCCACTAAAGATTTTTCCGTTTTTCAACCTCTCACTACTACTACACCTACCATTTTCTCAATTTTTAGTGATTCTAAATCCAGGCGTCGGCGCTGCCGTCCAAGTTCCCTGCCCGTTCCTCCCGAGTCACTACCATCAATCGCCCCTTAGTGAATCGCCCATGGAAAAAGCGCTTATAGGCAAGAGGCCTCTTTTATACACTACTATCTTTTAATCTTCTTACAGACATTCTTCCCCTCCCGTGCGAGCGGGTGGTCTGTCCTAGGTAGCTCATAGCCCATAGCTCAGATCGAACCTTATATATAAAGGACAACGAAGCCATTAACCCTCTTTCCTTCTCTCCGTAGCCATCGCAAAATTATCCCGCAGGAAAGAAACGCAGGCGAATCACATTCCACAGTAACCAACCGAATCCACATACTTCGGGAGAGATCGCAGGAACCTTAAGGCAATATCACGCTGGGCTATTTTTCCTCTGACTGTGGAGCGGATTTGCGGCCAGCAGCTTTCGGGAGGGAATCTGATATACTGGAGAAAAAAAAATTCCTCCAGCTCATCAAATGACCTTTCATGTATTTTTGCTGAGAAAACAAAATAGCTTGCCACAGTGATTTTACGGCGGAAAAAGTGCTGGAAGTGGGCGGCACCGCCAATTAATCAAACGTTGGAGGAAAAATAGCCCAGTGTGGTAACCTCTTTAAAGCCGTCACCGAACTGCTGAAGAGATCCTCCTAAGTTATTCACGAGCTGACCCGTGCCAGACTCTCCGGGCAAAGGTCACGCGAGGTTACCAACAACCGCCGAGGAAGCGCCCTACGGAGATGAATAAAATTAACTGACGGCAGCAAGAGAGAAAAATCAATGAAGGTGTCTTTTATCATAATTGTTATAATTATTGATATTATTATTATTATCCTTATCATCATTATTATTACTATTATTTTATTTATTCATTTATTTATTTGCTGTGGAGCGTTGGATTTGGCCTTGTCTCCCCCCCCTCCCCCACCACGTCACTGTACTTAAGAAGTTCAAAGACTTTGTTGGGGGTTCA
>NC_134777.1:132398013-132403013 GCF_046742065.1 Oratosquilla oratoria
GGGCGGTGGTGTCAAGGGCGTGGCTCCTGAAGAAGGTTTGGGTTTGATCGAACTGTATATGGGTTCCGGCTTCACGATACCCGAAGGACTCGATGTTTTGGACGAAGTGGGTTCGATGGGTTTGAAGCTCGTTTCTAGGAAGAGCTTCGGTTTTATTCGCGCGTAGATGGGTTCCTTATGCCCCGAAGAATCATCTCGTTTGGTGGCCACTTTCTTCAGCTTGCTGTAGATGCTTTCTTTCTTGGTAACCGAGGTCTTGGTGGTCTGCTCCGTGACTGTGGAAACCTCCTCGATCTCCATCTTCGTCGTGCTGGTCACGACGGCGGAGGACTCGGACGAAAGACTTACGAAGGCAGAGCTGTCGTCTTCGTCGTTGGACTCCTGCGATTCGACCAAAGTCGCCGTTTCCGAAGATATGTTCGAACTCGAGGTATTGAGGGAGGACTGAGGTTCTGCAGGTTCGGGGTCATTGTCCTGCTCCTCCTTCAAGAGAGGCAGTCTGTCCCCATCCTTATCCTCTAGAGAGACGTCCATATTCTCCTTCAATTCTGCAGCAGCGTTCTCGACCTTTTCTTTAAAATCTTCGGTGACTGTAGTAATCTTCTCCACCTCTTTCATGACCTCCCTCATGAGGCTGGAGTCGTCAGAGGAGCTGGTCGTTGTTGGTCTAGACCGACGACCCTCCCTCCTAGGGGTCTTCTTCGGTGGCCCTTCACTGGACATCTCGTCAAGGTCCTCTTCCGCTAAAGACATCGGGCGCGAGACTTCGGGCGAAGACATTGCCGATCCGACAGCTCCTGTCTCGATGTCCAAAGAGCTTTCCGTTCTCGAATCGGGCGTGGAGTTGAGACCATCAAGTTCTGGAACACTCTGGGGTCTCTTTCTGGCGACGTCGGTCGGAGACGCAGTCCCTTCGGTGGCCCAGGAGTGACTCTTCTTCGCGTCCTTCTTGGTCTTCCTGGTGGGGGAGAGCTTGTCCACCGACAGACTCAGGCGATGCTTGATATTGCGGATCTTGTCCATTGTCTTGGGAAGTTGGTGACTCTACAATCTAGACTAAACGACGAGAGCACTTGCTGCTGCTTCATAGGTTCAGAACGCCGTCATTTCTCCACACCGAGCTCCAGAACGACTGAAGAGTTCTCTGACTTCGACTAGCTGAAGAGCTGTAGCAACCTTCTTCCACCACCGCCCGATGTGATTACGAGGGATTACGATCTCTCCCGCTCCCACGGAGAACCCACTTCGAGGGAAGAGTCACACCGAACTGGCCTTTTGAGGTACTTGACGACTTCGGAACCCACAATTTTGTTCACGGAAGTAAAGACCTGTTCGGAGGGGACGTGTGGGTTGTATGCGGTAAGGTTTATATACATTATTTTTTTATGAAAACACTTAGATTTGCGAGCGACCTCCAGTAAGCTTAGGTCATGTAAGCAGTTTTAAGTTCTGTGGCTTCTCATAGGGATTCTTTAGCCTGGGGAAAGAGTTGACCTCCAGGCAATGGTGTCTACGTAAGACACTCAAAACTTTTCCATTGTTTTCTAGCAAAATAAAAACGGAAAAACAAATTGACAGTCCGACAACACACAAGGTGATAGTTGATACTTTATATCATGTAATAAGAACAGGTAAACGCCACTGAGAAATCTCACCGAAGAGATGGGTATTTGCTCAGATCAACTCACGTTTGCAAATTTATGAAGACTTGCGCGAAAACGTTTCACCAATTACAGTGAACACCAAGACACCGTGGTTACAGTATACAACCGCAACGTTGTTCTTTTTGTTCTTCTTCGCGTCCTGCGAGTCAGTCAGTCCCTAATAGTTCTCCACCCACACCCCGTCCTTTCGACACTGAACCAAATCGTGCTACGGTCCCGCAGCAGCTGGCACTTAGAAAACGGAGGTGCCAAGCCCAGCAACCAGTGCCACCTCAGCTACTGAGAGTGCCGAGCCAGAGCGTGGCGTTTTGGCACTCAGACAAGCAATTCGAAGTCGGCAGCGCGGTCTGCCCACATGTGGCGCCGAGCAGCTACGATGCCAGACGAACGAATTAAGGTTTCCTATTGTTAGATGTGATTAAACCACATCTTAGTCTCCTTTATTTTTATAATGATATCATTAAAACGAGATAAAAGAGGTCAAGTTAAGATACCTACACTTTCTATGTGAATTCTAGATTTGTTTCCTTTTCACCAGTCTTTACGCAATCTGAGGTGCTTATGTCTATATGTCTTAGCATTCATGTCTTAATGTTAGGAAACCATATCTAACCCCTTTTTGTGTGTGCACATGTACACGTGTGTGTGTGTGTGTACGCGCACGCGCGCGTGTGTGTGTTTATGTGTGTGTGTTTATGTGTGTGTGTGTGTGTGTGTGTGTGTGTGTTTATGTGTGTGTGTGTGTGTGTGTGTGTGTGTGTGTGTGTGTGTGTGTGTGTGTGTGTGTGTGTGTGTGTGTGTGTGTGTGTGTTTATGTGTGTGTGTGTGTGTGTGTGTGTGTGTGTTTATGTGTGTGTGTGTGTGTGTATGTGTGTGTGTGTGTGTGTGTGCCTGTACGGAATGGATATTTGGTACACACATGGGAGGCAAATCTATAAATATGTCTTGTGTACCCCACATACAAACACGAGTACACACACGCACACACACACACACACACGCACACACACACACACACGCACACACACACACACGCACACACACACACACACACACACACACACACACACAGTCTTCTAACTCAGCGGTACTGAGCTCGGTCCCCGCCCATTGTTTGAAAGGCATCACAACACAGCATTCAGTCGCTCTTTCCTTGATGAATGTGTGTGTGTGTGTGTGTTTATGTGTATATATATATATATATATATATATATATATATATATAATATATATATATATATTATATATATACATATATATATATGTGTGTATGTATTCATCTTGGTCTTTGGATCACGTGTTGGATTCGTGATCGTCAGCTATTTCCCTCCCGGAAGAGAGCTCAGAGCTCGTATGATCGATCTATGGGTAATGCTATGACCTTTACTCCACGAGAGTTGGAGTAACGACTCGAAGCGCAGCGATACTGAAATTATTTCAGCCCTGGGCAGGATTCGAACCCTGACCGCCGTAGTGAGTAGTCGGGGACTCTACCAATCGTGCCACCGAGTCGTGTGTGTGTGTGTGTGTGTGTGTGTGTGTATGTGTGTGTGTGTGTGTGTGTGTACGTGTGTGTGTGTGTGTGTGTGTGTGTGTGTGTGTGTGTGTGTGTGTGTGTGTGTGTGTGTGTGTGTGTGTGTGTGTGTGTGTGTGTGTGTGTGTGTGTGTATGTGTGTGTGTGTGTGTGTGTGTGTGTGTGTGTGTGTGTGTGTGTGTGTGTGTGTGTGTGCGGTGTATGGTGTGTGTGTGGTGCTTGTGTGCGTATGTGCATACATGAGAGTAGGTGCATGCGTGTTCGTGTTGTTTTGTGTGCACAAATTCCTTTGCAATCTGAATACGAGTATTTATGTAAACGAGTGTCTGGAAAGGTCGGATGGATAGGTTAGGTTAGGCTAGGTTTGGTTGGTTAGGTTAGGTTGGTTAGGTTTGGTTGGTTAGGTTAAATTGGTTAGGTTAAATTGGTTAGGTTAAATTGGTTAGGTTACTTAGGTTAGTCAGGTTAGGTTCGGTTAGATTGGTTAGGTTAGGTTTGTTAGGTTGGGTTAGGTTAGTTATGTTAGGTTAGGTAAGTTAGATTACTTAGGTTATTTAGGTTAGGTTAGTTAGATTAGATTAGTTGGGTTAGGTTAGGTTAGATTAGTTTGGTTTGGTTAGTTCGGTTAGGTAAGTTAGATTACTTAGGTTATTTAGGTTAGGTTAGGTTAGATTAGTTGGGTTAGGTTAGGTTAAGTTAGATTAATTCGGTTAGGTCAGTTCGGTTAGGTCAGTTCGGTTAGGTCAGTTCGGTTAGGTCAGTTCGGTTAGGTTAGTTCGGTTAAGTTAGGTTAGGTTAGTTTAGTTTAGTTTAGTTTAGTTAGGTTAGGTTAGGTTAGGTGGGTTCCGTTAGTTTAGGTTAGGTTATGTTGGTTAGGTTAGGTTGGTTAGGTTAGGTTAGTTAGGTTACTTAGGTTAAGTTAGTTTAGGTTAATTAGGTTAGGTTAGTCAAGTTTAGGTTGATTAGGTTAAGTTGGTTTGGTTAGGTTAGTTAGGTTTGGTAGGTTAGGTTAGGTAGGTTAGGATGGTTATTTTAGGATAGATTAGGTTAGGCTAGGTTAGATTACTTGGGTTAGTCATGATAGTCAGGTTAGGTCAGGTTGGTTAGGTAAGGCTGGTTAGGTTGTTTAAGTTAGGTTAAGTTAGGTTAGGTGAGGGTAGGTTAGGATAGGTTAGGTTTGATTAGGTTAGGTTTGGTTAGGCTTGATTAGGTTAAGTTAGGTTAGGTTAGGTCTGATTAGGTTAGGCTAGGTTAGGTTAGGTTATATTTGATTAGGATAGGTTAGGTTAGGTTAGGTTAGGTCTGATTAGGTTAGGCTAGGTTAGGTTAGGTTATATTTGATTAGGATAGGTTAGGTTAGGTTGGCCTGAGTGCCATGTCAAGACAGGTAATTGGCAGTGGGCAAAAGTGCCAACGCCGATGACGTCACCGTTCCTAAGGCTTCTTTCGGTGCCAGACCAGTATAATCTCCTCAGAGAGTCTGTGTGAGTGCCACCATCTTCCTGCAGTGCCTGGCACTGTGACATCGTTAACACCGTGTTCTCAGACTTTTATGGCGTCCGAACTTTTTTTCTTTTTCTTCTTCTTCTTCTACTTTTTCCTTTTCTTTTTTTAATCAACGAGTCTTCCGTGCTCGTTAACGAGAGGCTGGTTTCTGAACGAGTTCTACTCGTTGTGGTTTCGTTTAACAAGCGTTTCTGTCTCTGTGGAGCATTTGTTTCGTGTTGTTCTTGTGCATATTATGGGCTAGTTTTCTTCAGCCTCGTCGAGACCACTTCAACATTGAACTAAATTATTAGGGA
>NC_134777.1:132405513-132410513 GCF_046742065.1 Oratosquilla oratoria
TGTGTGAGTGGTCTCAGACCTACCCAGAGATTGGCTAAACTGGAGTTACCGACACTGGAGCAAAGAAGAGAGGAGACCTATTGACCATCTACAGAATCATGAAAGGCACAGAGGTACTCGATAGTGAGAACTTACTTAACTGGGACAAAAGAAACACAAGAGGACATGGAAAGAAAATAAAAAAACATAGCTATAGAAGAGAACTGAAGAAAAACAGTTTTCCTCATAGAGTTTTGGACACTTGGAACAAACTGGACAATGAAATAGTATGCGCAAAAACCATTCATGAGTTTAAAAACAAACTAGACACTGCAAGATACAAAGGCGGGACAACACGAGCATAGCTCCCCTTCCCGCAAAATACAACTAGGTAAATACAACTAGGTAAAAATACACAACCACAGATTGTTCTGCCCAGTCACCAAAGAGAAACAGGACCCGCCCTCTTTCTTGGCTGACGAGCCAATCACGGCTAGAGGCTCCGCCCACCCAATGGAATCCGTGATCGTGATTGGCTGAATGACCGTGACGTGGATTCGATCTTCTCAGCGAGATGAAACGACTTTTGGCGTTTATGTAACGTTTCTTATTATTGTCTTTAACGTTTTTATGACGTATTTTCTGTTGTTTTATGACATTCTTTCCTGAGTTTTCTATGACACATTTTTCCCACGTTTGTATGACGTATTTTTCTAAAAATTTTAAGACGTATTTTTCTGACGTTTCATGACGTATTTCTTCTGACGTTTCTGTGGCGCATTTTTTCTGACAACATATGACGTATTTTTTCTGACGTTTTACTGATGCGTTTTTATGGCGTTTTTATGGCGTATTTTTCTGACGTTTTATGATGCATATTTCCTGACGTTTCTATCTCTTTCTGACGTCTCCTCCTCCTCCTCCTCACATTCCTCTTCTTCCTCCCCCCGCTCCCAATCCTCCTCCTCTTTGTCTTCCTCTTTTTCTCCTCCTCTTTCTCCTCCTCCTCATTATTTTCCTCTTTCTGCTACGCCTCTTCCTCGTCTTCCTCCTCCTCCTCTTCTTCCTTTTTTCTCTCCTCCTCCTCCTGGTTTTTCTCTTCCTCCTCCTCGTCGTCTTCCTCTTTCTCTTCCTCTTCCTTCTTCCACTCCTCCTCCTCCTCGTCCTGGTTTTCCTCTTCTTCCTCCTCCTTCCCTTCCACTTCCTCTTCCTCCTCTTCGTCCTCCTCTTCCTCCTGGTTTTCCTCTTCTTCCTCCTCTTCCCCTTCTTCCTCCTCCTCCTCTTCCCCTTTCTCCTCCTCTTCCTCCTCCTCGTCTTCCTCCTGAATAGTGGACGACTACCTACTTGAGGACGGCTGGCACTGTGCCACTGTACGCTTCAGGACATTCAGAAACCTTTCGTTCCCGGTGGTCCTTTCCCCTGTACTCAGGATGCCGCCAGGTGATTTTATTAATCTCCAGGTAACCATCAAAGCGACTCTCGTTAATCAGAATAAAATAATTAAATCAAGTCAATGGTGTAAAGAGGTTGACATTGTTGGGTAGATATTATGAGTATGGTGGAGGACATGCATATAGCTTTATGAATTTCTGAACTAAATGAATATTTAAGGCATGCATACGTTTGCCCACATGCAAATACGCATGAATGCACACACACACACACACACACACACACACACACACACACACACACACACACACACACACACACACACACACACACACACACACAGGATTATAGACTACAACCAATGAACATACGAGTTTCACAGGATTATATGTATCTTGTTTGAATATCTATATACTGTATATATGTAATGAGTATATGTATATATATATAAATATATATATATTATATATATATACATGTACGTACAGTATATACATATATATACATATATATATACATATATATGTATATATATACATATATACATATATACAGTGCTCGACAAGGATGTACGAACGGTTAGCGAGAATGAGTGATGAGGAGTGTTGAGGACTGTTTTTGCTGAAATGCACAATTTTATATAAAAATAGCATATGGTTGCATTATTTGACCTATTTTCTTTAAAATGTGTGATTTCCATGTAATTTGATCAAAGAGAAGTTACGTTTTTATCCTCTACAAAATTACCAACCACATACCGTCCGACTCACTAATTGCCGACCTCAACCAAACAATGACGGTTTTTGCTCAAATGCACAATTTTATATAACAAATTAGCATATGGTTGCATTATTTGACCTATTTTCTTTAAAATGTGTGATTTCCATGTAATTTGATCAAAGAGAAGTTACATTTTTATCCTCTGCAAAATTACCGACAGCTATGAATACCGTCCGGTTTTTCCTAAAATGCACAATGTTATATAAAAAATTAGCATATAGTTGCATTACTTGACCTATTTTCTTTAAAATGTGGTGTGTTTTTCATGCAATTTGATCAAAGAGAAGTTGCATTTTTATCCTCTGCAAAATTGCCGACCGACTCGCTCAGTCAACCAAACTCGAACAAGAACGGTTTTTGCTAAAATGCCAGACTTTACATACAAAATTAGCATATAGTTGCATTATTTGACGTATGTTCTTTAAAATGTGTGATTTATATGCAATTTGATCAAAGAGAAGTTACGTTTTTATCCTCTGCAAAATTACCGACAACAGCTATGAATACCGTCCGACTCACTCATAGCCGACCAAACTCGAACAAGGACGGTTTTTGCTGAAATGCACGATTTTATATAAACAAATAGCATATGGTTGCATTATTTGACCTATTTTCTTTAAAATGTGTGATTTCCATGTAATTTGATCAAAGAGAAGTTACGTTTTTATCCTCTGCAAAATTGCCGATCACAGCTATAAACACCGTCCGACGGTTTTTGCTGAAATGCACGATTGGTGAAATTGCATGAAAATCACACATTTTAAAGAAAATAGTCGAAATAATTTAACTATATGCAATCTATTACACTAATAACACAATAGTAAGAAACTTAATAGAGTGTAGTTTGATCCATACCACCAGTGATCATAGATGGCGGGCTGGACGAATCATAGCTGTGGTCGGTAATTTTGCAGAGGATAAAAACGTAACTTCTTTTTGATGAGATTATATGGAAATCACACATTTGAAAGAAAATAGGTCAAGTAATGCAACCATATGCTAATTCTTTTATATAAAATTGTGCATTTGAGCCAAAACAGTCATTGTTTGGTTGAGGTCGGCAATTAGTGAGTCGGACGGTATGTGGTTGGTAATTTTGTAGAGGATAAAAACGTAACTTCTGTTTGATCAAATTACATGGAAGTCACACATTTTAAAGAAAATAGGTCAAATAATGCAACCATATGCTATTTTTTATATAAAATTGTGCATTTCAGCAAAAACAGTCCTCAACATTCATCACTCATTCTCGCTAACAGTTCGTACATCCTTGTCGAGCATTGTATGTATATATATATATATATATATATATATATACATATATATATATATTATATATATATTATATATATATATTATATATACATATATATATATATACATATATATATATATATATATATATATATATACATATGTACATATATTTTTATATATACACAAATATATGCATATATCAAGGACTACTATTACACAGGACGTGCGCACCCAGATTCCTGGGTCCGCTAGCGGAGGCCATTGCTTTCTTTGTAACCTAACATTTTATATTGGACAAATATATCAACTATTGACTTATTCAATGCAGTATAAGTTAATATAAAGTTTTATAGTGAAATTAGAAACTATTTTTAAGGCACTGTTATGCTTTGAAATGCCAATTTTAGCCGGACTTAACAGGTATTATTGTCTTGTTCAGCATCATCAGTTTCTCAAGATGGTTCAGAACCTGAGGCCAAGTTATATTCCTCCATCCAGAAAAGATATTGCTGATAAGTACTTGAATCTTGTGTATGAAAAAGAATATAAAAAGTGTGCAGATGACCTGAATAATGAAAATGTATGTCTTTCAATTGATGGGTTGTCTAACATCCATAATGAGCCCATAATATGTGTCACTCTAACAACATCCACTGGTCAGATTTATTTAGTTGACACAATAGACACATCAGTGAATCCTCAAACTGCTGAATATCTTCTACAACTTGTACAAAATTCGATCAAAAAGGCTGAACAAGATTTTGGTTGTCACATTGGAAGTGTTGTGACAGACATTGCAGCAAATGTCACCCAGATGAGAAAACTCTTGGAGGAATCGAGTGAACCTGAGCATACCGTCCTCACATACGGCTTATACCGTTCCTTGTATACTTGTGGCAAGTTTATATAACACTGCTCCCTATATTGATATGCTAAAAATGTCCTTTAGCAATCAGATCGCATATCAGATAGCAATCCCACAATATTTAAAATCTATAAAAAAAATCTATTTAAATCAAATAAATCTGATTTAGATTAAAAAAAATCTATTTATATTAAAATAAAAAAAATCGTCAACCCTGGTGTCCACTAACCTCATACAATAATACCTGTTAAGTCCGGCTAAAATTGGCATTTCAAAGCATAACAGTGCCTTAAAAATAGTTTCTTATTTCACTATAAAAGTTTATATTAAGGGGAGATACCTCTGCCAGATCTAAACACATTAAAACTAACCCAATCATCTTAACATTCTACACGATGTCAAGGATACTTGGAGATCAGAATAGTCAAAAAATTAAAGCGATCCATTAAATATATATATTCTCTCTATTTGTTTATTTATCTAGATAGCAGTTACTCTTTAAGTATGAATAACTAGTTCCCATTTTCTTGATTTACAAAGCAAAGACATTACCTATCCATTAAATATATACATTCTCTCTATTTGTTTATTTCCATTAAATATATGTATTCTCTCTATTTGTTTATTTATCTAGATAGCAGTTACTCTTTAAGTATGAATAACTAGTTCCCATGTTGCTTGATTTACAAAGCAAAGACATTACCTGAACACTCCTACAAACTTTGTG
>NC_134777.1:132425513-132428013 GCF_046742065.1 Oratosquilla oratoria
AACAAGAAGACGAAAACAAGAAAGACCAAGAACAGGAAGAAACAGAGGACAAAAACAAATAGAGGAAGAAGAAAAGAGAGTAAAGGACGAGATGAACAAAGATATAGAAAATAAGAAGAGAGGAAGGACCAAGAACAGGAAGAAACAGAAGATATAGAAGATATAGAGGCAAACAGAGAACTAAGAGGAGGCAGAGGAAGAAGACATGCAATAGAACGAGATAAACAAGGAAGGGGAGGAAGATATGGAAAGAAAGAGTAAGGAAAAGCGAATAAAAAAAAGAAAAGAAAAAGTATGATACTCTTTCCATATAATTTTCTTATTGCATGATATCAACAACTTACAAATGACCACAGACTACTACTAGAGCTGAATGGAATCGTCATAATTAAAACAACTAATAAAGTGTTACGTTGGAAAGATTAATTAACAAGCATGAAAAAATCAATAATTAACAAGCATGTACTCATTAATAAACAAAGTACCACTGAATAAACTTGAAATTAACTAGAAGAAATACTAAGAGGCGTTTCTACAGAGTTCATATCTGAGTTAGAAGGATTAAGAAAAGGAATCAGTGTATTTAAACAAGAACAGGACTGTTCACTTCGAAAAATTATGTGACGTCATAAGGTGCATCAACTGACCTGAATACCTGAAGTGAAGTGACCTGTTCTTATGCTGACCTTGGATTAGTCAATATGTGTGATTTCGATGCCCAGTAGCTACACGAGGGTACGCACATGTACACATACAAACACACACATGAACACAAACGAAAATATACATACTCGTATGCATGGTTCATTTTCAGATTAAAAAAATCTGTCTGTAGCTATTTAAAATGCTTATATTTATTTATGAATTAATCAATATCTGATATATATATATATATATATATATAAATATTATATATGTATATACACATACTTTTTTTTCAACCACATTAACTTTTCACTTTTAATTCCATATCATTACGATCGAGACTGTTCACTTTGGTACGTCTGAGCTGGGTTCGAGTCCTTGGCTTCACTGCGTATAAGTTTCCGCATATGTCTCCGTCGAGCTCATTGTCAGTCTCGATCGTGATGACATGGAATTAAAAGTGAAAAGTTAATGTGGTTGAAAATAGATTAATATCTGCACTGGGGACCATTCAGTGTATATACTGTATATATATATATATATATATATATATATATATATATATATATATATATATATATATATATATAAACATGTGTTTGATGCACTATGTTCTTGGATCACGCGTTGGACTCGTGATCTTAAGTTATTACCCTCCTATATGACAGCTCAGACCTCATATGTAACCGATCTATGGGTAATATTGTGACCTTATATTCGTACATACACACCCCCAACTCCCCGCCTACTAGTTGGAGTAACGGTTCGTACCGCATCGATACTGAAATAATTTCAGCCCTGGGAGGGATTTGAACTCGGACCGCTGGAGTAGCGGTTGCGAACGCTACCACTGCGCGTGTGTACGTGTATGTGTGTGTGTGTGCGCGCGTGCGTGTACACACGTATGCACGTATATAAAAATTGGAAAGTGTGAAGATGTCCAGGTCAAGAGGCTGTGAAGAATAAAAAAAAAAAAAAAAAAACATACCCGAGTCTCGTCGATGAAAAAAGAAAAAGAATGTGTGCGTGTGCGTATGTGTGTGTGTGTGTGTGTGCATTTGCGTATGTGTGTTTGCGTGTGTGTGTGTACGTGTATAATAATGAAGGCACCGTGAATTTGTACATTCTTCCGAAACTAAAAATTCTTTCATTGTTTATCTTGGCGTTGAAATCTCTAGGACGAGAGGTTGCCAAGTAAATACACGAACAATAATTGATGGTATCCCTTGTAAATTTTTTGTAAAATTAATAAGTCTGAGTAGATTATTTATATTTTGTCTTTGAGGGGAAATATTACGGACAGAACTTCGGGATGGCTATGGGGTATCCTCTTTCACCAGTTTTAGCTAACATCTACATGGAATATTTTGAAAAATATTTATTACCAATTATTAAAGATGAAAAAATTATTTGGTTCAGATACGTAGACGATGTTTTGTGTTTCTGACTTGATAACCTATCTACTGATGATTTCCTTATTAATCTAAATTCATTGGTACCCTCCATCAACTTCACTCTTGAAATAGAAAATAACAACAGCTTGCCTTTTTTGGATGTTGAAAAAATTAGAGATAATGGTATTCTGAAAACAAAAGTCTATAGGAAACCTACCAACAATCTTTCCTATGTTCATTTTTATTCTAATCACCATATCAATGTAAAAATATCATTTTTATTTCCACGTACTTGAGAGCTTACAGGATTTCAGATCCTGAATTTATTGATGACGAAATTAGAACTATCCGGATTATTGGGGAAAAGTTCAAATATCCCACTCATATTCTTAATCAATGTCACAATACTGCCAAGAAACGTTTTTACAAAGCACACAATCAAGAACAAGAAAACCATAAAC
>NC_134777.1:132430783-132443283 GCF_046742065.1 Oratosquilla oratoria
ATTCACACAAGCCACTAAATTATTTGGAAATAATTAAACAGGATATAAAATAGGTGGGCTTGCGAATTCAGCCCACACAGGATTCAGTCCACTTTTAAATGACTAAAAATAATGGCGTGAGATTTGGGTTAGGTTAGGCTAAATTCCCTTTGGGCTGAATCCCATGTGGTCATGAATTCCAATGGAACCTATGATTTTTATTACACAATGTTGAATGAAATGAGAATAACAATCAATGTCTTAGGCACCAAAGTTGAGTGGATTACAGTATATTATAGTGTTATAGTCATTACCCAAAATTTAGAAGTAATGAAGTTGAAGTATCATCTCTTTAGGCCTTCAACTTTTTTATTGCACATTGCTCTCCATTGTTCACCAATTTTAATATAGTTGCGTAATGGAAAAGGGAGAAATGCACCACAATATAAAGTAAAATTATTTACCTGGGTCATCAATTTTCTTTCTGCTATGCTGTGGCTGACCTTGGCGATTTATCTCTTGTGGGAATATTCAATCTTGACACAATGCCCTGTAGTTCCTGGCTGCAGTCTTTGCATTTAGCTCGGTACCCTTTGCCAGAAGTTGTTGGTAGTTTTTCAAGATAATTCCAGACAGGATAATTTTTTCTGCCTGAAGGAACCACTCTGCCAGGTCCAGAAGACATCTTTACTGGTCGATTCCAAAAGAGCAACTGACTCAGTGAGAAGCTGCTTACCTAGAACAAGTTTCAACAATAATCTCGTTGAAACTTGTTGTGGGCTTCACAGGCTGCACATATAGACTTATGCCGTTCCTTGTACACTTGTACAAGTCTATATAACCCTGCTCCTTATATTGATGTGCTAAAAATGTCCTTTAGCAATCACCCCCCCCCCCCCCCCCCCCCCCCCCCCCCCCCCCCCCCCCCCGCTGCATAGTCAGATAGCAATCCCACAATATTTAAAATCCATAAAAAATCTATTTGAATCAAATAAATCCGATTTTTTATATTTTTAAAAACATAAAAAAATTGCCAACCCTGGTGTCCACTAACCTCATACAATCATACTTGTTAAGTCCGGCTAAAATTGGCATTTCAATGCATAACAGTGCCTTACAAATATTTTCTTATTTCACTATAAAATTTTCTATTAACTTAAACTACATTGAATAAGTCAATAGTTGATATATTTGTCCTATATACATTGTTATGTTTCTAGTTTTGATATATTTGTCCAATATAAAAATGTTACGCTACAAAGAAAGCAATGGCCTCCGTCAGCGGACAAGGGAATCTGGTGTGGCGCGATGTCCTGTGTAATAGGTAGTCCTTGACATCTTACATACAGATATATTATATACAATATATAATATATACTACTATAGTAAGAGAGTTATATATATATAAAAAACCTATACACTATATACATACATATTTATACATATATATAAAGTATATACACATACCACCATACATATATTACATACATATGTTATAAGATACTATACACATATATACACATAAATACGATATATATACACATATTACACATATACATACATATATATAGACATAGATTTTTACATATATAGACACAGATATATTATATTATATACACCTATATTTTATATATATTAAACATAGATATATACATATATAGACATTATATTACACACATATTATCTACATATATTAACATATATTATTATACAGATATACACACATATATAATATATCATTATATACACACATATATTCATAGATAGATACATATATAGCATATATAGTATATTTTACAAGAGATATCAATAACACATAGTGTACGTATACAGATTATATAAATACACATATACATATATAATATTACAGACACACACACTCACTCACACATATATTTTTATGATATATATATATATATATATATATGTACAAATATATTACAGGACAATCATTGATATATTCATATATATATCACATTATATATACACATTCAACACATAGATATATTACACGATTTATTAACACACACATAGATTTGGATAATTAGAGAAAGCTATAATACTGTGTATACATACATAAGATTTATATTTATGGATATAGAGGTATTAAGGTATAGAGGTATATAGTTATAGTTGATATAGGTAGAGTTTTATATGTAGGTATATATGTATATATATATACACAATATACAGATTTAGTTTATATATATTAAACATACATACAGATATATACATATATAAACACACTCTCATATATGATATATATATATAGGTCATAGATATTGGATACTTATATATGCATACCTTACATATATGTTACATACATATATATTCATTTGAGTTATGCATAAACATATTGATGTAGTTGGCATAGTCAGTAGGCTTTATACAAATAGCATATACACATAGATATAACATATATTATTTATACATAATATTCAGACTAACAATATATATACACATATTATAGACACAGTATAGATATGACATCTATATGTAGTTTCAAGATACATATATTTGACATGATAATTTATATACATATATATTGTATACATATTATAACATTTATAGAGACTATATATGACATTTAATATATACTTATATATGGTTTACATATATATACATATATGTGATACATATATATGGTAGTGTTACATTAATATAATTATATACATATATATTTGTACTATAGATTATACAATATCTACTTATACATTGATAGTTTGTATCAGTTTATATAAATTTTAGATAGACATATATAGTTTGTACATATATATAACATATAATTTTATATTTATACACATAGATTTATAGTTCATATATTGATTTATGGACTTATATTAGAATTATATAGTTTTTAAATATATATACATTAATTATATATATATACATATCGAGTATAATTAATTATATATATATTACATATATTATATATATTTATGTATATAATTATATAATATATATACCAATAAATATATTATATTATAATATACACAATATATACATACACATATATATACATCTATAAACACAATGTATCATATACACACAAATAATATATATAACTATATAATCTGAGTATACATATATATACATCTATACATATACATATAAAATACATATCTATACATTATCCATATATATAAAATACATATACATACTATATATACTAGTTATCATTTGCATATATACTATATACATAATTATCCATATACATATATACATATAGTATACATTATACATACATACATATAGATATATATATACATTATACATATCTTAACATATATATACATATCATATAGTATACCATCTACATATATATCATATATTAAATTATATTCATATAAGCAATATATATAATATACATAGTATTATACATATAGCATATATATCCATATACATATTATATCCATCTAAACATATATATATACGATATACAAATATATATATACATATACATATATATATACATATACATATATGTAGTACATCTCTATATACATATAATAATACATATATATATACATTATAACTAATATACATAGTATATACACTATAGCATATATATACATATAATATTAGTATTACATATACATATATATACATATACATATATACAGTATACATTATAACTAAATTAATATATTATAAACATATCTGACATTTATATACATACATACATATATTACTCAACATATATATAATATATATCTATTACATATACCATATATACTATATACTATAACTTATATATACATATACATATATATACATATACATATATATTCATATACAGATATATACATATGTACATATACATATATACATATACATAATACTATGCATACATATTTACATATCTATGCATTATAACATATATACATATACATACATTATTGCATATATACATATACATATATACTATATATATATTATACTCCAATATATATATATACATATATATATGTACATATCCATATTTATGCATATATATATACATTAGTACATATATATGCATATATATATGATTTATAATATATATATAGATATACATATATATATATAAATATATTATACATATACCATATAATATACATATACATATATACACACACACATTATTATAATATACAGTACACACACACACACACAACAACCACACACCCAACACACACACACAACACACATACTATATTATAAATATATATATATTATGCTTTACATACTTATTATATATCATGTTATATATACATAACTTATATATATATATATATATACACATGCATACAGATATGCATATATATATATATATACATAACATATATCACTGATGAGAAATGTAGTAACACATTTGTAAATCACAACTAATACCAGAGTCAGATGAAAGAAAGAATTGAGTAAGCGAAACTATATATTTCGTTTACTAACTGCAATCCTCTTCAGTGGTATAGTTTCGCTTACTCATCTTTCGTGCGAATGTGGTTTTAGTTGTAGTCCTAGACTCTTGGACCGGGAGATGGACCTCATCAAAAGGCAACTTTTGAAGTTGGCATACCCGTCCTGGTTCCTGGATCAAGCCCTCAGCAAGGGTAGAGCCAGCCACCATAAATCTTCAGTTCCTACCACACAACCCTCCTTCAAATATGTTTTAATAATCCCCTAATTCCAAACAAGTGTCTCACAGTTGCCTTCCATTACCCTACAACTGTACACAAACAAATTGTTATTTTCATCAAAGGTTAAAGGGAACTGAGGTTACAGGAGTGTATAGCCTTCCTTGTAAAGATTGTGATTTAGTGCACCTTAGTCAGACCGGCAGTGATCTTAGTACCAAATTAACGGAGCACAAAAGGCCCATTAGGTATACCCAGGAAAATTCCGCTGTGTTCCAACATGTCAGTATCAAAAATCATAGTCTTGACCGAGACAAGGCCAAAATTCAGGTTGAAGTCCAACTGCAGCTTTAGAAGAAAAAAATGGTTGAATCCGCCTTAATCAAAGAATGTCCGAACTTGAACATCTCCAATAGTCAATGGTCCCCGGACATAATCTCATGGTTAGCTGTGAAAAGATCGCTCAATCAGTCCTAGAATCGTATTCGCTTTCTCAGAGGCTGAAATACACTGCTTGGATGATTTGAGATCGTTACTGATAATTACCACGAGATCCTTCTCACAATCCACTTTTGTTAACGAATTTCTAAATAACTCGTAATCGTACTTACGGCTATTTTTACCTATGTGCATAACCTTGCATTTACTTGTGTTAAATTTCATTAGCCACTTTTCAGACCATTGCTGTAATCTATCTAAATCTTCTTGAATTATTTTAAACATAACCATACACATTACACACACACACCGCACGCAGACATACACACACACACACACACCACACCACCCACACACAACACATCCCACACACACACACACCACACAACACACACACACAACACACACACCACACACACGGCGCTCTGTGGTTAGAGCTCTGGCCTGCTCACTACGGAGGTCCGGGTTGACTCTCGCCGGGGCTGAAATAATATCAGTAATCGCAGCGTGATCTGAAGGGGTGTTACTCCAACTCTCGTGGGTCGGGGAGGTTGGGGGTGTGTGGGTGTGGCAAGGGTCTTAGCATTAACCCATAGATCGGACCTAACGAGCTCTGAGCTCTCTTCCAGGAGGGAAATAGCTGTCGAACACGAGGTTCAACACCTGATCCAAAGACCAAGGTGAACTACACACACACACACATATAATTTATATATATATCTATGTCTATAAATATATATATATAGTATATATTATATATACACGCACATGTATTCATGTATGTATATAATACAAATGAAAAGAAAATTGAAAAAAAAAAGAAAACGGCCTGAATAGAAGGCTAACCTGGCGAGACACAACCAAATACAAAGTTGCACCAGGAAGAGGATTGAAGAGTATTACGAGGCAGACTTATGCTGATCCTGTTTCCACTCTTGGTGAAGTAGGTCAAAAAGTACTAAAGTTTATTTATATATTTTAAAATTAAATTATTTCGTCCTATATATCTAAGATATAGGTCAAAAGTACTAAAGTTTATCTATACATTTCAAAAATATAATTATTTCGTTTTATATATCTAAGTTAGGTATAGGTACGTTTCTATTCATATATCTAAATATGATTATTATTTTTGTATGAATAGCTATTGATATTTTATAGGTTTGAAAATAAATATATGATGTACATTTCAAATGTTAAAAGTATGTATATACATACTCATATACTGGTCATGTATGTATGTACATATGGAAGAATTATTACATATTTGTATGAATATATGTATGTATGTATGAACGCATGCATGTACATACTTGTGTACTGTTCATGTATGGATGCATGTATATGTATATGCAACGTTGCATGTGTGCATGCGAGTGAGGGCACATGGGCATGACACTTCAGGTAACGTCTATGATATTGCGCGGACTTTGTGGCAAGTCGTCCGCTTTTACGATAAAGGAAGTAATTTATTAACTGCCAAGGTGGTTATATAATTAGGTGACACTGGGAGTTATGTACACTTCTATAATAACCATCCCGATAATATAAAATATAGTATTGCCTCGGGTCTCTTTCTAAGGGCACTAAGACTATGCAGCCCATTATATTTGGAATCCGAAATTTCGACTTTAAGAAATCGGTAAAAAAGATGAGGGTACCCAGAATGGTTTATAAACAAAGGCCTAAGGCCAAAATCAGTTTCTATAAATCCACTTTCCACTCATCTCAGCATCACAAATGGAATAAGTATTGCCTAAAACTTCCTTATAATAAACCCACTAATGATTTCTCCCAAATGCTACCAAAAGATAACAAATATTATTTTCAGTTACCCCAATACAGAAGACATAAACCTTGGAGTTTATAAATTACCCTGCTCAGGATGTGAAGAAGTATATTGGGGACAAACGGGTAGAGAATTGCAAACAAGAATAAAAAAACATAAAAACTCAGTCAAATACGGAAACAGAACTCCGCGGTATTCCAACATGTCGCCAACAATAATTACCGCATAAATTGGGAACGATGCACAAATCATATTTAAATCTAGATATAGTTTTAAAAGGAAAATCATTAAATCTTCCCTGATCAAACAATTCCCTAACTTTAATATATCAAATGGACAATGGTCACCTGATTATATAACCACCTTGGCAGTTGATAAATTACTTCCTTCTATTGTAAAAGCGGACGACTTGCCACAAAGCCCGCGCTACTTTAAGTGTCATGTCCATGTTCCCTCACTCCACCCCTCTCCTCTGTATATAAGATATGTGCTTTCTCTTAACTTTGTATTCCGCTGAAGAGGATCACAGCCAGTGATCGAAATATAAGGAAATCGTTATTTTCTTTTTTCTTAATCCAATCAACAGTGTATTTTTAGTGTATTTACTGATGTGTTACGACATTACTTGGCAGTGATATATACACATATATATATATATATATATATTATATATATATATATATATTGTTGAGTTTGTGATAGGCCTTGTGATATGTTGACGTTTTAAATCATGTTCGTAATACAAAATATACAATACAGTTTAAGTAAAATTGTAAATAGCACAAGAAAAAATTATGTCGACGTGACGTTATCATCTTATTTATAAACGTTACTATCTAAAATTTTCTTATGCATAAAAAATTTAACCTTCATTTTAATCTCTCCACAAACGGAAAAAATAAAATTGAACAAAAATATAGTCAAGGAAATTGCGTTTCAAATGGTTATCTTATGAATTACATTATATAAGTCTATTCATGCATTTACTGTCATTTACATAAGAAACTGGGGGAACTTAATATGACGTAAACGTACATATCGGTATTTGCAAACATGTGTGCAAGCACACACATGCGCACACACTTTAACGTATATACATATATACACATGTAAACATACACACACACACACACACACACACACACACACACACACACACACACACACACACATATATATATATATATATATATGAATGTGTATGTACACACAAACACATGCACAGAGAAGTCAGAGTCCTTTCTACCTTTCTTTGTTTCTTCTTCGGAGACTCCTGCTGTTCTTTACGAGGCGAAGAAGAAGAAGAGGAAGAAGAGGACTCGCTTTCCTGCTTGTCCTTCGTCCCAAGCACTGCTTGCCTCAATGTCCTCACATTCTCCTTCACACTGCTCCTGCTCACAAGCTCTCTCACAGACTTCCCACTCTCTTTGAGCACACTCTTTCTCACCGAAGCTTTGAGGGACCGAAGGTTCTCCTTCACTACGAATCGAACTGCAGGAGACGGTCGCTCTCGAGTTCTGTCCTTCTCGAGATGGGTCATGACCGCAACTGTCCCTCGAGGATTTGCTGCAGCGTCGAGACGTCGAGGCTTAAGTGACTGAGTGGAGGAGGAGGAGGAGGAGAAGGAAGAGGAGGAGGTAGAGGAAAAGGAGGAGGAGCCTGTGCCTCTCGTGACGGTTGGTGAAGTCTTAAGAAAGGGCTTCTTTAAGTTCTTCGATGATAAATTCCATCGCATAACGAAGATGATGTCTGCCTAGAACTTGGTGACCCCAAAGTGTTCCAAATAGAGAAAACGAAGTATGCTGTTTATGCATGATTAATATGGATTAAGTAATCAAGCTGGGCCAGCCTTTGCATGCCAGAGGTTCTTAGAGTTATGTATATATATATATATATATATATATAATTATATATATATAATATATAATATATATATATATTATATAATATATACATTTTATACATATATATATATATACATATATATATACAAATATAATATATTTATATATACAATATATATAAATATACATATATATATATATATGTATACATACATACATAATGTATTACAATATATGCACATATATATATAATATATATTTATAATAATATATATAATACCGTATATATATACCATATATATAATTATTGTATATATATATATATAAAATTCTTATATATATATGTATATATATATGCACATATGTATATATATATATATATATATTTAACATACATATATATATGTATATATATATATATGTATATATATGTATATATATATACAGTATATGTATATATATATATATTGAACATTTTTAGAAGCTCCGCCATGGGATACGAACCCTGACCCGTGCGTCGATAATCACGAGGCCAAGACGCTAGCGACCATGCTACATGGTGATGGTTCAAAAGGACTGTACTAGTCCCCGACCACGCTTCACGTAACATTGGAAGATCTAGTCTCATTTTCATCTAATCCCGTATTAGGCGAGCCCTCCGACAAGTTGTGTATGTTTAAGACAGATTGAACATTATTTAGAAGCTCCGCCATGGGATACGAACCCTGACCCGTGCGTCGATAATCACGAGGCCAAGACGCTAGCGACCATGCTACATGGTGATGGTTCAAAAGGACTGTACTAGTCCCCGACTACGCTTCACGTAACATTGGAAGATCTAGTCACATTTTCATCTAATCCCGTATTAGGCGAGCCGTCCGACAAATTGTGTATGTTTAAGACAGATTGAAAATTTTTTAGAAGCTCCGCCATGGGATACGAACCCTGACCCGTGCGTCGATAATCACGAGGCCAAGACGCTAGCGACCATGCTACATGGTGATGGTTCAAAAGGACTGTACTAGTCCCCGACCACGCTTCACGTAACATTGGAAGATCTAGTCTCATTTTCATCTAATCCCGTATTAGGCGAGCCCTCCGACAAGTTGTGTATGTTTAAGACAGAATTGAACATTTTTAGAAGCTCCGCTACATGGGATGGTTCAAAACCCTGTATCGTCGACGCTTCACGACAAGACTAGATCAGCTAGGACCATGTACATATGATGGTTCAAAAGGACTGTACTAGTCCCCGACAACGCTTCACGTAACATTGGAATGAGACTAGATCTTCCAATGTTACGTGAAGCGTGGTCGGGGACTAGTACAGTCCTTTAACCATCACCATGTAGCATGGTCGCTAGCGTCTTGGCCTCGTGATTATCGACGCACGGGTCTGGGTTATCCATGTGGAGCTTCTAAAAATGTTCAATGTCTTAAACATACACACATATGTGATATATACAAGATTATATAGTCTAAATATACTATATTAAATAATTATATATTTATAACCACAAGAATTTAAATGTATTATGTTTATAGTATATCATATTATCATCTCTATATATGTACTTCAATATATACTTGATATATATTATATATATGTATATCTATATTGTGTTCTTATGTTGTGTTCTATATAGTGTGTTATAGTGGTCTTATATATCTTTATATATTATATCTGTCATAGATATATAAATGTTCCTCTGTATTATATATACATAATCATATATGATAAATAATATCTACCTAATATACTATATAGTCATATATCATATATACATACATATATATACATTACGAAATTATAATATTATTGTATTAACTATAAATACATATATACATAAGACAGATATAAGATATTTAGAACATATATTGACAATTTATTTACATATATACATACATATATATATTATACATAAATTATATATCATATATACATATATAAATTATATATATATAATATGTGAAGGTTATTACATATATTTTATACACTTATTGATATAATATATTAATTCATTTTTATATACAACATATATACATAATATATACATTATATATACATATATATATACATATACTATATTATTATACATCATATATATATAATATATATATAACATACATATATATACATTACATATACATATATATAATACATACATATTATATTTACATATATATCTACATACATTATACAACATAATATATATACATATATATATATATACATACATATATATATCATACATATATTCTATATACATACATTATATATTGTATACATACATATATATATATACATTTATATATATAATACATATATATATATACATACATATATATTATATACATACATATATATATATATATATATACATTACATATATATATATACATACATATATATATATATACATACATATATATATACATACATATATATATATACATAATATATGTATACATACATATATATATATACATACATATATATATATACATACATATATATATTTACATACATATATATATACATACATATATATATATATTACATATATATATACATACAATATATATTATACATATATATATACATATATAAAACATATATAATATACATATATATATATTTATACATATATATATATATACATTTTTATAACATACATATATATATATATATATATATATATTATATAATATTTATACATTTTTATATACATTTATATATATATATATATATATACATATAATATAGATTACATATATATATAATACATTTATATACATATACAATATATATATACATATATATATATATATATATATATATATATAATATTATATATTATACATTTTATATATATACATATATTACATATATATACAAATATACATATTATATATATAATATATATATACATATATATATATATACATTATATATATATACAATATATATATAATATATATACATATATATACATATTTATATCTACAGATATATATATTATATATTTTATCCTTATACAATATATATTACATATTATACATATATACATATATATATACATATATATATATATATATACATATATATATACATATATATATATATATAACACATATATACCATATATATATACATACACACACACATATTTATATATATATATTATATATATATATATATATATATATATATTTATACATATATATTATATATATATATACATATATATATATATATTATTATATATAATTATATATATATATTATACATATTATATATTATACATATACATATATATATTATATATAATTCATATATATATTTATTATATACATATATATATATTATATATATACATATATATAAATATATAACATAAATATATATATATTATATATGTACATATATATATATATTATACATACATACATTTTATATTATATCTTATACATTTACATACTTATATATATATTATACATAAATATATTATAATATATATATATATATTTATTATACATACATATATATATATATATTATATACATATATATATATTATACATACATACATATATTATATATATTATACATAATATATATTTTACATATATACATATATATACATTATACATACATACATATATATATATTAGCACTAATGTAATAGCACATTGGTAAAATGAAACTTGTTACCCACTGTAAATCAGAAAGATACAGTTAAAAGGTATATATATGGACAGGGAGAAACAATTACGCGGACAAGGGGACTCAGATATTGGTATGTGGGAATCTGTCCTGCTGCTTTCATAATTA
>NC_134777.1:132458283-132465783 GCF_046742065.1 Oratosquilla oratoria
AACATGCGTAGATAATACGCATTTTCGGTACAGTAAACCATCTATCTTGAGATACTGGAAGGAGGAACCATTCTTCGTCTGATCCATCTCCTCAGATTTTGTTTTATCCCACAATCCAGCCAGAGTGGGACAGGATTCCTGTAGACTACAGAACTCTTCAGGGGTAACAGACAGGGGTTGAAGGGCAGGCATCTGAAGAGGATGAACTCTCTTCATCTTGGACCTGCGAGTCTCGACAGCGTTGATCTGGAAAGTGGACTCTTGAGTTAATGTAGGAGGTGGGACCGTCTTCGTGATAGGGGTAGCGGCGGCAATGGATGTTTGCATGCCTGTAGGAAGAGTTGAATGTGTAGTAGTGTCTAAAGAGCTAGCATGGGGTTTGAAAAGAAAGGGGTCAGGTTTACTAGGATCCCGTGCCCCAGGAACGTTGCCGATCAAGACGCTTGCGCACTTCATAGGGGCTCTGACTGCGTCAACCCATCCCTCGTAGTATGGACAGCGGATATAGCAGCGGACAACAAGAAACTCGTTAACTCGTCCCAAAAAGTCTGCTACAGATACCTTTGGGCACAGGGACACATCTGCGTCTGGGACAGCTTCTTCGGAGACCAGGACACAGTTGCATCCAGTGTCCCTGACTATGGTAGAAGTCCAAGAGCCATTGATAGTTCCTGCAACGGTGAAACATGGGGTGGTCCTGTTACTCATGCAAAACCCTACCTTGAATTGAGATTGGGCCTCTTTTGTCTTTGAATGCACGGGGATTCTTTGGACAACGAGATCGATGATGTCCTTCTTCGCCACAGTTGAAACACCTCATGGGCGTACGGAAGGCACCGCCTTTTGTATCTTGATGGGTTGAGCCATGGCTAGGGGGAGGTAAAGATTCGGCCACATTAGTTTTCCTACGAGGAAAAGAAGTCTTACCGGAAACATAGTTAGTATTCGGCTTTGGATAGGCCTTATGGGCGGAGGCCCAATCATCCGCCTTTGCCACCGCCGATTCTAGGGAGGTTACACTCTGTTCCTTGATGAAGAGGCGTATATCTGGAATGAGAGAAGCAAGGAACTGATCTAAGACAACAAATTGTCTTAGAGCTTCGAATGTCTTGGGGACCTTGCACGCCTCCAGCCAGTTGTCGAATAGCTGTCGTAGACGGGTAGCAAATTGTCGGTAATTTTCCCCGACGCGAATCTTGTCGTTCCTGAAGTCCAATCTATAGCGTTCGGGAGTCTTGTCAAATCCTGTGAGCAATGCATGCTTAAGGAGGGAAAAATTGCTTATCGTTGCCAAATCAAACGTAGAATACAATTCAGCAGCCTTACCTGTTAATGTGCTGCCCAACCTGGCGGCAAGCGAATCTTCCTCAATTTGGAGCAGGTTTGCTACCCTTTCGAACCTAGAGAGGTACGAGGCTATGTCTTCTCCTTCTTGGTACATGGGGAGGTCGGGCCGCTTGACGAAGATGTCCTGGCTAGTAGGCTGGTAACGGGAGTCGGGTGCAAGTTTGGCAAGCTCAATTTCCTTTTCATGTTGTAATTTAGCCATCTTTTCTTCGTGTTCTCGCTGTTCCCTCTTTTCTTTCTCTTCATGTTCTCGCTGTTCCTTCTTTTCTTTCTCTTCGTGTTCTCGCTGTTCCCTTTCATGTTCTCGCTGTTCCCTTTCGTGTTCTCGCTGTTCCTTATCCCGTTCTCGCTGTTCCTTATCCCGTTCTCGCTCGCGTTCTTTGGTTCTTTCATCCCTTTCAAATGCCTGTTGATTTAAAACAAAGCGGCCAATATCGTCACCTTTAAAACCGATGGATTCGGCCTGGGCCTTGAGTTCTTCGATAGAAGTAAACTTAGACATTCTTGGGAGTATGGCTACGATTAACAAAATACTAAGACAATAAACAGCACAAATTAAGGTCAAGTACAGAGGAAAAGTTGTGTAACTGAAGTTAACGAAAAATATAAATACACCAAAATTTCAATACGGAACAAACTATGGTCGTCCAGCTGACGAAAGGACTAACTGTCCTAAACAACACCCTACTGACTAAACAAAAACGACGTAGTAACTGGAGCTTTTTGCTTCCGTTGCTACAGTACTACGTAGACTGACCGCCTAGAATCACTCTGAAAGACAAACAACTTAAATGGACAGTTTGCACGCTCAAAGTGCCACAAGCATAGTCGAGCAAAATGCCAAGATGGCAGAAACCACTAGAAACGACAATTTAAATGGACAATTTGCACGCTCAAGGTGCCTCGACCACAGTCGAGCAAGTGTCAAGACGACAGAAATCACTCTAAACAAATTCAAATGAACGGTTTGCACGCTCAAGGTGCCAACAGACAAATCACCAACCTTACGAGTCGTTACGAGTCTAGTCCTGTCACGGTCGCCACATGTAAAGGACCAATTAGGTCCTTTAGTTCTGAAACTAGGTGCGGACCACCACAGCCTTCTTCAGAACTCTCGGTTCGTTTATAGACTCGTAGGACAAGCAAGAAAACACAGGATTGCACTGGAAGTTTATAATTCTGGTCCTTCCACAATGCACTATCAAATCAACTTGAAGAATAGGGAAAAATAACACCAACTGTTTCACCTTAGGTCAGTTCGGTCGTAGCTCACTCGAATTGTCTCCACATGTAAACACTTAAACTACTCGTAGAAAGCTTCGGCAGATGATCAGGGTTTTGGAGCTGAGCGATGACGACTCTGGCAGAGCAGAAGGCAAAGTTGGAGACAAACGACGTCCAGTCGATGTAACACGCCAGTATTAGAGTGAAGAGGGAGTAGTGGACTAGGTGCAGTCACCAAGTTCTCTCTGCTAAACCCATGGCTGTCCGGGACGCACGTAACCTCGGTCGTCATACGTGGCAGCTCGTTTCAAGTAAAGCTTCGAAGCGCACTCGAACAGTGCGCTATTTAAGAGGGCTGGTTGTTTAGACGATTAAGTGGCGATTTTCCCTTACACCAGCTCGTCTTCGAGTATTGGTTTCTGTCGAAGATTTTTCACTCTCTTCATTGTGGGTGCTTATGAGTGATGTGACTTAAGAGGCCTAATCTATGATGGAAGAGACGCAAGTAGTATTCAGAGGGTAGGGTAGGAGTGGGTCGGGGTTGTTCTGCTCTCTTCCTTCTTCTTCTCCTTCTTTTTCTTTTTGGCTCCTTGTTTTCTTTCTTATTCTCCCCAAAGGTCGCGATACACACATATATATAACATATATATACATACATACATATGTATATACATATATATATATATACATATACACACATACACATATATATACATATATAAACATATATATACATATATAAACATATATAAACATATATAAACATATATACACATATAAACAGATATATACATATATAAACATATATATACATACATATGTATATATATACATACATATACATATATATATAGTTGCAGAAGAAGACCTCTAAAAACTGCATAAGTGCCCTGGAGTTCATAAACCCTAATTCAGTGTCTCTGCCGAAGGATGCATGTACGAGACGGTCACCGTGGTTAGAGTTGGCCTGAAGCTCTGACGCTTGCAAGTCCATTATGGTGTTATCACACTGGGCTTTTTTCTTCCGACTGTTGGGGCAGATTTGCAGCCCTCAGCTCTTCGGAGAGACTCTGAAATGCTGGAGAAAAATAATCTTCCTCCAGCATATCAAATGACATTCCACATATTTTTGCTGAGAAAGCAAAATAGTTGGCCATAGTGGTTTTACGGCGGAAAAAGTGCTGTAGGTGGGCGGTACTGCCGATGAATCCGATGTTAGAGGAAAAATAGCTCAGTGTGATAACCCCTCTCTGGACTGAACCTCATTACCATGGTGCCCAACTTTACAGATTTATTTCTGGCTAAAGAAAAATAATTTAATCACTTGACGGCATCTACATTAATCTAGAATCAGTTTCATTCTAGGTTCTTCCCTTAGCTGAAGAAAAGCGTTTGGTATTAACAAGAAAAAGTATGTCGCTCCATCATTGCAAGACTGTCGTAACTCAAATTTCGTGATTTTTCAGGAGAAGCATTTTAAAGTATCTAAATCCTATAACTTTAATAATTTTACCCTAAGCAATAAAACTTACCATCTTGATTAGGTAAATAGGACTCCACTTAGACTTACGACTTTATTACCAAAAGACGCAGAATTATTCGGCGTCCTTATAAACCATTGTAACTCTATACTTGAAATTTTTGAGTTACGACAGTCTTGCAATGATGGAGCGATGTATAGTTTGTCACAGTGTATGCTTCAGATCATTTTACTCTAAAGGAAGGGATAGTTGTGCGCCTCTATAACGCCTTCTGTCCCCTTTCTCCCCTCTACCTCTCCCCCCTCTCCCCCCTCTACCTCTCCCCCTCTTCCCCCCCGCTCCCACCTCTGTCCCTCTCCCACTCCCTCCCATCTTCGTCCATTACGTATATATCTCCAATAGCTCTCCTGTTCATACGAGTTTTTATTTTTCTATGTAAGAGCATAAGAATACTTAAATATATATAAAGAAAGAAAAAGGTGCATGCACACGAACGTGCACACACACACACACACACACACACACACACACACACACACACACACACACACACACACACACACACACACACACACACACACACACACAGAACGTGCACACACACACACACACACACACACACACATACACGTACACAACATCACACACACACACACACACACACACACACACACACACACACACACGTACACACGTACACACGTACACACGCACACACACAGACAGACAGACAGACAGACAGACACACACACACACACACACACACACACACACACACACACACACACACACACACACACACACACACACGACTCGGTGGCGCGGTTGGTAGTGTCTTAGACTGTCAGCACGGGGGTGACGGCGGTACCTGGTTCGAATCCTGCCCAGGGCTGAAATTATTTCAGTATCGCTGCGCTTCGAGTCGTTACTCCAACTCTCGTGGGCGGGGAGTTGGGTGTGTGTGTGTGTGTGTGTGTAAGGTCATAGCATTACCCATAGATCGGTCATACGAGCTCTGAGCTCTCTTCCGGGAGGGAAATAGCTGTCGATCTCGAGTCCAACACGTGATCCAAAAAAGACCAAAGTGAACACACACACACACACACACACACACACACACACACACACACACACACACACACACACACACACACACACACACAGATATATATACATGCACATACACGTACACACACACACACATCACATTCACACACACATTTACACACATATTCACATACACACATGCATGGACACACGCGCGCGCGGGCGGGCGCGCACGCACGCATGTACGCACGCACACACACACACACACAAATACACACACACACACACACACACACACACACACACACACACACACACACACACACACACACACACACACACACACACACACACACACACACACACACACACACACACACGTACACACACACACACGTACACACAAACAACTACAATGCATTATTTAATACAGTTTATCACATGTCGTTAGCACAAGTGTGGACACATCCATCCTCAGAGGGAGTGGAAATTCGTGATTGAGGGTTGATCACTCTTCTTTTGTCTTGGTTACACGCGAGGTGACCTCAAGAATGAAGACTGGGGAGGATCTTAGCCGAAAGAAACTAAGTATGGACGTAGGGAGGCCGCACGGAAGCACAATTTTCGTGAGCGATAGGAAACAATATACAAGATTTCTTGACGTCAAGGTCAGAGAGGGAAGGAGAGAAGATTTTTAGGAGGAGGAGGAGGAGGAGGAGGAGGAGGAGGAGGAGGAGGAGGAGGAGGAGAACGAGGAGGAGGAGTAGGAGGAGGAGTAGGAGGAGGAGGAGAACGAGGAGGAGGAAAAAGAGGTCATTAGGTTGGATAAAAAACAAGAGGAAGAAGACGGAAGAGTTCGAGAATGGAAAGGGGAAACGTGTCGAGGGAAATCTGAGGTAAAAGTTGGGAGGCGCAAAAGAAGGAGAAGAGTGGAAGATGGCACAAATGTGTCCGAATCGAAATGGGAAAAAGAGAAAGAGAAAGGAAGAGAGAAAGACAGAGAAAAGAAAAACAAAGGGAGAGGTAGGAAGAAAAAGAGTAAGAGAGAGGAAGAGGGATTTGAAGATGGAGATAGAGATGGAGATGAAAATGAAGATGGAAATAGAGAAGTTAGATCGATAGAGAGAGAAGCCCTCAAAGAGCCGCCAGTTGTTGCCAATGGCCTGGCTAACTTATCTTTTACTGCGGCTCCTGATCTATAAGGCAGAGCCGGCAGCGGCGGCGGGTGTTGCTGCTGCTGCTGCTGCTGCTACTACTTCCACTACTACCACTACTACTACCACTACTACTACCACTACTACTACCACTACTACCACTACCACTACCACTACTACTACTACTACTACTACTCCTACTCCTACTACTACTACTCCTCCTCCTCCTCCTCCTCCTCCTCCTCCTCCTCCTCCTCCTCCTCCTTCTCCTCCTTCTTCTCCTCCTCCTTTTCTTCCTCCTCGTCGTCGTTCTTGTTCTCCCTCTTCTTCGTCCTCCTCTTCCTCTTTCTCCTCACTGTCCTCCTCGTAGCCGTACTCTTCCTCATCATCTCTTTCTCCTTTTTGTTCTTCTCATCGTCCTTTTCATTGTCCTCCCAGTCGTCGTCATCCTCCTTGTTGTGATCCTCCTTGTCCTCTTCCTCGCCCTCCTCTTCATCTCCTTCCTGTGCCCTTTCCTTCTCGTCCTCATCTCTGTCGTCGTCCTCCCCCTCATCTTCCTTTTCATCCTTCCCCTAATCCCTTTCCTCCTCTTCGTCTACCTCCTCCTCTTCTTCCTCCTCTTCTTTTTCCTCTTCCTCTTCCTCCTCCTCCTTCTCCTCCTCCACTTCCTTCCAAGTCGTAAAGCTTCACATTTGCTAAGGCCTCGTTTGCAGCCTGCTTGGTAAGCGTACAGCTTCGGCAGAGTTGCTAAACTCCTAGTTAAGCTAATCTAGTTATGCAAGCCAACCTTTATCTACTGCCTCGTATCCACAGTCTTATTTACAAAAGCTCACTCTGTTAATGTAACTAGCTTTATGTCGCATACTAACGAAAGAAGTAGGTGTTAACTAATTTGACCCTATTAGCAACCGCTATGGAGCTACGGGTTTCCAGTTAGCGTAAGCTTCGTTGATACGGGACTAGTTTAGTAGCCGCTAGTGTTAGTTGCAAGTTAACTTATCCTGCAATTAAGTGTTGACACTAAGATAGTTTGGAGGCAAATTTACTATCTTTTCGTTGACATTTGGGCAAGTAGAGGGGTAATTTACAAGTCGCTTTTAGCACTCGTGGATACTAAAGCATCCCCTTGTCAACGAGGCTATACATCATTGTGCTCTTAAAGTAGTGCCCCGTTACCCTCATGTTGTATTGAAACAGGTTCATGGAGGTATCCAAAAAGACATCATGGAGGAAATATTAAATCAATA
>NC_134777.1:132470783-132480783 GCF_046742065.1 Oratosquilla oratoria
TATATATATATGTATATATATAATGTATCTATTATGTATATATACACATCTATATATATATTATATATATATATATATATAATGTATCTATACATGTATATATACACATCTAACATATATATATACACATCTAACATATATATATATATATATATATATATATATATATATATATATATATATATATATATATATATACACATATATATATGGGGTGGGTATATGCGGCCATACGCAAGAGTACGTACAAAAGCATACCTTCATTATACACCTAATACATATACGTGCGTACGTATGCGCGTGTGATAGCGGAGTGCAAAAAGGGCATAAGGCCAGGGAGAGCTGTGGAATACGGTTAGTCAAACACAGTTCCGGCCCGAGCGACATTTGCGGTCAGTCCCCGGTCCCACACTGATCGGGGGCTGCGTAGGAGGAAGTAGGGGATAAAATAATAGGGAAAAAAAAAAAAAAAAAAAAAAAAAAAAATATATATATATGTATATATATGTATATATATATATATATATATATATATATATACACATATTTATATATATCTATATTTATATATATATATTTATATATGTATTTACATATATATATTATCAATAATAAATTGATAAGTAAAATAACAAATAAATGAAGTAAAATAATTTAAATGCATTTATAATGAATATTGATCAATAGTTAAACAAACAATATACTTATAATGAATATTGATCAATGAATACATAAACAAGTACATACATATATTAATAGCTAATAGATGATAGATAAACAAATAGTTAAATAGATCAATATATTACTAAAAATGATAAAAATGAAAAATAATTGAATAGATACTCGTTCATAAATAAATAAGTAAAATTCGGAGGCACTTAGATAAAAAACAAAACGTAAATAAAAAAAATATATATACATATATATATATATATGTATATGTGTATTACAAATGTGGACGCATAAACAGAATTTGTAATACATGTATCCACTCACATTCACAGATGCGCACGCATACACAAAATATTTGTCCATACATATATATACATAAATAAACACAAAGCCGTATGCACGCGTACACTCAAACAACTGTTTGTGTATTCACCTTGGTCTTTGGATCACGTGTTGGACTCGTGATCGAAAGCTATTTCCCTCCCGGAAGAGAGCTCAGAGCTCGTATGACCGATCTATGGGTAATGGTATGACCTTACACGCACACACACACCCAACTCCCCGCCCACGAGAGTTGGAGTAACGACTCGAAGCGCAGCGATACTGAAATAATTTCAGCCCTGGGCAGGATTCGAACCCAGTACCCCCGGCACCACCGTCGTGAGAGTCTGAGCCTCTACCAACTGCGTCACCGAGTCATGTGTGTGTGTGTGTGTGTGTGTGTGTGTGTGTGTGTGTGTGTGTGTGTGTGTGTGTGTGTGTGTGTGTGTGTGTGTGTGTGTGTGTGTGTGTGCATGTATGTTTGTGTGTGTGTGTGTGCATGTATGTTTGTGTGTGTGTGTGTGTGTGTGTGTGTGTGTGTGTGTGTGTGTGTGTGTGTGTGTGTGTGTGTGTGTGTGTGTGTGTGTGCGCACGCGCAAGTATGTTTGTGTGTGCGTGTGTTTGTGTGTGTTGGCTGTCTAAGAAGATTATTACACATTCTATTCGTCTCAACCTAACCTAATCTAACATAAACAAACCTTATCAGACCTGCCCAGAGTAGCTCTTATTGAAATCGCCTAGTGTAGGCCTTATGGTCTCCTGCGATCTCCTTCACTCTAATGTTCTTGTTTTCTTACCTAATGTTACGTGACCTAACCCAATCTAACCTAACATGACCAAACCTAACCCAACCTGATGTAGCATAATCTAACCTAACCAAATCCAATGTTACCTAACCTAAACAACTTAACCTAATGTAGCCTAACCTAGCTTTATATAACCTAACATAACCTTATGTAACCTAATCTAACGACCCTAACCTAATCTAACTACTTTAACCCAACGTAACTTAACGTAACATAACGTAGCTTAGAAGAGACCTAATCTCTGTCCATCATGCAATAGAGGTGATGTCGTCGTGGGAAGATACAAAATTTTGATCTCTATGTACCCAACCTGGACCCAACTCTTCCTTCTTCCATACCAGACGGTCCGTTTCTCTCAACTCTTCCTACCGCCAGACGATTTTATTCACACCAAAGGCGTCTCCATGGTAAACACGTTATCACACTGGGCTATTTTTCCTCCGACTGTTGGTGCACGTTTGTAGCCAGTAGCTTTCGGGAAGGAATCTGATATGCCGGAAGAAAACAACTTTCCTCCAGCATAACAAATGACATTCTATGTAAATTGTTGAGAATACAAAATAGTATGATAGTGATTTTACACCGGAAAAAGTCCTGAAGGTGTTATAACCTTTCAGATAGGATCATCTCCCAGCGGTCCTTTTCCGAGTTCTGGAGGTGCGGGCCTAGAGGCTGGCATTCGGTTACCAAACTAAGGCCAAAACCTTGATCAAATTCGACAGAAGATGATCATGGAACCGGCGACTGATCTTTCCAACGTTCCGCCACAACCGAGAGGTCCATCTTGGGGTCCATAGACCGTTGCCAAGAGCTGTGGGGTTGCGGGTTTCCAACCAGTGATATTTTAGGTCATGATTATTACTGCGACAGCCTCTGCCAGATGAATAAAATCGTCTGACGGCCTGTCAGGGCGAAAGGGAGAGTACCACGAGGTAAGGAAGGCGTCAAATACGAATATTATCAACAGAATATCCCAAGTTGGGAAACAAAGCGTCATAGTCAGTATAAAAAACAAAAAGATGAATAGGTAAGAAAAACATAAATAAATCAACAAATAAATAGATAATGAAATAGACAAGAAAATAGATGAATATAATAAGTTGAATAAATTAAAGATATTAAATAGAAAATAAATCAATAAACGGATAAACAAGTAGATGAAAATAGACAAATAGATGAATAGGTAAGTATAATATTTTGAATAAGAAAAATAATTATGAAAGTAATTGAATAAATAGGTAAAAAATAAGCAGACAAAATAGACAAACAGATGAATAGGTAAATATAATAAACCAAATAGAACTACATAAACCATAATAAGATGAATAAGGTAAATTTATTTCATAAATTAAGTATAAGAATAGAGATGAACAAGTAAAAAACAACAGTTAAATAATAAACACACAAATAGATCAATATAGATCTAAATATATTCATCTAAATTAAGTAAATAAAAACTAGAAAGTTAAGGTAATTGGAATTGATAGATAACTGAATAAATAGATAAATTGAATAAATAAACGAATAGCAAACTATGGTAGTTACACAAATAATGGGAATATGGTGAAAGCTTGGCCGCAAGCCCTAATGGTGGCAATTAGACAAGTGTGTCATTGTTTGCACAGAAACAATGCCAGAATTAATATCATATTCAACGGTGAGCGAGAAAGTTAAGTTATAGATATGACGCGTAGAAGTAAAATAAATCAATAAGATATAACATGAGAGCGTGACACATGGCCGCATTTCTCAGGAAAATTGTTATGTTGGCAGCCCTGTCAAAGTTATAAGTATTGTTAAGTGAAAAAACCTACAATGTAAGAAACGATGCGTTAAAGTAAAATAAATCCATATGCTATAACATGAGAGCGTGACACATTGACCACATCTCTCCGGGAAATTGTGTCATGTTGGTATCCCTACAGGACACGGTTGTAGTCGCGTAGTATATGAGGCGTTTCCTGTTCATTAGCGGGTGGGACACATGCAGTAGGCCTGCTCACGCCTGCCAACCCTTCCGAAACAACCGCATCAAAACAACACTACGACCTCCTGTGTTATTTATTCTTATTCTTTATTTTTTTCGTCTTACTGCAGATATTTTTATGAACGAATGTAATGCATATAATTGGAACTACAATGAAGACGGAACAATTTGAAATACTATGAAATAAGAAGAAAATCTTGTAATCAGGAGTATCAAAAAGTGGGTTCCTTTGTGTACGTTCCCTCAAGCATACACACACACACAAACACACACGCCAACAGAACATACAGAATAAGACAGTAAGATGCAGAAAAAAGAGAATGGAGAGAGAGAGAATGGAGAGATAGATAGATAGATAGATAGATAGATAGATAGATAGATAGAGAGAGAGAGAGAGAGAGAGAGAGAGAGAGAGAGAGAGAGAGAGAGAGAGAGAGAATGGAGAGAGAGAGAATGGAGAGAGAGAGAATGGATAGAGAGAGAATGGATAGAGAGAGAATGGAGAGAGAGAGAATGGAGAGAGAGAGAATGGAGAGAGAGAGAATGGAGAGAGAGAGAATGGAGAGAGAGAGAGAGAGAATGGAGAGAGAGAGAGAATGGAGAGAGAGAGAGAATGGAGAGAGAGAGAATGGAGAGAGAATGGAGAGAAAGAATGGAGAGAGAGAGAGAGAGAGAGAGAGAGAGAGAGAGAGAGAGAGAGAGAGAGAGAGAGATAGAAGGGGAGAGAGAGAGAGAGAAGAGAAGAGAGAGAGAGAGAGAGATATGGAGAGAGAAAGAGAGAGAGAGAATGGAGAGAGAGGAGAGAGAGAGAGAGAGAGAGAGAGAATACAGAGGAGAGAGAGAGGAGAGAGAGAAGAGAGAGAGAGGAGAGAGAGTGAGAGAGAGTGAGAGAGAGAGAGAGAGAGAGAGAGAGGGAGAGAGAGAGAGAGAGAGAGAGAGAGAGAGGGAGAGAGAGAGAGGGAGAGGGAGAGAGAGGGAGAGAGAGGGAGAGAGAGGGAGAGGGAGAGAGAGGGAGAGGGAGAGGGAGGGAGAGAGAGGGAGAGAGAGGGAGAGATACAAAGAGGGAGACGGAATGTGATGCGTGAAAAAAACAAGAAGACATATACAAGAGAACACAAGATCAAACACATTTTAAACAAACCACACAAACATACAGGAAGATACAGAGTACAAGAAGCATTCTGACGGTGCCAAAGCCAAATACAAATATACCAATGTCATACCAGTTCCAGTGTGAATTCCCAGCTGACCTGGAGTCCATCTTTTGTCGCCAAGTCCACTAACAACCTTCAAGGACGCTCCACACCAAGACAAAGTATCGTCAACTTTCGTAAAAATTGTTTGAGTATAAACGACTTTGGTTAAAATCTTTCGTTTTTCGAATTTCCAAATGTCAAATTAGATTAGAGTTTTAGATTGAGAAGCTAAATGACAAACTAAGAGAATTTAAACCTAGAGAAATGATAGGTGTCAAGAAGAGGTGCCTGTTTTTGGGGAGGGTCTCACGGAGACGAATGAAATCGCCTGGCGGCAGACTGAACGTAGTTAAAGTACCACCAGGTTCGGAAGGGGACGAAGCAAGAAAAAACTGGGGTCTTGGTCGATCTAGGCTTGTTTCACACGTATCGACTTTTCGCCGTGCGTCATTCGCGACACGACGTCGTGTTCTCAAATGACCATGGATGTCTATAGACGCTTTCACACGTGGTCGTGACGTGTGAAGGTTTCCATGAACACCCATGGTCATTTGAGAGCACGACGTCGTGTCGCGCACGGCGCACGGCGAAAAGTCGATACGTGTGAAACGAGCCTTAGATTTCGTTCTGTCTCGTATCCGTCTCTCAAGACAAGATAATTGCTCAGTTTTGGTCACAAGAGAAAGTGGGTCTGCGCGTAGTCAAACCATCATTACCAACCTCCTCCTCCTCCTCCTCCTCCTCTTCCTCCTCTTCTTCCTTCTCCATCTTCGCGTCCTCGTCCTCCTCTTCTTTCTTCTCCATCTTCGCGTCCTCGTCCTCCTCCTCTTTCTCTTCTTTCTCCATCTTCGCGCCCTCCTCCTCCTCCTCCTCATTCTTCTTTTCCTCCTCCCACTCCTCCCCATTCTTTTTCTTCCTTCTCCTTTCCCTTCCCCTCCTTCCTTCTCCTCCTCATTCCTCTTTTCTCCCCATCTCTTTCTCTCCTTCTCCTCCTCGTCTTCCTTCTCCATCTTTGCGTCCTCGTCCTCCTTCTCTTCTTCCTCTTCTTTCTCCATCTTCGCGTCCTCCTCCTCCTCATTCTTCTTTTCCTCCTCCCACTCCTCCCCGTTCTTTTTCTTCCTTCTCCTCCTCCCCCTTCCCCTCCTTCCTTCTCCTCCTCCTTCCTCTTTTCTCCCCATCTCTTTCTCTCCTTCTCCTCTTCCTCCTCCACCCCCCTTTTCCTTTTCACCCTCATCCTCCCTCTCCTCCTCTCCCTTCTATTACGACCGCTCGTCCTCCTCTTCCTCTGACCCACTCCTCCCTCTGTACCTTCCTGTCTTCCTCCTTATCCTCACCTCCATCCCCTACTCCTCTTACCTCTCCATCTCCTCCTCCTCCTCCTCCATCGCCTACTCTCTTCCTCCTCCTCCTCCATCGCCATCCCCTACTTCTCTTCCTCCTCCTCCATCCCCTACTCCTCTTCCTCTTCCCTCTCCATCCCTTCCTCCTCCTCCATCTCCATCCCCAACTCCTCTTCCTCCTCCCTCTCTGTCTCCTCCTCCTCCATCTCCAACCCCTACTCCTCTTCCTCCTCCTCCATCTCCATCCCCTACTCCTCTTCCTCCTCCCTCTCCACCCCTCCTCCTCCTCCTCTTCCTAACGTTTCGGGAGAAGCTCTCATCTCTCGGCCTGTTGCTGGAGCACATCAATGACGAGGGTGAGTCATCACTGCGCTCTTTCTCTCTCTCTCTCTCTCCGGAGGGATGAAGAAGAGGAATCTCTCGCGAAAGTACCGAGCATTACACGATGCGCCTCTCTCTCTCTCTCTCTCTCTCTCTCTCTCTCTCTCTCTCTCTCTCTCTCTCTCTCTCTCTCTCTCTCTCTCTCTCTCTCTATATATATATATATATATATATATATTTCTGTCTCTCCCTCTCTATCTCACTCTTTCTCTTTCATTCTCTCTTTCCCTCTCGCTTTCTCTCATTTTTTCCTTTCACTTTCTTCTTTTCCTTCTCTCATTCACCTCTCGCTTTCTCCCAATTTCTTTCTTTCCCCCTTCTCGCTCTCTTTCTCTCTTTCCCTCTTCTCGCTCGCTCTCTCTCTTTCTCTTGCTCTCTTTTTTCACCCGGTAACTCTATACCATATACACCATCCCTATTTCTCCTTCAATGTAACTTTTTCACAGTCTCTCTCTTTCTCGCTTTAAAAAAAATCAGTCCATCTGTTTTTACAGAACATGTTTTTGGGAATCCAACACACACACACACACACACACACACACACACACACACACACACACACACACACACACATATACATATACATATACATACACATACACATACACATACACATACACATACACATACACATACACACACACACACACACACACACACACACACACACACACACACACACACACACACACACACACACACACACACACACACACACACACACACACACACATATATATATATATACATACACATACACATACACACACACACACACACGTAATATATATTTTCTATTAATAATTTATTTGCGTTTTATTTTCTTTCCTTTGAGTTACTAGAATAGTCTGGCGTGGGTTAGGGCAGATACAAATGTAAAAACAATGAGTGTGTTATGATTTTTTTCAATTGTGTATTATTGTATTTTTAAAGTAATATACGACTAGACTTTTAATTGCTTAACCTCAACTCAAAAAACATCCATCTCAATCAACCTGTCGCCAGACGATTTTATTTAAATATTTGAATAAAATCACATGACGTCACACACCTTGTATCACTTCTGTACTGTTTGGCCATTTTCCGTTTAGGTCCTGTTCACATTAGCGGTTTCAACCGCCACGGTTCAACTACAACGTAAGTCCATCGAGGTGTTCACACACAGCAGCGCGGTTTTCCCCTTGACTATGCGGAACCGCCGCGGTTTTCGCGCGGTTCAAGCCACTAGTGTGAACAGGGTTTTAAGCTGATTGTCACCAGGCGATTTTATTTATCTCTGTGGGAACATAGACCTCACCTTTTTTTTTTTATCTTAGGGATTCATCTATTTCTTTTTCTATTTGATCGTTGTTAAGTCTATTTTAATTGATCTTATTCCATTTCTATTTTTTTTTTTGCTGTATTTTCTTGTTTTCGTTTGCTTCATATTTCTATTCTATTCTATCAAGAACATAGAACATAAGAATGGAGAAAACCGCAAGAGGCCATAAGGCACTACACTAGGCAGTTCCATGTCCCTTACCATTTGTCATCCCTATCCATAAAGCTGTTTAATCTTCTCTAAAGGACCAATAGATTTTGCGCTCACTACATCATGGTTACTAAGTTTATTACATTCGTTAACCTCGTTATTAACCACTGTTGGTAAACCAGTTCTTGCCTATTTCCTTCTTAAACTTATTCTATCCGTAATCTAGTTTGTGTTTTATTGTTTCGAATTTTGTTTTAAGATTAATGATATTATAGCATTTATTCATCGTAATTTCTTTTATTTTCTTATTTTTATTTCTTTTATTGTATTATTTATTTTTGTAGTCTAATCTATTCTAATCTATCTTAATGTACTATATTATTTTCTATTTCATTGTATTCTAGTCTATTTTTTTTATTCTATTTTGTTTGTAATTAATTTAATTTGTAATCTATTGTATTTCATTTTGGGTTCAATTGAAGACTTGGTAAGATTCACGATATGAAACTTGCGTTATCCAATAGATCCTAAGCTAACTTAAACTAATCTAGCTTCACCTAACATTATCTAACCTAGCCCAACATAACTAGGCTAATGTGACTTAACGTAACGTAACCATTCCATAGAAAACAACAGATATTAAAAAAAAAAAAAACGAAAAATATGTTTGAATATTACAGAACCCAAAATTGTAACGATTTGTAATGATGTAACACTCACCCAAAAATGGTCCTTGAAGCGAGCAAGAACACCGTCTCCCATGGTGAGTAGAGGATTGTAGATTTTTTTTTTTTTTCAAAATTGACACATATTACTCTTCGACAGACACTGTGTTCCTCCTCCTCCTCCTCCTTCTTCTTCGAAGTCTTCGAAGTCTTCTCGAACTCGCTCTGGTCGTCACTTGGCTCACAAAAGAAACTTAGAAACCGTTTACGTGGTTTCTTGTCAAGGCACGGTCTGTTATGATTTCGCTTTCCGAATAGCCAGTCGTGTAGTACAGTACTACTTCAAACCCGCGTACTGTAACGTAGCTACATCTTTACTGCCGCTACGTCCTGTACAGATAATACAATTTTCTTGAAGTGATTTCTACATGTATAAGGCACAGAATCATATACGAAAAGTAATTTCTTGTTCACATTTTTCGTTCACTCAGAAGAAACGAGACCAGGATTTGCACACGCCCTCCGTTGTTCAAGGCAGTTGGGAGCAAACTGCCTACCGCTGACTCACGTTCGCGCTGGCTCGCTGGCTGGCTGGACGACACTGACTGGAAGTTGTCGAGGAGGGGGGGACGGGGAGGAGGAGGAGGAGGAGGCTATTGTACCTCGGTCTGCTGTGTGAACCATATCATCCACTGTCAACAACCGATTCAATCGATCTTATTATTCTTTCTAGTTTTTCTTTATGTTGACTTTGTAATACAGTTGGATTTTTTTTTTTAGAATATTTGGAGATTTAGAATAATTTGGTGAGGGAAATTTTCACGGAAAACCGAATTTTGATTTGTGTCTTGAATATATATATATATATATATATATATATATATATATATATACAGTATATATATTTATATATATATATGTATATATATATATATACTGTATATATATATATGAAATAAAAAGAAATGAAATAAACAAATAAAAGATAAATAAATGAAAATAAAATAAAGTAAGAATCATGACAGAAAAAAGAAAAAAAATTAATCCTAGATTATATTCATACATACACAAATCTCACACCAGAGCCTTGAAGAAAATATGATCAATGTCTTTAATAATTCCCGTTATTGCCCACGACGGCGCGGCGGGGGGTGGGGGTGG
>NC_134777.1:132488283-132490783 GCF_046742065.1 Oratosquilla oratoria
ACTGCTTCTGACCCAGGGCGGTGGGCAGGGTGCAGGGATGACCCGTCATCCAGGAGGTGCTCAGATGAGAGGGAGGGTGGGAGGGGTGTGGAGTGTATTTAGGGATGAAATGGGTGGGAGTGTTTTTATGCCTTTCCCTTTTTGGCTACCTCCCTTGTAAGGGGGAAAAAGCCTTGGTATATGTATGTATGTATTATTATTATTATTATTATTATTATTATTATTATTATTATTAATTATTATTAGAAAAATGGTGAGTGAGGAAAATGGAGGAGAAATAAGGAAGAATGAAGTGAAGGCAGTTTGTGTTGGCATGATGTGTATATATTTATAGTTCTTGTGCCCAGAACAAAGGTTCTATGAGCACTGCTCCCATTTTAAAGTACCCTATTCCTTCTCGCCCTTTTCAGACTGTAGCTATAGACCTTTTGCAACTGCCTCGTAGCACACAGGGCTCTGTGTATGTCCTTGTATGTGTGGATCATTTTAGTCGTTTTGTGGTCTTAGCTCCCTTACGTAACAAATCTGCACCAGTTGTAGCACATGCTTTAGTTTCCCATGTGTTGTGTCCATACACCACTCCTTCGGTGCTCCTTAGTGATAATGGGGCTGAATTTAAGAACGAGGTTTTGGCAGGCATTTGTGCACGTTACGGCATCAAACAGACGTTCGTAACCGCTTATCATCCGGCGTCCAATGGTCTTGTGGAGATCCTACGTCATCTTGCTAGTCATTTTCATGAGTCTTGGGAGGATTGGCTTCCCCATGTTAGTGCTTGTATCAATAGCACCATAAAAGTTTCCACGGGAAAAACGCCCCATTATGTTGTCTTTGGATCAGAGAAACGACTCCCATATGACATGCTTGACAGTCCTGCTCGTCCTCTCTACAATGTAGATGACTATAGTAAAATACAGGGTCATGTGCTGCATGACATTTATGCGTCTGTTAGGGACAAACTTGTTGTTTCCAAGGCTGACATGTTAAAACACCAACATGGTCGTGCTAAGCCTGTAAACATCGTTGTTGGGGATCATGTCGTTAGGAGCATGCCGGACCGCCAGTCCAAATTAAATTGTAAATTCACAGGTCCCTTTTTGGTAACTGAACAACTCCATCCCAACAAATTCAGGGTTTTTGACCTATCTACGGGTCTTAGTGAGATTTGCCATTCTGACAGGCTTAAAAAGACGCAGGTGCCCATACCTGCATTTACCCAACCTCCCCCAACACTCAATGTTCCCAGTGTATTACCCAATGTGTGCCACTCGTATCATCTACGTTCACGAAGTGCTAGGCCTTGATGGTCGAGTGAGCCTCTTGTATGTATTTGTATTGTGAAGTTTTGTACCCCCTAGCCCTTACTATTGTTAGTTAGGTAATTGGGCGCAGACTCTTGGGTTTGGCGTAACTGTGGTGGGAGATGTAATCTTTGTTTATATATACAAACTGTTATTTTTCTGCCAATGATGTTCTGTTCTTCCCATTGTCCTGTGTCTATTGTGTATTTCATGTGTATTTTGTATTTTTCAATGTTTCATGTCCCGGACGTCCGGCAATTGCTCTATTTTTTTTTTTTTTAACTGGCGCCAGTTCATTTCTGTATCATTGTGTATGTTTAATTCCTATATATGTATATATTTCTTGTGCTTTACCCAGTTCTATGTCCTTTTTTTGTGTTTGTATATTCATTTATGTATATGTATATGTGTATGTTTTGGGTGTGCTTAAGATCCATGTGTGTCACACTTCTGTCTGCCACTTGTGCGTGTGGTTTGTGTGTGGCTTGTCTGTATTTGTATTCTTTTGCCTCGGTCAGTTTTTTTTCTTGGTTGCTCGGTGTGGGCACTGAGTGGCGCGGGCCGAGCAATGTGTTGGCACGATGTGTATATATTTATATTGTAATGTGTATATTTTATTTATATTAGTGTGATATTGTATGTATAAATTTTAGTAGTGTTGTTGTATTTATTATTATTTTTATCGGATGCACGCAAGGCTTGGCTTGGGCAGTTTTGGCGGGAATGTTGGCGTTCCCTCAGTCTCCTGGTGGCTCTGACGCCTGCTGCACGTGTTTTGTGTGTGTTCGTGCCTTTTTCCCAATATATTGAACTGTGCTTCCGGTGTTTCATTGCCACCCAGAACATATAGTCAAGATGATGAAAGCAGGTAAGGCACCTGGTCTGGATGAATGCCATGAAGAATGTCTAAAAAAAAAAGGAGGTACAGTGATGGTGGACTGGCTGGTGAGGTTATTTAATGTTTGCTGGAGAGAGGGTAGAGTGCCGGAGAACTGGAGGAGTGCCTGTATAGTTCCTCTTTACAAGGGAAAAGGGAACAAGTGTGAATGTAGTAGTTTCAGAGGGATTAGCTTGTTAAGTGTAGTTGGGAAGGCTTATGGGAGGATCTTGATTGAGAGGATTAGGAGAGGAACAGAGGGAGTAATTGGTGAGGAACAGTGTGGATTTAGGACGGGTAGAAGTTGTGTAGATCATATTTT
>NC_134777.1:132495783-132503283 GCF_046742065.1 Oratosquilla oratoria
AGTTACAGTTTAACATTATTTTGTTGTTCCTTTGATTAATGCAAGGTTCCTTTTGGACGGTGCTCAAATATTCGGACTCAATGTTCCTATGTGTACAAACATTTCAGTAATATTAACAAATCTATAACAATGTTTACGTGTCATATGTGTACCGACTGGTATTACTCATGAGTGTCTCTGGTCCCCTCAACCCCCTATGTATGTTTGTCCGTGTGACTTAATATAGAAAAATTACCTGATGAGGACCACAATGGAAATAAGCGTTCATGCTTTTTGTGTTATCCTCGGCAATTTACATTTATTATTTCGAACTATTGTGTTCTTGTCATTATTTGCACTTCATATACATTGATTTATTGCCAAATAAAGTCTATCTATCTATCTATCTATCTATGCTGGAAGTTATACCCAAGACAGCCTCCAGACACTACAAGCGGGACTTGCTGTTTTGACTGATGCCAGCCCAGCATCTACACTGAAGCATTTTCAGGTAAAGAATTACTGCTAAAACTAATTAACATTTTTTTTCAAAGTTATGGCTTGTATTTTAGTTTTCCAAACTTCTAGACATTTATGTGAAGATACGAAATAGTGAGTAGCAGTATCTTCTATGTGTTAGAGAGTTAGAAATATATGTGTCTTCTGTTTATAGTGTCAAATGCTTTCTTTACATCGAAGAGTCCATATGTATCTCCTTTACAGCCACGTGATCCAAGACAATGGTGAATCACGTACACATGCACACAGAAGGTGAAACAGCCCAAGCTCAAACAATACATGACTTCTAATCTAAATTGGAAATCAAAGATATAGATTATGTTGGAACCATACATAAATATGAGTCTAGGTATGTTAGAAAATTAGAGAACAGGAGACGGGACCCAAAGAGTGTTACTCCTTTCCTGTGTACTACAATTAGGTAAATACACACACACACGTTGGTCCCCACCCTAGCAGATAAACCGTATGAGGAAAGACTAAAAGTACTGGGTCTACCAACTTTGAAAGCTTGAAGAGAAAGAGGTGACATGATTACAGTGTGGTCACTAAAGGGGACAGATTACATTAATAGAAGAGATCTACTGGTTAAATATGGGAGGGCTTTAAGATGTCATGGATGTAGATTAAGAAATACTACATGTCGAAAGGATGTGAAGTAATACAATCTTTTATATAGATGTATAAATATGCGGAATAGATTAGAAGGTGATATAGCCCAAGCCCAAACAATTTTTGAGTTCAAATCTAAATATGATATTTGGAAATCAAATACAGATTAAGATGAAATCATACATGAATTTGAGTTTGGATATGTTAGAAAATTAGAGAGTAGGACACGGGACCCAACAACCGTTGCTCCTTTCCTGTGCACTACAATTAGGGCTTTTATGGGCTTTTTTTGGGCTTTTATGGATTCTGGAAAAGGCTTTATGATAGGGTAGACAGAAAGGCACTGTGGGAGGTTATGCAGAGATTTATGGGATAGGAGGAAAGCTTTTTTTGGAGCTGTCAAGAGTTTTTATGAGAGTAGTAGAGCATGTGTCAGGATTAGAAATGGAGAGAGTGAGTGGTTTGAGGTAAAGGTGGGAACTTCGTCAAGGATGCGTTATGTCCGCCCTGGCTGTTCAACTTATACATGGATGGGGTGGTGCGAGAGGTGAATGCTAGGGTAGTGAGTCAGGGATTGGAGATGGTTAAAGAAAATGGAGAAAAGTGGGAGGTGAGCCAGCTGTTGTTTGCGGACGACACTGCGCTTGTGGCAGGGTCAGAGGAGGGATTGAGGAAGCTGGTGGCAGAGATTTGGGAGAGTATGTGATAGAAGAAAGCTAAAGATAAATGTGGGTAAAAGTAAGGTGATGAGATGTACAAGGGGTGAAAGTGGCAGTAGACTGGAAGTGAACATTAAGGGACAGCGACTGGAGGAAGTGGATAGTTTTAGATACTTGGGTGCAAGTGTAGCAGGAAAAGGTGGAGTGAAGGTGGAGGTAGAATGTAGATTGAGAGAAGCGAGTAAATGCCTTGGTGGTTTAAAGAGTGTAATGAGGAATAGACATTTGGGAATGGATGCGAAGAGGAGACTGTATGAAGGAGTGATTGTGCCAACAGCACTGTATGGGGCAGAAACGTGGAATATAAGAGAAGAAGAGAGAAGGAGTTTGAATGTGTTTGAGATGAGGTGTCTGAGAAGTATGGTGGGGGTTACTAGGCTGGATAGAGTGAGAAATGAGGAGGTGAGGAGGAGAACAGGGGTGAAAAAGGATTTGGGAGATAGGGTTGATGAAAGAATATTAGGATGGTTTGGACACATGGAAAGAATGAGTGAAGTGAAAAAAGACTAGTAAAAGAGGTTTGGAAGGCAGATGTGGAGGGAGTGAACATGAGGGGATGTCCTAGGATGTGGTGGATGGATGGGGTGAAGGGGGCTTTGGGGGAAGAGGGGAATGTCTGTTGAGGAAGGAAGGGAGAGGACGGAAGACAGAGGTGAGTGGAGAATGGTTGTATATGGATGATGTTGTGACTGCATGAGGAGGAATAGGCGGGGGGGTGGGGCCGGGGGTAGTATGTGTGAGTAAATTTTTGACGCAGCCCGAAGGGATTTCTCCCCGTCCTCGCCTTATATGCCATGGGGGGAGGAGAGGGGGGTCGCCGATTAAATGAAGCGGCTTGCTGTGGATGTACTGTGTCTTGCGACACTGCTTCTGACCCAGGGCGGTGGGCAGGGTGCAGGGATGACCCGTCATCCAGGAGGTGCTCAGATGAGAGGGAGGGTGGGAGGGGTGTGGAGTGTATCTAGGGATGAAATGGGTGGGAGTGTTTTTATGCCTTTTCCCTTTTTGGCTACCTCCCTTGGAAGGGGGAAAAAAAGCCTTGGTATATGTATGTATGTATGTACAATTAGGTAAATACACGCGTACAAACTTGTACATGAATTTGAGTCTAGGTATGTAATGAAAATTGGAAATTAGGAGACGGGACCCAACGAGTGTTGCTCCCTTCCTGTATATTACAATAATATAAATACACACTCACACATACGCACACATACACAAACACACATACGCACACATACACACACACACACGCACGTACGCACAGACAAATAAACACACCTTTATATAACTATCTACCTATGCAATGATTCATTCATTTATGTATTTACTCGTTTTCTTTTTCACCCAGTCTCCTATGGTATTGCAATCTAATATCAATCAACTTATTGAATATTATGACCTGAAGCGATGAATGTATTTTTTTTTTCTGATTTCAGGATTCGAACGGCATCGTCGCCAAACGCTGGGTTTCAATGACCCCAAACCCAGGTGAGCAGAGAAGTTTCAAGCTTTGATAAGTAGAAATAATTAGTTATTTATATAATCAGGATATATTTGTGTGTAATTGGGGGTATTTAGTATGTAAAGCCACGTCGACACAGGGCTAGTTTAGTAGCCGCTAGTGCTAACTACTAGTTATCTTACCTAACGGCAAGTGTTAACACAAGGATAATTTGGAGGCAAGTTACTAACTGTTCATTTACATTGGACAAGTAGACAGTGGCGGATCCAGGATCAAAATTTGGGGGGAGAATGGGCTAACCTGAATTTTGTAAACGTAGATGACGCTGTGGGGGAGAGGGGGCTAAGCTGAATTTTGTAAATGCAGATGACGCTTTTAAAGAGATGTGCTCGATAGCACTAATACAAAGATTCTGAATATAAATTAAAGTACATGTTCTCACTATATTTTTTTCTTTCAAAATATTAGATAAGTATAACAATCTTACATTTTAAAGCTTTTCCCTTATCCCCTTTTTTTCTTGTAAAGGGGAACTATACAGGCACTCCTCCAGCCCTCCGGCACTCTACCCTCTTTTAGACAAACATTAAACAACCTCACCAGCCAGTCCACCATCTCTGTACCTCCTTTTTTTAGACGCACCGTATGAAACCCATCTAAACCAGGTGCCTTGCCTTCTCTTATCACTTTAATAACTGCTTTCATATCTTCTTATTTCTCCGCCAATTTCCCCATTCATCACTGTCATATCTTAGCGCCTCCCACTACAACCACCTTTCCTTCCCTATCGTCCTTCACATTTAGCAACTACCTAAAATTTCATGGACAGAATTTAAAACAAACGAAAAAATACTGCAGCAAATAGGAACACAGAGGGAAATAATAACAACTATCAGGAAAAGACAGTTACACTTTGTAGGACATATCATGAGAAAACAACAATTAGAACATACGTGACTAACGGGAAAAATAGAAGGGAAGAAAACAAGAGGAAGACCACGCAGAAAATATGTAGACGGGTTAAGGACATCTGTAGGAGAAGAAATGACAAATGCCATCTTGTTAAGAAGAGCCATGTGCAGACAGGAATGGAGCTCCATGGTCGCCAACGTCCAAGTGGATATGACACCCCGTGTTAAATATACTCCTGCCACTGCAATACTACTTTCTGCCATGTATCGGTATACACGTGGCCGGTTATTCGACCTCCACAATGAGGTAATGAAAGAACCAATTTAGGGGGGTATAAATGGTTCATGTGGTTGAATATACCGCTAGATTGGTTTCCCTCTCTAACGTATTTCTTGTGTTGATTGATTCGTGTTGTGAGTGTTTTAGCAGTCTGACCAACATAAAACTGATTACATGATTTGCAAGGTATTTTGTACACACACCCTTTATCACTATTGACAGAATTATTTATGAGCAGTTGTCTTACAGTGTTCTTATTATTGCAAATCATGTAATCAGTTTTATGTTGGTCAGACTGCTAAAACACTCACAACACGAATCAATCAACACAAGAAATACGTTAGAGAGGGAAACCAATCTAGCGGTATATTCAACCACATGAACCATTTTAACCACCCAGTTGACTGGGATAACGCTAAAGTCATCACATACAACAACAACAACATAACAGAAAGAAATTTAATTGAATGCAGTTTGATCAAATCTAGTAAGGGGATAAATGTTAATCTTCATCAAGGTTTGTACAAATTAGATAGTTTTATTTCTCATGAAATTTCAAAATTGTTTAAATTGTAATATAAATTATGAGCAGTTGTCCCATACTTGTTGGTTACCAGGACGGCCCAAACGTCCCATACTTGTTGGCTACCAGGACGGCCCAAACGTCCGACACGTGTACTTCTTCCACTACCTCTCCGAATACCCTCTTCACTATGTCATATATTCTGTACCTTGTTTCTTCATCTTATAATTCCTTCTTTGTATCTGCACTGAAGATGTAATTATACGAAAGCGCTCTGCTTCGTTAGTTTACTTTTCCTAGTGGTTACTTACTCATATATATATATATATATATATATATATATATATATATATGTATGTATATATATGTATATATATGTATGTATATATATATATATGTGTATATATACATAATATATATAATATACAATATATAATATATGATATATAATATATAATATATAATACATAATACATGATATATAATATATAATATATAGTATATAGTATATAATCTATAGTATATAATATATAATATATAATATATAATTTATAATATATATTATATAATATATAATATACAATATCAATATGATAATATGTAATATGTGATATATGGTATATGATATATGATATATGGTATATAATATATAATATATAGTATATAATATGTAATATATAATATATGATATATAATATATAATATAAAATCTAAAATATAATATATAATATATAATATGTAATATGTAATATGTAATATTTGATATATAATATATAATATATAATATATTACATATAACATATAACATATAATATGTAATATATAATATATAACACATAACACATAACACATAACATATAACATATATTATATAACATATAATATATAATATATAATGTATAATATATAATATATAATATATAATATATAACATATAATATATATATATATATATATATATACATATATATAATATATATATAATATACCGTATGATACATAATATATATATATATATATAATATATAATATATAATATATAGTATATGATATATAATATATAATATATAATATATGATATATGATATACAACATATGATGCATGATACATGATGCATGATACATGATACATGATGTATGATATATATATATATATATATAATATATATATATATATATATATATAATATGCATAATGAGTGTGCGTATATATACATTTATTGGACAGAAGGACGACAGAATGAGTGGAAGGGTGGTGAGATAAACACCGAGTAATGTTGGAGTGTAAATTTACTGACGTTTCGTCCTAAACAGGACTTCTTCAGAGTATGAGTACATAAGCATAAAATCAACATATATATACACGCGTTCATGTCCGCGTTCCTGCTAACCCACGCCACTCGAGTCCGCTTGTTTCCTCATCTCCCGGCGGATGAGTCGTCCGGACATTTGAGACAGTTTGATGAATCCGTCCCTGTGATTAAGGCAAGGCTGAGATGCTATATATGCTGCCTCAACTAGTTTCCTCTTTTTCTTTTCTAACCCCTGTTGTAAAATCTCTACCCCGCTCCAGTTGGGAAGGTGTCCAAGTTGGTCCAAATGAACCACCAATGCGTTGGAAGTGCGGTGGGCTTTTAGGTCGTTCTTGTGTTCGTATGTTCGCTTGCGTAGACCTCTCCCAGTTTCTCCAAAGTAGCTCAATTCACAGCTGCTACATGGTATTTTGTATACCACGCTATTAGTGATGTTGTCTTTTCTCTCCTTACCTCTCACTATTTCGCCAATTTTCATGCTGGATGAGCTGGCAATCTTCAATCCTGTGTTGCGTAGTAGGTGTCCTAATTCTTCCGTGTGTTTGGAACTGGGAACCACGATGAAGTCACCTTCCTTATATATATATATATATATATATATAGATAGATAGATAGATAGATAGGTAGATGGATAGATAGATACATAGATGGATATCATGACAAATAGGTAGATAATAGATAGTAGAGAGACAGAGAGATACAACTCAATAATTCTTCTCACCCGACGCTTGTCAGTGAGTACCAGCACCAAGAACCGGCGGAGACAATCTGGGAAGCCCACGACAGTACCTTCTTCGGAAACCCGCTTCGCCTTTCGGTAAGTCTATTGGGAGATTTCTATGACTAATAACTTCGAGTTCGATACTCCCCGCGTAGGGACCAGAAACACCTTAAGGAGCAGCAATGGCCATGGCCCCGGACCTTAACAACGAAGAACTTGCCGCAGAGGTCCGGAGGGTAAGAGAAGAGTATAAGGACAAAGCCGAGGGTCTACAAGTGCTGCAAGAGAGGCTTCTGCGCAGAAAAGCAGCAAAGTGCCCAACAAAGAGGGCATGTTTCTGCTATCCACGGAGACTCTCCGGCGCGTCAAATAAGCCACAAGAATTCTCCGTGGCCGAGCTCATGGAGTTGTCAGAGCAGGCCGACGCTCCCAAAGGATCTGACAACGTCGACGAGGGC
>NC_134777.1:132508283-132513283 GCF_046742065.1 Oratosquilla oratoria
AATAATGTCTAGTACAAAAGTTCATTTATCCTACTGTCAACCTACTACTACTACTACTACTACTACTACTACTACTACTACTACTACTACTTTTTTTTTATTAAAAAATACGACCTCCATCCTCGTGGAACTGTATGGTGGAAGCAGCAGGGTCTGTCTCCCACAGACACAGTTCATTGGCCCCTCTCCCGCCAATGACTGTGGTCGACGACCCTTTTATTTATCTATTTATTTATTTATTTATTTTAATAATGCCTAATACAAAAGTTCATTTATCCTACTGTCAATCACCGTCTACTCAAAATCTAGGTTTTGTATATGTGCTGATTTGGGCGGTGGGGACCTGGTACCTCTCAGGCATAGAAGGGCTGATCTTAGGAGTAAGAATAACAGTCTAAATCTCATCCATGAAACAATGCTGCTTTTTGGTTGTTGTTTCTTTTCAGCCATCACCTCAGCCAGCCGAGCGTAGAATGCCTTTGCTCTAGCACCCATCCCACCTGAAGTCGTAAAGGTTATAGGAGTGAATGAGCCCTGGTCTACATTCTGTATGCGCTCTTCGTACATCCTGATCTTCTCATACTCGTTCCGGGAGTGGGATGCCTCAATAGTTAGGTTGCTGTAACAAGGGGTCATCGTATCAAATATGCGCATGTCAAAGAAAGCCAATTGTCCCCGTGTCCAGAAACCTCTTGCGCTGACATCCACTCTTGCTTCATCTGATGTGTTGGACGTGCGGTATTTGAAGTTCTCCCCTCCTAGTTGGAGTAATGTTGGTTCGATAGTCACATCCTTGCACTTTACTCCCACTGAAGCATTGCGAGGAACATCATCACCAGTTTGACTGGCAGGGCGCTGATTCTCTGCCCTGATTTACAAAGGATTACAAAGGCGGAGCATGCCGACATGAGACATGATCCATATCAAGGTCAGATGCGAAACAATCATAATAATGATAAACAACAGAATTAATAAATATATAAATGAATGAATAAAAAATATTATAATGTAAATAATGAATAAAACACATAAATAAGTGCATAGGTATAATTGAATAATAAACAAACAGGTAAATAGTAAATAGTAATAAATTGACATACAACTAATAATGAATGAGAATCAAGCAAATAATAATAAACAAGCATACAAATGATAAAAAAACAAATAAACAAGTGATATAATATAGATGATAATCATTACAGCATCTTGCTTATTATTAATTACTTTTTACCTGTTTGTTTATTATCTAACTATATTTGTGCATTTATCTATTTTATTATTTATATTATTATAATTTCATTTATTTATTTATTTATTACTATAATAATTATTTATTTATCTATTTATTTATTTTGGATCCGACCTAGTTATAGACCGAAAGGTCTCCTGTTATCATGCTCCGCCTTTGTAATCCTATGGAAGCGTGGGAAGAATGAGGCTACCCCGACGGAGTTTCCGCGTTCCTCTCCAAGTGAACCATATGTATCCACTCGAATACCTCTTTCGCTACTTCCCTGAAGACAGGCTCATCTCCCGTCGTACGGAGCGCCCTTGGCCTGCACACTCTCCAGACCTATCCCCTTTTGGATTATTTTCTGTGGGGATACCTAAAAGACAGGGTCTATGCTAACAATCCTATAACCATTGCTGCGCTCAAGAATAACATTCGAACAGAGATTAAGAGAATTTCCCATGACATGTTGGACAGGGTCATTACAAACTTCAATGTACGAGCAGCCACAGTGATTCAACGCCAAGGAGCTTAGGTCGACCACATCATAAAATATTGAGCTGTGCTCGCAAAATGGTGGTATACGGGGGAAAAATTATTACAGCACACAAAACTTACATGTCTGTAAGACAGGTCTATGAAAAAATGGAAAGTTTTCCTTTCAATAAGAAGTGCTACATTATCACGAATGGATACATCTTTTTGGACCACCCTATATATATATATATATATATATATATATATGTGTGTGTGTGTGTGTGTGTGTGTGTGTGTGTGTGTGTGTGTGTGTGTGTGTGTGTGTGTGTGTGTGTGTGTGTGCGTATGTGTGCGTGTGTGTGCGCGCGCGCCTGCGTGTGTGTGTGTTTGTGTGTGTGTATGTGTGTGCGTATGTGTGTGTGCATGCGTGTGTGTGTGTGTGTGTGTGTGTGTGTGTGTGTGTGTGTGTGTGTGTGTGTGTGTGTGTGTGTGTGTGTGTGTGTGTGTGTGTGTGCTTGTGTGTATATATGATACATTTGACACTGAACAGAAGACACAGATGACTCTAATTCTCTCACACATAGAAGCTACCTGCAACTCACTTTTTCGTATCTTCACACAAATGTCTAGATAATTGGAAAACTACAGTACAAGCCATAACTTTGAAAAAGTTATTTACTTTTAGCAGCAATTCTTTACCTGAAAAGGCTTTAGTGTGGATACTGGCCTCCGTCAAAACAGCAAGTCCCGCTTGCAGTGTCTGGAGGCTGTCTCGGGTACAACTCCCAGCATGCTGTGTCAGCAACGGTCCCTGAACGTTCAGTAGCAAAATTTGAGCTTGATTTTGTGAACAGACCTGAAAGAATATGAAAAATCAAACATTGTGGGAAATGTGAGAAATTATATGTATATATCTTTTTTATTTATTTATTTATTAATCATATTGACTAATTCATGTCTTCATCTAATCTCTGAATTTATCTCTGGGCATCAAAAACTGTCGTAATCTGGTATTTGTACTTATCAATTATTGTGACCATGGCATTAGGAATATAAAAAAAATCATTCTTGTTTGAGCTGTTGTCAATTGTGGCTGGATTTGAATCACTGAATTTTAATTCTAATTTGGTTTGAACCATTGAAATAAATACGATTAATTAATCTTGACTGATTATTATTGATTGATTTATTTGTTTATAGAAAAACTAATGCAAATAAAGAAAATATTTCTATGTTAAAGCTGCTCATCTTGTTCTTTTTCTGTGATAGATTATAGATCACATGTGACGTCATGTGTTGATCTTGTGACATCATGGGCTCTTTGCGACTTCATGATCTGAATACGACATCATGGATGTTGTCACGCATTAACCCTGAGACGTCACATTGTTGACACTATGACGTCATGAACTGACGTCACGAACTGACTCAATGGCATCACGCTTTGACCGTGTGACGTCACGAACATGACCTTATGACGCCATATATTGACCGTTTAACATCACAGTTGAGCCCACCCCCGTTAACATAGTGACATTATGACGTCACGAACTAATCCTGTGACGTCACAAATCGACCACAGGCACCTTCCTACCTCATCAGCTCTGTTCACCACCACGACTGAGGCCACGGTCTCAATAGTCAAAGGAATGGTTGGAGTCCAACGAATGATCTGGATTTCGTTCAAAGATTTGGATTGTAACCGTAGCTTTAAACTGCGGTTACACTCCAACCTTGGACGGAATCCAATTGAATCATTGAAATCCAACCATTCCGTTGACTAGGGTAACCGTAGCTTAATGTGTCGGGAATTAATCCCGACAAAGGCATTTTTTTGAGTAAATAAGTTATCATTACAATTTGACATAGACATCTGTGGTTACGGTCTCAGATAATTTAGTGAACTGATAACTGTAGAATTAGGATTAAGATTGAAATACAGCAATTAAGCATATCAAGCTGTATAAAATCTATATTCTAGAATACTTAGTATATGAAAGCATGTATAACAAATTATACTTTTTCCTTTTAGATATAGTGGACTATCACTTTTGTTTATATATACGAAAACATTATATGAGATATCATGCAAGAAACTCGACGCCGTAGTTCCACCGAGCATGTAGTTACCGATATATAATTTTCATGATTAATCTTTTTATTTACCACTTGGTGACTTCTCCGTCTTGAGTATTGGTTCTGGTGCATCACCCATCTCTTATTCCATGTATAGGGATTATCTTTTATATGTATCGTGCAACATTTCGCTTTAGTTAAGGTGAAGTTGTACCTTTGGAAACGAGAGGTCAAAAGTCAATAGGCGTTCGGCGCGACGTCGGACCCCTGGTAAGTAGTCTGAGACACGATGTGAAATCAGACAGAACAGGATTGGGGAGTGATATGAAATTTATCCCCAATCACAGCCCTCGTACAAACCCAATAGTGTGAAGTGTAAATGCGACTAAGCATATGCTAAACCAAAGTGAGAGGACGCGTTCTATGAGGGAACCAGTCTCTCCTCAACACACCTTCATCCTCGAAGGCGAGTTTTGTGGCGAGTTGAAGCGATTCGACGATCCCGTCTTGGTAATGGGAATCCGATGCTGTCAATGAAGGGGTAAAGCGGGAATAAGGCTCTCCATGGTCTTCAGCAATTCCACCCACGTCGCTCTAGGAGCAATGTACAGAGTTTCGAGTACGTTCTCGAATAGAACTGCTAATGAGTTGCAAACTCTGTGACCATAAGTACCGCACTCTCTGCTGTCGATGGGTTATCACTGAGAAACACAAGAATTTGCTCAGTAACCCTGTCGAAGTTCTTGGGAGATAATTTGTTTAACAACGATTTTAAGGGTCCCAGTCCTGAAGTCTGTCTGTTGAAGTGTACTGGTCGCTCCTGTTCAGAAGAGGAAGTCGAGTTCTTGGAATTACTTCTCATCCTCTCTTTGGCAGTTTGGTGGAGTAGGAATTACTCGAGGTGCCCGCTGGTGGATGTGATGATTCTCCATGCGAGGTGTCTGCCGCCGAGGAACACCTGAAGAAGACGTGCTGCTACTTCGTCGACGGCCGCTACTGCCAGGTATTATATCTGTTACTTTCACCTTATTTCTATTACTTTCTATTGAACTTTTACTTTTTTCTTCGTCTTTCTTTTCTCCATTTTTACCCACTGACTTCACTTTTTCCTTTCTTACGTACCTTTCTGCATTATCAATGTCTTTATTTTCAGTTTCCCTCTTAATTCTTGTATTTCCATCACTAACAATGCTTCTCTCTTTCACAGGTCCATCGT
>NC_134777.1:132528283-132530783 GCF_046742065.1 Oratosquilla oratoria
GAGGATATAAATCCAAAAAACTAAGATTAGAGCCAAGGCTACAGGTAAAAAGTCCTACATACCAAACAAATTTGCAAGATTGCTCACCCCCAGATTACCAATTAAGCACACCACTACTCAATAGATCATCAATGATATGCTGCAACATAGAGGGTATTTTTCCCAGGAAAAAACATTATAAAAGAAATATTCTGAGTGAATTAGCTAGGACATATAATACAATATTAATGTGTTTTACCGAATCACACTTACGGCAAGATATAAAAGATGGGGAAATAAAAATTAGTGGTTTCCAACACTTTCGAGGAGACCGCCTACCAGGAAGGAAAAAAGGTGGAGTAGTATTTTATGTCAGGGATGATTGGTCTCGGCATACAAAAATGTTAGTAGCAGGTTCCGATGGTGAAACAGAATACGTAGTGCTATATATAGAGCGACTGAAAACTATCATAATTACTGTATACAGACCGCCAGGATGTTCACAACAAAGTTTTCTAAAATTTAATAATTGTATAACGGAGGAGATACGGAGACTGGGACCACCAGAGCCAACAATAATTATAAACGGGGACTTCAACCTGCCAATTATATAATGGGACACCATGACAATATATAGGGAACAGCCGTGGACAGACTGCACTCTACAACGTTGGTGAACTTGGCAAACGAATTTTTACTGAAACAACTAATAAACGAACCTACGAGAGGAGAGAACATTCTGGACCTGGTATTTACTAATAACGAAGAATTGGTAAATACGATTGAAGACACTATATAATCATACCTATAGATGAAAAAAAAAAAAAAAATTATCGTGTTTTTTTTTATAAAAAACTTGTTTTTTTATTATTTTTTTTTCTTTTTGTTTTTAATCTCGTCCAAATTTGTTCAGATATTAAATATTTAGTATATAAAAATAGGTGCAAGTATGTTATTCATCCCTCCACATATGTGCATCTATCTTATTCAAAGAGGCATTAGACAGAGTATAAAAATAAACAAGTGATTGACCGTATAAAGTCACTGTCAGATGCTGCAAGCCTGCAACAAGTGTAGATAGTGTATATGGGCCAGTATGGCTATTGGCTGGCTACCTTACAAAATTTAACTTTTATCTTAGCATACTCTTCAAAGATTAAACGCTCCAATTTCCCATAGTGACCCTGGACGTTGCCTAAACACAGATCCGCCACTTGGACAGTGGAAAAGGGTTAACATAGTAATGGGGGGAAACTGTTGTACTCCCTGCCACCCATCAAGGCTCAGAGCTTACTTTCTACCTGACTTTCTGCTCGCTATCCCTTAACTTTAACCTACAATCATACATAAGTCCTTGAGATGCAGCTAGAAAAAGAAACGTGCTATTTTAAACGTTTTTTTTTTGCAAAAAAAAAAAAAAAATTGACAAAAAAAAATTATATTTTCGTTTTTTTTTATATATATTTTTTAAAATAACTCAGCAAGGAAAAGAACCATATTACAATAATTTTCCTATGTTAGAATATCAAATAAATCAGTATACCCATCACTTAAGGATTTCTATGGTGTTAGGGCACTTCTATTTTCTGTGGTTTCATTTTTTGATGTGTTTTATTTATTTTACAATGTACAGTTGCCCCACTTAGTTTTGGCACAGTTTTAAAAATGTTTCGGACAAGAATAGCAACTCGCCCAGTATTCTTTTTTATTACATTTTCGTGTCTGTTCATTTACATTTTTTTTTTTTTTTTTTTTTTTTGCTAAATAGTAACTACCTTAAAAAATGTGACAAACAGCGAAATACTCAAAAAGGTGTAGCAGACGACACATTTTTCTTGACTTACTAATGACATCTATCACTCTTATTTGACAAGTAATACAATTAATATACATTGCAGAGGATAGAGAGAGAGAGAGGGAACGCAGGAATCCGTTCACGTAGTGGTCGATGGTAGACTAACAACCAGCTTCAAGCTGTGAGTGGTGTTGAGTGCAGTGACAAACTAACCAAAACTAACTCGTATACTTATAAGTTATGTTATAACCCTATTATTAAATCAATTATTTTCATTTATTTATTCAGCAGAGGGCTTGTGATCCAATTATGTTATATATGATTGTGGGTTAAAGCTAAGGGATAGCGAGCAGAAAGTCAGGTAGAAAGTAAGCTCTGAGCCTTGATGGGTGGCAGGGAGTACAACAGTTTCCCCCCATTACTATGTTAACCCTTTTCCACTGTCCAAGTGGCGGATCTGTGTTTAGGCAACGTCCAGGGTCACTATGGGAAATTGGAGTGTTTAATCTTTGAAGACTATGCTAAGATAAAAGTTAAATTTTGTAAGGTAGCCAGCCAATAGCCATACTGGCCCATATACACTATCTACACTTGTTGAAGGCTTGCAGCATCTGACAGTGACTTTATATGGTCAATCACTTGTTTATTTTTATACTCTGTCTAATGCCTCTTTGAATAAGATAGATGTACGTATGTGGAGGGATGAATAACATACTTGCACCTGTT
>NC_134777.1:132538283-132540783 GCF_046742065.1 Oratosquilla oratoria
GGCGAAGTCTCATCTTTATCTCAAACCACTCACTCTCTCCATTTCTAATTCTAACACAGGCTTTACTACTTTCATAAAAAATCTTGACTGCTCCTAAAAGCTTTCCTCCTATCCCATATATCTGTAATATCTACCACAGTGCATTCCTGTCTACCCTGTAATGAGCCTTTTCCAAATCCATAAATGCCAAGAAAACATCCTAAGCTTTTCCTAAAGCTTCCTCACAAATCTGCCTTACCACAAAAATCTGATCCATGCAACCCCTACCTGTCCTAAACTCACACTGTTCCTCACCAATTACTCCCTCTGTACCTCTCCTAATTCTCTCAATCAAAAATCTCCCATAAGTCTTCCAACTACACTCAACAAACTGATCCCTCTTAAAGTACTACACTCACACTTGTCTCCTTTTCCCTTGTAAAGCGGAACTCTACAGGCACTCCTCGAGTCCTTTGGCACTCTACCCTATTAAAAAAAAAAAAACATTAAATAACCTCACCATCCAGTCCACCATCACTGTACCTCCTCTTTCTAGACATTCTACATGACACCCACCCAACCCAGGTGCCTCACCTGCTCTCATCATTTTGATAATCGATTTTACTTCATCTTTTGTTATTTCTCCTCCCTTTTCCTCATTCATCACTGTCATTTTCTTAGTGCTTCCCATTGTAACTACCTTTTCCTCCCTATTCTCCTTCACATTTAGCAATTCCTTAAAATACTCTACACATCTTCCTCTGATTGCCTTCTCTTCCATTATCATCTCTCCATCTGCACATTTTACCTTTTCTTCTCTACTTGATTCGCCTCCTATTCCTCTGTTAATTTCCTACCAAAACATATTTTTGTTACTTTAAAAAAATTCTGTCATATTCTCACCCCATTTCACATTTGCTCTCCTCTTTTCCTCCTTTATCTTATGCTTTACTTCTCTTTTCTTTGTACCTCTGTTATGATTCTCTCGTCCTATTTTGTAACCAATCTGGGAATGCTTGCATCTTCTCTTCTACAACCTTCTTTGCTTCATCATTCCACCACTCACCACCCTTCCTTCTATTTCCTCCCGTCCTCCTTGTTCCACACACCAACTTTGCACACCTTGTGACTCCTTCCTTGAACCAACCCCATTCCTCCTCCATTCCTAGTTCTACTCTATCCTTCACCCTCTCCCACTCCTCTCTTAGCTTCTTGTACGACTTCTCCTTTTTTTCTCTCATTTAAGCAGTTTACTCTAAGCACCTCCCTACCTTCTGTCCTTTCCAATTTCTCCATCTCTCCTCCATTCTCAACTTACCTTCAACCAAAAAATTACCTGATATTTCCCCACTCGCCATAGAACATGTACATCCAAAACTCTTCCTACTCTTTTCCTGGTTACCACTATATAGTCCATTAAAGCCCTATCTACCACCTTTCCATCCACCACCTTCTCCCATGTGTACTTATGCTTGATTTTCTTCCTAAACACTGCATTTGCTATTACCAACTCTCTAGAGACATCTCCACCATTAACTCTCCACTGCGATTCTTTCGTGGAATTCCACACATCCCAGCCACTCCATCTATTGGTTCATTTTCTACCCTATATTCAAGATCTACCAATACCACTACACTGACATTTCTCCCTAAACCCTCTATGCACTCATTTAGATCTATCCAAAACGCCTCCCTTTCCTCTACACTCTTCTCAATGCCAGACCCATATGCACTTACAAAAACTCATATCTCCCTTCCCAGTTTCACCTTCATTCACATAAACCTTGAAAAAATTCCCTTCCATTCCACCACACGTTTACATATCTCTTCACTTACTAGTATAGCCACCCCTTATCTCCCTCGTTCTCTCTTCACTCCTGACACCCTCCCAACTACACTCCCAAACTCCAACTCGCCCCTCCCTTTCAACTTAGTTTCACTCAGTGCCATCACATCCATCTTTCTTCTCACAAACATACTGCCTATCTCTTCCCTTTTACTCCCATCTGTACCACATCCACGCACATTAAAAGACCCAAACCTTAGAGCTCTTGTTGGAAAGCTCTTCCAAGACTTTACGCCTTTGCTTTTTTTAGGAATGTCTCCTTTGGGGCTATAGAGAGTAGAATGCCTTGATCTATCCCCGTCCCGTTTTTGTCGCCTTTTACGACTCAAGTGGGAACACTCGGTGGCAGTATTCTTCTCCCCCACCACAGGGTTCGGCGAAAAAAGGAAATGAACATTCAGAGAAGTGGTACAGGACAGTAACAAGGGGTGGGGGAACGCATAACGGAGGGAAAGTCGCAGTATAATAAAGTATCATAATTTCTCTATGAATAGAGATTTCCTCTACCACAGACAAAATTATAAGTGACTCTGGTCCGTAGGGGTGCCCCATATAGACCCCCCAAAATATTACCTACATCCTACTGAGCAGCTTTTAACCCCACAATAATATACAACCAGTATCCCAGACGGGGTGCAGCCAATACATACATATATATACATATACTTATACATA
>NC_134777.1:132553283-132558283 GCF_046742065.1 Oratosquilla oratoria
TATTTCCTTTTTAGGCTTCTCTTTTTCGCTCTTCTTTTTATATTCTTTTTTTCGTTCTTTTCCTTCTCTCCTCTTTGACGTTTTTGTTTCTTTTTTATAGTCTTGATTTTGGTAGTTCAGTTTCTTTGAATATACATATATATCAAGGACTACTATTACACAGGACGTGCGCACCCAGATTCCTGGCTCCGCTAGCGGAGGCCATTGCTTTCTTTGTAACCTAACATTTTATATTGAACAAATATATCAAAACTAGAAACCTAACATTGTATATAGGACAAATATATCAACTATTGACTTATTCAATGCAGTATAAGTTAATATAAACTTTTATAGTGAAATAAGAAACTATTTTTAAGGCACTGTTATGCTTTGAAATGCCAATTTTAGCCGGACTTAACATGTATTATTGTATGAGGTTAGTGGACACCAGGGTTGGCGATTTTTTTTTTTATCTTTTTAAAAATATAAGAAATTGATTTTTTTTATTTAAATCAGATTTATTTGATTTAAATAGATTTTTTTTTATAGATTTTAAATATTGTGGGATTGCTATCTGATATGCGATCTGATTGCTAAAGGACATTTTTAGCATATCAATATAAGGAGCAGTGTTATATAGACTTGCCACAAGTATACACAGGAACGGTATAAGCCTACATGTAGTATATATATATCACTGTGCAGCCCACAACAAGTTTCAACAAGATTCTTGTTGAAACTTGTTCTAGGTAAGCAGCTTCTCACTGAGTCAGTTGCTGCTTTGGAATCAACTAGGAAGGATGTCTTCTGGACCTGGCAGAGTGGTTCCTTCAGGCAGAAAAAATGATCCTGTCTGGAATTATTTTGAAAAACTACCAACAACTTCTGGCAAAGGGTACCGAGCTAAATGCAAAGACTGCAGCCAGGAACTACAGGGCATTGTGTCAAGATTAAAATCTCACAGAGATAAATGCCAAGGTCAGCCACAGCATACAGAAGAAATTGATGACCCAGGTAAATAATTTTACTTATATTGTGTGCATTTCTCCCCTTTTCATACGCAACTATATAGATTTGGTGAACAATGGAGAGCATGTGCAATACAAATGTGAAGGCCTAAAGAGATGATACTTCAACTTCATTACTTCTAAATTTGGGTAATGACTATATCACTATAATATACTGTATCAACTCAACTTTAGGGCCTAGATGGTTGTTATTCATTTCATTCAACATTGTGTAATATATTGCATAGGTTCCATTGGAATTCAGCCCACATGGGATTCAGCCCAAAGGGATTTAGCCTAACCTAACCCAACTAATCCATTATTCTTAGTGAATTTAAAAAGTGGACTGAATCCTGTGTGGGCTGAATTCCAAGCCCACCTATATCATATCCTGTTAATTATTTCCAAATAATTTAGTGGCTTGTGTTAATATGATCATTATAAAAAAAATAACTACTGTACTCAAAAGTCGCCTAAATCACACTGTATTCATTCATTTATTTATTCATTTATAAATTATGCAATATGCTAAAATTTTCTGTTTCCATTTCAGGATCTGTATCAACAGCTTCAATCCCTTCATCATCGGCTCATTTTTAATTATCTGCATACCTGACTCCGCCTTTAAAAAGCCCACTATCAGACTCCTCGACAGGCGCCACTTCTGCTAAATCATTTTCATCTAAAAGAAAGTCATCAACATCTCTGGACAGATTTATCATAAAAACCTCGCCCTCTCAAAAGGAAAATCTCGACAAAGAAGTTGCAAGAATTATATTTGCTACAAATACACCATTTCGTCTTGTTCAGCATCTTCAGTTTCTCAAGATGGCTCAGAACCTGAGGCCAGGTTATATTCCTCCACCCAGAAAAGATATTGTTGATATGTACTTGGATCTTGTTTATGAAAAGGAATATAAAAAGTGTGCAGATGACCTGAATAATGAAACTGTATGTCTTTCAATTGATGGGTGGTCTAACATCCATAATGAGCCCATAATATGTGTCACTCTAACAATATCCACTGGTCAGATTTATCTAGTTGACACAATAGACTCATCACGGAAACCTCACACTGCTGAATATCTTCTACAATTTGTACAAAGTTCGATCAAGAAGGCTGAACAAAACTTTGGTTGTCACATTGGAAGTGTTGTGACAGACAATGCAGCCAATGTCACCACGATGAGAAAAGTCTTGGAGGAATCGAGTGAACCTGAGCATACCGTCCTCACATACGTATGTGCAGCACACCTACTAAATCTTCTGGCTCATGACCTTGAGATTGATAATGTAAAACAACACGTGGTCCATGTAGTTAAATATTTTAGAAATAACACAATGTAACACATGTTTTGTTTATTTGTATTTTTTCATGTTTATATATGTATTTCGTGTCACTGAATCCAAATATCACATTAGTTTTGACGTAACATCGATATTTCTTTATTTATTCTTGATTTTATATTTTATTGTTATATACGCAACCTTTCTCTACAGTAGTTAATTGATTCAATCTACTTTAGCATTCTAAGGATAATTATACAACATCTAGTATTTTTTTCATAATATGAAGTGTATTTAAGAGCTACAATATTAGTAAGAACAAAATAAACAACACAACTTTGCACTGCAAGTGTTTTGATGACTCTTCTCATGATTAGAAGTGCTTTGACGATCGAGATTTTCTAGAATGCATGCTTTTGTCTTTTCTGACTAGTGACCATATGTAATCTCCCATCATAGCAGTATTCCATCGTCCTTGATATCTTCTTTCCATAGTTGCGATATCCTGATGAAATCTCTCGCCATGCTCCTCACTGACAGCCCTCAAGTTTTCGGGTAAGAAATCTAGGTGAGAATGCAAGAAATGTATCTTCAAGGACATACGACAACCAAGTTTCCTGAAGTTCTCAATAAGCTTTGCCACTATTTGTTTATAATTAGGGTCCTTGTGATTTCCTAGGAATCCACGAACTAATTTACATCACAAAATGAACACCAAGCTTCTCTTTCAACTTTCGTCATCGCTCTTTCCAGTTTCTCCGACTTCAACATTTTGTTTACCTGGGGTCCAACAAATATACCACCCTTGAGCTTAGCCTCAGATAGCTTGGGAAACATGAGACAAATTTCTTGGAAAGTTTCGCCTCCAAAATCCAAAGCCTTCACAAACTGTTTAATTAACCCTAGCTTGATATGAAGTGGGGGGTAATAAAACTTTTTTCGAATCTACTAGAGGCTGTCTGAGAACATTTAACATTCCTGGCTGCAGTTCAACTCTTGGGGGCCAATGAACTTTATTATAATGATCATCATCAGCCCTGCTGTCCCATAAACAAAGAAAACAGGAATACTTTGTGTATCCCCCTTGTAAGCCAAGCAAAAAGGCTAGCATCTTGAAATCACCACAAACATCCCATTTGAATAGAGCATAATTGATTTTTTCAAGAAGCTGTTTGACATTATGATAGTTTTCTTTCTTCTGTACTGAGTGTGCAAGAGGCAAAGATGGGTTTTTATTTCCATTGTGGAGCAATACTGCTTTGAGACTTCGTGTTGAGCTATCTATGAACAGTCGCCATTCTGCAGGATCATGTTCGAGTCCAAGGGCTGTAAACAAACCAGTAACATCCTTACAATAACACATATCATCACTAAAGTCATAGTAAATTTTAAATTCTTCATGTCGTTTCCGGTACACAGATGTCCTGCAGTCTTCTCCTAGTAGATTCCATTCTTTCATCCTTGATGTAAGAAGCTCAGCTCCTGACTTAGTAAGACCTAAGTCTCTGATTAAGTCATATAGCTCACTCTGACTTGGAAAGTGAGGCTCCGAAGTCGTTCTTGGTGCGAAATCTTCGTCTCCCATTTCATGGCTGCTGCTACCTGCTGACCCTTCAGATGAAATTTCCATTGCATCTTCCATCTGGAAAGAAAGAAATAACTAAATATAGCAACTTCAACAAAGACGAATAGCATTAGTATTCCATATATCTTTAGGAAAGTGAATGTATATTAAGTACTTAATATTGAAGTTAATTAAAAGTAAAGAGAGTATGATAAAAATAAACTTGCATTTTCTGGTGGTTGTGGTACTGGTAAGCTATCATCATGTGGGACAGGTGCTCTAGATGATGGTATGTCTGGATACTGCAGAGCTTGTCTTCCTTTCACTTTCCTGTACTTCGTCACATCAATCATACAAAAGTAGCAGTCGTCGTGATGGTTCTTCGGCTCTCTCCATATTCTAGGAATGGCAAAAGGCATTGCCCTTCCTGTACCTCTCAGCCATCCTTCTAGAGTAGATCGGCAGCTTCCACATATCACATGAGGTGCCCATGGCTTGTCCTGGTCACCCATGGGCATTCCGAAATAGAGTCTGTACGCTATCCACACTTTAGCACCTCTCACGATCTTATGTAGTACTTGTTTTTTTCCCAATATAATAACCACACACATAGCAAAATGTATCAGGAGAATTTTCACATCCTCTAGTAGCCATCTTAACAGGTAAATAGTTCAGTCATTGATCTGAAAGAGAAAATTAGATAAACATTTAGTAGCAGACCACATAACAATTCCAAAATATACATGGTAACATTGAAATTATATGTATTTCTATAACGGTCGATGATACAGAAAAAATAATTCCATATTTGAAATCAGCTGGAAAAATGGATTAATAAACTCTAAAACAAATACAATAAACAAAACTTTTGAAAAAAATGTTACGTTGTGTAATCATTATGCTGCTTCAAAGTATCGGCAGGAAGGTAGTCAGTGACTAGTCATGCCCCAGGACACAAGGTGGAACACAATATCAGACTGTCTCAAGTCCTATATAAATAACTGGCCAATTCTAATGAAGAACTGTGAAGTCAACAGGGAAGCTATTGATACTGAAGTAAGAAACAAAGTATCAAATTTAGGCCTAAAATGTTCGGCTGAGGAATTACTGGATCGATTGCAGCCAATAGCAAAGGCTCTAGATGAGGTACAGAGTGACAA
>NC_134777.1:132563283-132568283 GCF_046742065.1 Oratosquilla oratoria
AATAATAATAATAATAATAATAATAATAATAATAATAATAATAATAATAATAATAATAATAATAATAATAATAATAGCAATAATAATAACAATAATATTAATAATAAAAATAATAATAATAATTATCTTGATAATAAGAATAACATTAATAATAACAATAATAGTATTAATAACACACACATATATACATATACCACATGCTTTTTTCCCCTTACACGGACACGGGAGGTAGCCGAAAAAAAAGGCATAGAAACCACTCCCGCCCATTCCATCCCCTACATATTCCACTCCCCTCTACCCTCTTCCCTCCCTCTTATCTTGGCACCTCCTGGATGACGGGTCATCCCTGCATCTTGACCTACCGCCCTGGGTCATAAGCAGTGTCCCAAGACACAGCACATCCACAGCAAGGCCGCTTTATTAATTCGGCGAGTCCCCCTCTCCATCCCCTCATGCAGAAAAGACGACGGGGAGAAATCTCTTCGGACTGTGTCAATTTATTTCTCATACATACTCCCTCACCCTCTATCCCCCACCCATTCCCCCTCATACATCACAGCATCATCCATACACAACCATTCTCCATTCAATCCTATCTTCTGTCCTCTCCCGTCCTTCCTCAACAGACATTCCCCTCTTTCCCAATACCCCTCATATTCCCTCTTTTTCACCTCTGCCTTCCACACCTCTTTTACTAATCTTTTTTCACTCATTCTTTCCATGTGTCCAAACCATCCCAATAGTCTTTCATCAACCCTATCTCCCAACTCTCTACCCACCCCTGTTGTCTTCCTCACCTCCTCATTTCTCAGTCTATCTAGCCTAGTAACCCTTATCATACTTCTCAGGCATTTCATCTCAAACACATTCAAACGCCTTCTCTTTTCCTAAAAGTCTTTATTCTGGCTGAAAATAGACGATTTGTTTCAATTCAAAGACGAAAGAAATTAAAATCATTAAAAGTCACGGGAGACTTTAATGCTTCTGTCTGTTCTCCGAAAAGGGAGTGGATGGAGACTGCAAGAGACCTTAAGGCCTACACAAGGTAGTTCCTTGTCCATGGCCACCTGTCATCCGCATCCATAAAATTGTCTTGCCTTTTCTTAAAGCAACCGATAGTTTCAGTGCTCCCTACTTGGTTATTAAGTATATTCCATTCGTTGACTGCTCTACTGGAAAACTAGTTCTTGCCTATTCTCTTCTTAAATCTAAATTTATCCAATTTGAACCCATTATTGCAAGTCCTGCCCTGTTGTCTTAATATGATGACCTTGTTTGCAACACCTTTGTTAAAGCCTTCGAGCCACCTGAAGGGGAGTGGAAGGGAGTGGGAGTAGTTGGAAATGGAGAGTGGAGAGAGAGTGGAGGAGGGAGGGGGAAGGGAGCGTAAGAGGAGGGAAGTGGAGGGAAGGGAGAGTGGAGGGGAAGGAGGATGAAGGAAGCTGGGGGACTTACAGTGGATGAAGGGAAGTGGGGCAGGAAGAGGAGGATGGAGGGGAGAGAGGGAGGGGAGCGGTAGGAGGTAGGGGGAGGAAGTAGGGGAGGGAGAGGAGAATGGGGGAGGGAGGGAGTGAAGTGGGAGGAAAGGGGGAGGAAGGGGAGGATGGAGGGGAAGGAGAGAGGGGAGTGGGAGGAGGGAGGAGAGGAAGTAGGGGAGGGAGAGGAGAATGGGGGGAGGGAGGGAGTGAAGTGGGAGGAAAGGGGGAGGAAGGGGAGGATGGAGGGGAGGGAGAGAGGGGAGTGGGAGGAGGGAGGGGGAGAAAGTAGGGGAGGGAGAGGAGAATGGGGAGAGGGAGGGAGTGAAGTGGGAGGAAAGGGGGAGGAAGGGGAGGATGGAAGGAGGGAGGGAGGGAGTGGGAGGAGGGGAGGGGGAGAAAGTAGGGGAGGGAGGGGAGGGATAGGGGAGTGGGAGGAGGGAAGGGGAGGATGGAGGGGGGGAGAGAGGGGAGTGGGAGGAGGGACGGGGAGAAAGTAGGGGAGGGAGAGGAGAATGGGGGAGAGGGAGGGAGTGAAGTGGGAGGAAAGGGGAAGGAAGGGGAGGATGGAGGGGAGGGAGAGAGGGGAGTGGGAGGAGGGAGGGGGAGGAAGTAGGGGAGGGAGGGGAGGGAGATAGGGGAGTGGGAGGAGGGAGGGGGAGGAATAGGAGGAGGGAGAGGAGAATGGAGGGGAGGGAGTGAAGTGGAAGGAGGGAGGGGGAGGAAGTAGGGGAGGGAGAGGAGAATGGAGGGGGGAGGGAATGAAGTGGGAGGAGGGAGGAGGAGGAAGGGGAGGAGGGAGGGGAGGGAGAAAGGGGAGTGGGAGGAGGGAGAGGAGAATGGAGGGGAGGGAGGGAGTGAAGTGGGAGGAGGGAGGAGGAGGAAGGGAGGATGGAAGGGAGGGAGAATGGGAAGTGGGAGGAGGGAGGGGGAGGAAGTAGGAGAGGGAGGGGAGAATGGAGGGGGAGGAAGGGGAGGAGGGAGAGGAGGGTGGAGGGGAGAGGAGAGGAGGATTGAGAGGAAGGAGAAGAGGATGGAGTGGATAGGAATGTGGAGAGGACAGGTGGGGAGAGGAGGGAGGAGAGTGAAGGGGAGAGGAGGGTGAGGAGAGAGGGAAAGGAGGGTGGAGGGGAGAGGAGGGTGGAGGGGATAGGAGGGTGGAGGGGAGAGGAGGGTGGAGAGGAGGGTGGAGGGTGGAGGGGAGGGAGGATAGAGGAAATGAATATGGAGGGTGAGGAGGATGGAGTGGAAGGAGGGTGGGAGGGAGAGGAAGAAAGGGAGAGAGGGAGGGAGGGAGGGAGGGAGGGAGGGAAGACAAGGAATAGAAGGAGAAAAAATGACAAATGAAAAGCAAACGAAAGGAAGAGGAAAAAGAAAAAAGAGAAATTTAGACTAAGAAGAGAGAAGAGAGAGGTGAAAAGAGAGAAGAGGGAGGAGAGAAGGAAGAAGAGAGCAGAGACAAATGAGCAGGTGACAGAGAAAAGAGAGAAGTGAGGAGAGAGGAGAGAATAGAGAGGGGAGAGGAGAGAGAAGAGAAATGAGAAAAAGAGAGGAGAGAGAAGAGAGAAGTGAGAACAGAGAAAAAAGAAGAGAGAGAGAAGTGAGAAGAGAGAAAAAAGAGGAGGGAGGACAGAAGAGAGGAAAAAGAGAGAAGAGAGAGGAGTGAGAAGAGAGAAACAGAAAAGTATAAGAGAGAAGAGAGAAGAGATAAAGAGAGAGTGGAGAGTCCAGAGAGAGGAAGGAAACGAGGAGAAGAAAAGAGAGGAGAATGACAAGAGAGAAAGAAAGAAGAACTTGGAAAAAAGTAAGAAGAGAGAACGGCTGAGGAGTACCAGAGAAGATTGCAGGAGTAGTATGGCAAGGGGAAGGAGGGAGAGATATTAAGAATGGGAGTAGAAAAGGGAGTAGGGAATAGAAGAGAGAGAGAGGGAGAGAGAGTGGGAAAGGGAGTAGGAGAGGGAGGGAGAGAGAGAGAGAGAGGGAGTGGGAGAGGGAGTGGAAAGAGGGAGTAGGAGGGAGAGAGATTTGGCGTGAGAGTAAAGCAACTGAAAGAGATGGTGGGAAAGAGAGTGAGAGTAGTAGTGTGAGAGTAGGATTGAGAGTGGGTCTTTCAAGGCGTGAGAGTAAAAGAGGAACTGGAAGAGTTTAAGTGTGAGGAAAAGAGAGTGAGAGTAAGAGGAGTGTGAGAAAGAGTGAGAACGGGAGACTCGGAAGGATTTTCCGAGGCTTGAGACCTTGAGGAAGACCTTTACTCACGAAGAAGAATCTTTGAGTTCGAGAAAAATTGCTAAATGCGGGAGTTCGATTTTTTTTTCTTCTTTTTTTGACGATGGTCATTATTAGTGTACGAGAGGGTTAGGGTGTTGCTACTTGCGACTAAGGTCAAAGGAATGGTGGTTCGAACCCTGCCACCGGCGAAATTGATCCAAGGGCATGGTTCATTACATTCCACATTATAAAGTCCTCTGTAAGGAGCACCGTCCCAGCCTCCCGATAAGGAAGAGTTTGTGACATTAAACCATGTCATCATCATCAACATATATATATATATATATATATATATATATATATATATATATATATATATATATATTATATATATATATATATATATTTGAGACATTCTGACAGGTTGACGTAATGGAGTAGGAAACAAAGTCTTAGTCTGAGTTTATTCTGACTAGTTCCGCAGGTATGCCTTTTCAAAGCATTCCTGCGAAACTAGTCAGGAATAAGCTCAGACTAAGATTCCTGTATTTCCTACTCCATTTACGTCATATATATGTATATATATATATATATATATATATATATATATAATGTATATATATAGTACATATGTATATATACATATATATATACATATACATACATATATATATATAATGTATACATATATATATATATATAAACATATATATGTATGTATATGTATATATATATATATATATATATATATATATACATATATATATATATATATATATATATATATAATTATATATATATATATATATATATGTGTGTGTGTGTGTGTGTGTGTGTGTGTGTGTGTGTGTGTGTGTGTGTGTGTGTGTGTGTGTGTGTGTGTGTGTGTGTGTAAATATATACACACACATTCATTTATAATTTATTGTATTTATTCGTTTGTCTAGTTTGTGGAGTGTATTTAGGGATGAAATGGGTGGGAGTGTTTTTATGCCTTTCCCTTTTTGGCTACCTCCCTTGGAAGGGGGAAAAAGCCTTGGTATATGATGATGATGATGATTTCTCCACCATTTTTTATCTATTTATTTATTTCTTCATCTATACATATAATTCTATTTTTTCATCTATTATTTATCTATTTATTCATTTATCTATAATTTCTCATAATTTGAGACCTGAAATACCTCGGGATTATCCTCCACCAATTACCAGAACCAAATTGCTCTGTGAGTCAAAGCCATCATAATGACCTATCATCTGGCAAAGAACAAGCGTGTACTTATGTTCTTCTGTTCTCAATCACATAGATTGTTCATC
>NC_134777.1:132578283-132587629 GCF_046742065.1 Oratosquilla oratoria
TGACACAATGGATCCAAGAGAACACTAGGTATAGAAATGAAGAAGAACCATCGAGACTAGACCTAATAATCACATCAGAACCTGAAATAGTGGAAAAGATAGAATACCAGGCACCAATAAGTAAAAGTGACCACATATTGATAGAACTAGAACTAAATGAGAAAAAATACATGAAAAGAAATGAACAATATAGAAAAGGAAGATTGATGTATGAATTTTTTTTTTTTTTATAAAATAAGAGAATTCTTTCAAAATGAAAACTGGGAAAGAATACACAAAGAAGATACAACAGTAGAAGAGAAATGGAATATTTTGACAAAAATTTATAAAAAAGGAGTGGAAAAGTATGTCCCAAGACAAAAACAAGAAAAAGAATATATAAAGTGCTGGTACAACAAAAGTTGTAGAGTGTTAAAAGACAAAAGAGACAAAGCTTGGACCAAATCGAAGAAAGACAAAAGACCTGAAAAATGGAAAATATATAGTTGTTATAGAAATGAATATCTACAAGCGTGCAGAGAGGAAAAGAGAAAATATGAAAAAGATGTCATAGAAAAATGTAAAGATCAACCAAAACTATTCTACAGATTTGTAAACAACAAACTGAAAAACAAACAAGACTTGGAGAAATTAAGACAAGGAGGAGTTGAATACACAGAGGAAATAGAAATGGCGGAAATTATGAACAAGCATTTTAAATCAGTGTTTACAAGGGAGAATATACAACCGGAAGAGATCGAATGGAAAGAGAAAGTCCCCCCTATGAAAGAAATAGAAGTAACAAAGAATGAAATAATGAAACACTTGAGTAATCTTGATGTTAGAATATCGCATGGACCAGATGAAATAGCAAACTGGATTTTGAAAGAATGCAGAAATGAACTGGCAGACAAAATACATAGCATAATAAATAGTTCCTTGAAAGAAGGAAAAGTTCCAGAAGATTGGAAAAAAGTAAATATAGTACCTATATATAAAGAAGGTAATAAAGAAGACCCTACCAACTATAGACCAGTCTCTCTAACAAGTACAATAGCAAAAATTTGTGAAAGAATTATCAAAAGTAAATGGGTAAAATATTTAGGAAAAAAAAAAAAAAAAAACAGCGTGCTTAATCCAAGACAATTTGGATTCAGACAAGGACGATCATGCGTCACTAATTTAATATGTTTCTATTCAAGGCTAATAGATATAATACAAGAAAGAGATGGATGGGCTGATTGTGCATTTCTTGACCTAAAAATAGCCTTTGACAAAGTACCACATAAGAAGTTGCTTAAGAAATTAGAAACTGAAGGAGGAATACAGGGCAAACTGTTTAAATGGATGGAAGACTTTTTGCTAGAAAGAAAAATGAGAGTAGTGATAAGAGACAAGCACTCAAGATGGGATGACGTAATAAGCGGTGTTCCACAAGGAACAGTTCTGGCCCCAATAAAGTTTGCTATATATATTAACGATATGGATGAAGAAATTGAAAGTTATGTGAGCTTCTTTGCAGATGATGCAAAACTATTAAAAAAAAGTGAACACGGAGGAAGATTGTGAGTCACTACAGAGTGATCTAAATAAAGTATGGGAGTGGAGTAGGAAGTGGGAGATGGAGCTCAACACTAAAAAGTGTAGCATAATGGAATTTGGAAAAAACAAAAACAGAATAACAGGATCATATAAATTGGGAGAAGAAGGAATAAAAAAAGTAGAAAATGAGGACCTGGGAGTCATTGTTATGAATAATATGTCACCTGAGAAACATATGAATAAGATTTTTGGAGAAACTTATAATTTGATAAGAACAATCAAAGTAGAATTCACAAACCTGGATGAAGAAATGGTGAAGAAAATTCTAATCACTCTGATAAGACCAAGATTGGAATATGCTGCAACGATGTGGTCGCCAAGTACAAAAAAATGTATAAAAAAAGCTTGAAAGAATACAAAGAGCAATTACAAAATTGGCACCAACATTCTCAAAACTATCATATGAAGAGAGACTAGCAAAACTTGTACTACAGACACTAGAGCAAAGAAGAGAGAGAGGAGATTTGATAGCTATTTACGGAATCATGAAAGGCATAGAAATTGTTGATAGAGAGAATCTGATAAAATGGGATGATAGAAATACAAGAGGACACGGAAAGGAAATCAAGAAAGACAGCTATAGAAGAGATGTGAAAAAACAGCTTTCCTCACAGAATAATAGACAGTTGGAACAAGTTAGATGAGAAAGTAGTGTGTGCAAAAACAATACATGAATTTAAAATTAGTTTAGATAAAATGAGATATGAAGACGGTACACCACGAGCATAGCTCCCCTTCCCGTAAAATACAACTAGGTAAATACAACTAGGTAAATACACACACACACACACACACACACACACACACACACACACACACACACACACACACACACACACACACACACAAAAAAATATATATATATATATATTTATATATATATATATATATATATATATATATATATATATATAAAATATATATTATATATATATTGTGACATCATGACAGGTGTATGGATAGTAAGAATTGAAAGACACGATTGGGAACAAGAGACTTTATTCCTGGCCGGTTTCGCCTTTGAGGCTTCTTCAAACATATACAAACATACACCTGTATACACACCATTAAACGTTCTTCAGTCCTCCGAGGATTGCCTATGTGTAATCTTGCTATGTACAAACTTACATCCTCACAATGAGTCAATCAGCTAATCAGTTATTCAGTATATTATTCATCCTTTCTCCTTCCTCCGCCCTCCTCTCCCTTCCCTCTTCCTCTTACCACCCTCCCTCTCCCTCCCCCTCCCTACCCTCTCTACCTCCCTCCCGCCCTCCCCCTACGACCCCCCTCTTTCAAACTCATCCTCCACTTCCCTTCCTTCCCCCCCCCAACTCCTCCTCTTCCCACTCTCGCCCCTCCTCTCCATCCCTCTTCCTCTTACAACCCACCTCTCCCTCCCCTCACTACCTATCTACCTCCCTCCGCCTCCCCCTACGACCCCCCTCTCGTTCAACTCATCTCCATTCCTCCTTCCCCTCCAATCCTCCTCTTCCCACTCTCTCTTCCTCGTTCTCTTCCTTTCTCTCCTCCTTCTCTTCCTCCCCCTCTTCCTTTCTCTTTTCCTTTCTCACCTCCTTTCTCTCTCTCTCTCCCTCTCTTCCTTTCTCTTTTTCTTTCCATCTTCCTTTTTCTCTTCCTTTCTCTCTTCCTCCCTCTCTTCTTTTCTCTCATCCTCTCCTTCTTCATCTCTATCTTTCTCCCTCCGCTTCCCTCCCCCCCCCTCTCTCTCTCTCTCTCTCTCTCTCTCTCTCTCTCTCTCTCTCTCCCACTCACTCAATCTCTCTCATTGTGTCTCCCTCTCTCTAAATACACACATACATACACGCACGCATACATTCACGTTATCTCTCTCTCTCTCTTACACATACACACGCACACACACACACACACACACACACACACACACACACACACACACACACACACACACACACACACACACACACACACAACACACACACACACACACACACACACACACACACACACAAACAAACACACACACACTACACACAACTCATCACACACACACACGACACTACACGCACTACGACATACACACACGCACAACAACACACACACACCACACACACACATACACACACACCACCACACTACAACATTGTTCCAATGTGCGACACACGCACTACACCCTCACACACACACACACACCACACACATACGCAACACACAAACTCACATACACACACTCACTTCACACTCCACCACACACACACACACCACACACACACCACACACCCACACCACACACACACACCCACAAAACACCACACACACACACACAACAAACACCACACAATATCTATCTCAACACACCCACACACACACATCAACCACACCCACACTCACACACACGACACAACACACATTGCGCACACTACACAAACACACACAACACACTTCTCAAACACACACACACACAACACACCACACTCACTCACCATATACACACACCACACACACTCAACATAAACACACATACACCAAGTAACATAAACGTCGAGACACCGCCATACTAGGTGATACCTAACATAGACACACACAATACTACAAATCAATTACCCAAATAAGATGCATGACTTTTGTATTTCAAATCCAATAACAAAATTAATTAGAGTTTTAATGTCATATTAAAAAAGTTTATCGGAGGCATAGATTAAATTTATATGATCACGAATTTGGTGTCGGCGGGGGGAGGGAGAGGGAGAGGGAGAGGGGAAGAGGGGAGAGGGAGAGGGGGCGTGACATGTTTAACACACACCACTACAAATAGTCACACAACATACACACATCACACTCACACACCACACACACCCCACACACACCAACACACACACACACACACCAACCACCACACAACCACACACACACACACACACACACATCATGACACACACAACAACACACACACACACACACACGCAACACCACACACAACACACACACACACACACACACACACACACACACACACCCACACACCACACACACACACACACAACACAACACGCACTCACTACACACACCAAACACACAACCCACACACACACACACACACACACACACACACACACACACACACACACACACACACACACACACACACACACACTCATACACACTCGTGGCGCAGTTGGTAAAGTTCTCGTCTGAAATAATTTCAGTATCGCTGCGCTGCGGGTTATTACTCCAACTCTCGTGGGCGGTGAGTTGGGTGTGTGTGTGCGTGTAAGGTCACAGCAATACCCATAGATCGGTCATATACAAGCTCTGAGCTCTCTTCCGGGAGAGAAATAGCTGTCGATCACGAGTCCAACACGTGATTAAAAAAGACCGTGGTGAATCACAGATACATACGCATATATATTATATATTATATCTATATATATATTTAATATAATATATTATTATATATATACACACATGCACATACACACAAGCACACACATATATACACATTACGTACATAAACACACACACAAAGCATCACATATACACGATACACGACATATATACACGCCGCAGCCTCGCCCCACACACAAATGCACGCACGCACACACAAAAAACGAATGTATTCATATGTTGTTGTCACACAACACAAACACGTCAATGCATAGTAAACTGTCAACACCGCATATCTAATTACACAGACTATGATCGATATTGTTTTGCATAGCTTTCTCTTACTCCCTCTTACCCCACCTCTCTCCTCTTCTCTCATCCTTCTCTCTCTACTCTCTCTCTGCTCATCTCTCTCTTTCGTTTCAATCCCCACATTACTCTCACTCCCTCTCTCCTCTTTCTTCCTCGTTTCCTTCCTTCCCTCTCACCTTTTCCTAGTCTCTCTCTCTCTCTAGCTCTGTCTCTCTTTCTCTTTCTCCCCTCCCTGGCTCTCTTTCTCTCTCCCTCTGTCTATCTCTATCTCTTCCCTCTTTCCTCCCCTCTTCTTTCCAATACCGCCACTCTTTCCCTCTCTACCACTTTCCCTCTCCCCCCTCTCTCCTGCACCCCCTCTTCCCCTCTCTCTTCCTTTTACACCCTCTCTCTCTTTCTCCCCCTCTCTATCTATCTCACTCTCTTTCCCTCTTTCTTTCCCTCTCTTCCCAATACCACCACCCTTCACCCTCTCTTCCCACTTCTCCCTCTTTCCCCTTCCCTGTATCTCCTCTTCCCCTCTTCCCCGTTTATCCTCTTCTATCTCACTCTCTTCTCCCTATTTCTTCCCCTCTCTTTCCAATACCGCCACCCTTCTCCTCCATACCACCTCTCCCTCTCCAACCCTCCTTCTTCGTCCTGCACCCCCCTCCCCTCTCTCTTCCTTTTACACCCTCTCTCTCTTTCTCCCCTCTCTATCTATCCTCACTCTCTTTCCTCTTCTTTCCCTCTCTTCCCCGATACCAACCACCTTCTCCCTCTCTTCCCACCTCTACCCTCTTTCCCTATCCTCCTGTATCTCCTCTTCCCCTCTCTCCCCCTTTATCCGCCTCTCTAAGCTCACTCTCTTCCCTATTTCTTCCCCTCCTTCCTTCCAAGACCGCCCCTCGTTCCCTCTTTCTCCCCTCTCCTGCATCCCCCTCTCCCCACCTCTCCCTGCTCTTTCTGTACACATCTCAAATCGCATCAAGTTTTGTTATGATCCTAAAATTCTTTAGGACGTAAGCCTCTTTTGGTTCGTATTAGCATCTGCATCTGTTTGGTCTGTGTGTGTTTACCTTCTCTCTATCCCTCTTAACATTCTCTGTGTAAATTTTGTGAAAGTTTTTGTGTAAATTTGTATATAATACACATACTAGTTCATTGCGAGTGTGGTGTGAGATGTGTGTCTGTGGTGGTGTGTGTGTGTGTGTGTTTGTGTGTGTGTTGTGTGTGTGTGTTGGTGTGTGTGTGTGTGTGTGTGTTGTGTGTGTGTGTGTGTGATGTCGTGTGTGTGTGTGTGTGTGTGCGTGTGTGCTGTGTGTGTAGCGCACGCGGCGCATGCGCAGAGGAGGTTACCCGCTCCACTCTCCAAAATGCGAGCAACCCATGGACATTTCTAAATCGCCAAAACCATATTCAATTTGTTCGCCAAAATATTCGTTGCCTACACCTGGTGCGCCAAATCGCCTAATGCGCGCATTATGTTTGGAATTCGTTTCAATAATAAAGTAGACAATGCAACAAAACATATTATTCGTGCCGGAGGACTGACAAATATCACATCAAAAAGGACTAATTGTACATACAGGGGAGGACAGTGGGAGGATGGGGAGGCGGGGGGGGAGGGGAGAGGTGGGAGAGGGTCGTTCTTTGCTTCCCTCGAGAGGGTCTTCTTTGCTTCCCTCCCATTACCCCTCCTCCTCCTCTCCCCTTTCCCCCCTCTCTCTTCCCCTCCCTTCCACCCCCTCCCTTCCCTCCTTCCCCTCTCACCACCCCCTCGTCCTGGCATGTTGCCTTATGGCAGGGCAAGCGCGACAGTCAATCAATCCAGTGCACTGAAAAGGCCGAACGTTTGTTTGCTTCCCATGCTGACCCTTCGAGGGTACGACATCACTGCCGTGGCGCCAGCTTCAGGGAAGGTCCCTGAAACACCCCTCCCCCCTCCTCTCCTCCCCTCCTCTCCTCCCCCTCCTTCCATCCTCCCCCTCGCTCACTAACCTCACCACTTCCTCTCCCCTCTTTCTCCTCCCTCGCCTCCTCTCCTCCTCTCCTCCCCCTCCTCTCTCTCCCCCCTCCTCCATCCTCCCCCTAGCTTATTCTTTTTTCCCCGCCTTTTCCTCCCTCCTCTCCTCTCCAATCCCCTCCTCTTCCCCTCTTCCCCCTCTCTCCTCTCCTACTCTCCACCCTTACACCCTAAACCACTCCTAATCCCACTCCTCCCCTCCCCCTCCCTCTCCTCCCCCTCCCTCTCCTCCCCTCCCCTCCCGCTCCTCTCCTCCCCCTCCTTCTCCCTCTTCTCCTCCTCTCCTCCCCCTCGCCCGCTCTCATCTCCTCTCTCCGTCCTCTCCCAGCTCTCCATCTTCTCCTCCTCCCCCTCTCCTCTCCTCTTCCCTTCCCCTCCTCCACTCTTTCCCTCCTCTCCTCCCCTCTTCCTCTCTTCTCCTTCTCCCTTACTTCCTCTTCTCTGTCCCTCTTCTCTCCTTTCCCTCTCCTCTCTCCCCTCTCTCCCTCCTCTCCTCCCCTCTCCCTTTCTTCTCTCCCTTTCTTCTCTCCTCCTCTTCTCCTCTACTCTCCCTCTCCCCTCCTCCCCTCTCCCTCTCTTCTCCTTCCTCTCCTCCTCCCCTCTTCTCTCCTCCCCTTCTCTTTCCCTTCCTCTCCCTCTCCCCCCTCTCTCACCTCTCCTTCCCCTCTCCCTTTCCACTCCTACTCCTCTCCCCCTCCTCTCCTCCCCTTTCTCCCCTCTATTCTTTTCTCTCTACACATCTCTCCTTCCTCTCCTCCCCCTGTCTTCCCCTCTCCCCTTCCTCTCCTCCTCTCTCCCTCTCCTCTCCTACCCCTCTCCCCTTCCTTTCCTACCCCTCTCCCCCTCCTCTCCTCCCCTTCCTCCCCTCCTTTCTTTTCCCTCTCCCCCTCTCTCCCCCTCTCCCCTTCCTCTCCTTCTCTTCTCCCTCTCCTCTCCTCCCCTTCTTTCCCTGCTTTGCTTTCCCTCTTCCCATCTCTCCCTCCTCTCCCCCTCTCTTCCTCTCTTCTCCCCCCATTTTCATTTTTGTCCTACCTACTGTCTACTCTCTTCTCTCTCTCGCTCTCTCTCTCTCTCTCTCTCTCTCCTCTCATCTGCTCTCGTACAATCTCTCTCTCTCTCTCTCTCTCTCTCTCTGCTCTCTCTCTCTCTCTCTCCTCGTGTTTCTCTTCATCATCTTTCTTCTTTTCCTCCTCTCCCTCCTCTCCATCCTATTCCTTGTTTCCCTCTTTTACTCTCTATCTTCTTCCTCCTCTCCTTCCTCTTCCTTCTTTTTTGTCAATTATCTCCTCCTCCTCTTCCTCCCTCTCGTTTTTTTCTTTCCTTCTCTACCAGTTGCTCTCTATCTCTCCATGCTCTCTCTTCCATTTCTCTCCCTCCCTTCTCTCTTTCTCTTTTCCTCTTCTCACTTAATCCTAGCTCCCTCCTCATCACAACCTCTCCCTCTCTCTTTCTCTCGCTCGTCTCTCGATCATAACCCATCATGAGGAGAGCGGATATAAAAAGAGATGAAAAAGAGAAACAAAGATAAAAGAAGAACAGAGAGATCTCGTATCTCCGGCATGTCAATGAGAGAAAAGTTGAAAGAGAGGGAGAGAGAGGAGAGTTTGAGATTTTGAGTTGAGAGAGAGAGGAGAGAGATGAGAGAGAGATGAACGAGAGAGAGACGAGAGATGAGAGAACAGAAGAGAGTATGAGAGATGGAGAGAGAAGAGAGAGAAAGAGACTTTCACTACCTCAGGTTGGCACTCAGCAGCGCCAAGGCGTCAAGTGGTATTCCCACAGGGAGTCCCAGGGTGACGACAGAGGAGGAAGAGGAGGGGGTGGAGGGAGAGGGAGGGTGAAGAAGAGGATGAAGAGGAGAGGGGAGGAGGGAGAGGAAGGGTGAAGAAGAGAAGGAAGAGTGTGAGGAGGGAGGGGGAGCGGAGGATGAAAGAAGAGGAGGTTGAGAGGGAGAGTGAAGAAGAGGAGGGGAGGAGAGTGAAACCGGTGAAGAGGATGGGAGGGTGAATAAGAGGAGGAAGAGGGGAGGAGAAGAGGGAGAGGGAGGAGAGGGAGGATGAAGAAGATCCGGGAGAGGGAGAA
>NC_134777.1:132588129-132590629 GCF_046742065.1 Oratosquilla oratoria
GTCTGAAATAATTTTCAGTATCGCTGCGCTGCGGGTTTTAGTACTCCAACTCTCGTGGGCGGTGAGTTGGGTGTTGTGTGTGTATGTAAGGTCACAGCAATACCCATAGATCGGGTCATATACAAGCTCTGAGCTCTCCTTCCGGGAGAGAAACTAAGCTGTCGATCACGAAAGTCCCAACACGTGATTCAAAGACCGTGGTGAATCACAGATTGATTATTACGCAAATATTATATATAATATATCATATATATATATAATATATAATAAATATAATATATATATATATATATATATATATATATACACATGCACATACACACAAACACACACATATATACACATACGTACATAAACACACACACAAACACACACATACACATACACACATATATACACGCGCACACACACACATGCACGTACGCACACACAAAAAACGAATGTATTCATATGTTGTTGTACACACACAAACACGTCAGTGCATGTAAACTGTCAACACGCATTCTAATACAAAGACATGATCGATATTGTTTTGCATAGCTTTCTCTTCTCCTCTTACCCCACCTCTCTCTCTCTCTCTTTCTCTCTCTCTCTCTTTTTTCAATCCCACATTACTCTCACTCCCTCGCTCCTCTTTCTTCCTCGTTTCCTCCTTCCCTCTCCCTTTCCTAGTCTCTGTCTCTCTCTATCTTTGTCTCTCTTTCTCTTTCTCCCTCCCTGGCTCTCTTTCTCTCTCCCCTCTGTCTATCTCACTCTTTTCCCCTCTTTCCTCCCCTCTCTTTCCAATACCACCACTCTTCTCCCTCTCTACCACCTCTCCCTCTCCCCCCTCTCTCCTGCACCCCCTCTTCCCCTCTCTCTTCCTTTTACACCCTCTCTCTCTTTCTCCCCCTCTCTATCTATCTCACTCTCTTTCCCTCTTTCTTTCCCTCTCTTCCCGATACCACCACCCTTCTCCCTCTCTCCCACCTCTCCCTCTTTCCCCTTCCCCTGTATCTCCTCTTCCCCTCTCTCCCCCTTTATCCTCCTCTCTATCTCACTCTCTTCCCCTATTTCTTCCCCTCTCTTCCAAAAACCGCCACCCTTTTCCCTCTTTCTCCCCTCTCCTGCATCCCCCTCTCCCACCTCTCCCTGCCTCTCTCTGTACACCTCAAATCGCATCAAGTTTGTTTTGATTCCTAAATTCTTTAGACGTAAGCCTCTTTGGTTCGTATTAGCATCTGCATCTGTTTGGTCTGTGTGTGTTTACCTTCTCTCTATCCCTCTTACATTCTCTGTGTAAATTTGTGAAAGTTTGTGTAAATTTGTATTAATACACATACTTGTTCATGCGAGTGTGTGTGTGTGTGTGTGTGTGTGTGTGTGTGTGTGTGTGTGTGTGTGTGTGTGTGTGTGTGTGTGTGTGTGTGTGTGTGTGTGTGTGTGTGTGTGTGTGTGTGTGTGTGTGTGTGTGTGTGTGTGTGCGCGCACGCGAGCATGCGCAGAGAGGTTACCCGCTCCACTCTCCAAAAGCGAGCAACCCATGACATTTCTAAATCGCCAAAACCAGTATTCAATTTGTTCGCCAAATATCGCGCTTAACCTGGTGCGCCAAATCGCCTAATGCGCGCATTTTGTTTGGAATTCGTTTCAATAATAAAGTAGACAATGCAACAAAACATATTCTTCGGGCCGGAGGACTGACAAATATCACATCAAAAAGGACTAATTGTACATAACAGGGGGAGGACTGGGGAGGCGGGGGGGAGGGGAGAGGTGGGGAGAGGGTCTTCTTTGCTTCCCTCCCATTACCCCTCCTCCTCTCCCCTTCCCCCCCTCCCTCCTTCCCTCCCTCCCCCCTCTCCCACCCCCCGTCCTGGCATGTTGCTTATGGCAGGGCAAGCGCGACAGTCAATCAATCCAGTGCCACTGAAAAGGGCCGAACGTTTGTTTGCTTCCCCATGCTCCCTTGAGGGGACACATCACTGCCGTGGCGACAGCTTAGGGAAGTCCCTGAACACCCCTCCCCCTCCTCTCCTCCCCTCCTTTCCTCCCCCTCCTTTCCTCCTCCCCCTCCTCTCCTCCCCCTCCTTTCCTCCTCCCCCTCCTCTCCTCCCCTCCTCTCCTCTCCTCCTCTCCTCCCCCTCCTCTCCTCCCCTCCTCTCCTCCCCCTCCTCTCCTCCCCTCCTCTCTTCTCCCTCCCCTCTCCTCTCTCCTCCCCCTCTCTCCTCCCCTCTCCTCCTCACTCCCCCTCCCTCTACTCTCTCCTCCTCTCCTCTCCCTCCTCTCCTTCCCCCTCCTCTCGTCCCCCTCCTCTCCTTCCCCCTCCTCTCCTCCCCTCCTCTCTTCCCCCTCCTATCCTCCCCCTCCTCTCCTCCCCCTCCTCTCCTTCCCCTCGCCCTCTCTTCTCCTTCCTCTCCCTCTCCCACTCTTCTCTCCTCCCCCTCTCCTACTCCTCTCCCCCTCCTCTCCTCCCCTTCCTCTCCTCCTTTCTTTTCCCTCTCCCCCTCTCTCCCCCTCT
>NC_134777.1:132613129-132623129 GCF_046742065.1 Oratosquilla oratoria
GTCATATTCTCCTATCCTTTGCTTCGCCTTAAGCTATACTCCCTGATGCTTCTTCTAGCCTACCCCCTGGCCTACCTCATGTAGCCTTCGCTCCAGCCTACCCATCGGCCTGCTTCCTGTCCTACCTCAAGACTTCTTGTCCTAACCAAATCCTCCAACGTGTCCTGCCCCAGGTCTATTCCTTGTCCTACTTTACTACCTTACTACCAAGGCCATTACTTCTCCTACTTTACTGTCCTGATTCCATGACCTCCCCCCCATCCCATGTCTGCCCTCAGGGAAAGGTAGTCTGACCCTTGGTTTAGTACGAACCTGTCACATATGTGATATGTGCCCTTACTATGCATAACACATAACACATCATATATATTATAAAACATATAACGCGATGTTTTATCGGTGGCCTTTGTGGCAGGCAAGTAGTCTATTACTGTGCGCTCTTCTGTATATATACATATATATATATGTATATATATATATATATATATATATATATATGTATATATATATATATATATACAAAACAAAGGATTACAAAGGCGGAGCATGCCGACAGGAGACCTTTTGATCCATATCTAGGTCGGATGCAAAAAAAAAAAAAAAAAAAAAAAAATCATATCAATGATAAAATAATAAATAAAAACTATAATAATGTAAATAACAAATAAAATACATAAATGAATGCATAGGTATAGTTAAAGTAATAAACAAACAGGTAAATAGTAAATAATAAATTGACATATAACTAATGATAAATGAAAATCAGACAGACAAATGATAACAAAACAAAAACAAATAATATAAGATAAATTATAATCATTACAGCATCTTACTTAGGTATTTATCTAAATGATTCTTAAAGCTTCGAACTGAACTACATTGCACTACATGTGCAGGAAGTTTATTCCATTCATTAACTACACGGTTGGCAAAGTTGTTTCTACCTACTTCCAAATTGAATCTATTTCCGGACAGTTTGAGACCATTGTTTCTTGTCTGATTCTCATTCAATGTGAAAATTTTGTCACTTTTGATGTTGTCAATTCCCTTTAAAATCTTAAAGACCTGTATCAAGTCATCTCTGAGTCTACGCTTTTTTAGGGAAAACAGATTCATGTGTTTTAGTCGATTTTCGTATGATTTATTTTTGATATTTGGAATCAGTTTTGTGGCTCGCCGTTGTACTTTTTCCAGTCTGTCAATATCTTTAATGAGATTCGGTGACTATACGGAAACAGCGTATTCCAAATGTGGACGAACTAACGATTTATATAGCTTGTTAATGAGTGATGGACTTTTGAAATCAAAAGATCGCGCAATCAGTCCCAGAATCTTATTTGCTTTCTCAGAGGCTGAAATACATTGCTTGGATGATTTGAGGTCGTTACTGATAATTACGCCGAGATCTTTTTCACTATCCACTTTTGTTAACGAATTTCCAAATAACTTGTAATCGTACTTACTGTTATTTTTACCTATGTGCATTACCTTGCATTTACTTGTGTTAAATTTCATTAGCCACTTTTCAGACCATTGCTGTAATTGATCTAAATCTTCTTGAATATCTAATTGGTTTGAGTGATCATTTGCCACTCCGCACAGTTTTGTATCATCAGCAAATTTGGAAACAGTAGATTTTAGTCCATGGTCTATATCATTTATATATACTATGAATAGAAGTGGCCCACGAACGGAACCCTGAGGAACTCCACTTGCAACACTTTTCCATCCAGAAGTTTTTCCATTTAAAACAACTCTCTGTTTTCGACCATTCAACCAATTACTAGTCCAACCTAATAGGCTACCACTTATTCCATGCAAAGCTAGTTTAGTAAGTAGTCTTTCGTGTGGGACGGTATCAAAAGCTTTTGCAAAGTCTAGGTATATTAAATCTATATTGTTTCTTTTGTCATAATTCGAGATAACTGTGTTGTAAAATTCGAGTAAGTTAGTCACGCAAGAACGTTTCCGTCTGAAACCATGCTGGCTATCATTTATCAAACGGTTACTTTCTAAATGATGTTCGATAGCATCTCTGATAATAGTTTCCATTATTTTTCCTACGACTGAAGTCAAACTTATAGGCCTATAGTTATTTGGTTCTTTTTGTCACCTTTTTTGAATATGGGAGTAACGTTAGCTAGCTTCCATTCTCTTGGGACATCTCCGGATATGATGGATTTCTTGAAAATAATTTCTAATGGAACAACAATCTCATTTTTCATTTCCTTTAAGATTCTTGGATGCCAACCGTCAGGCCCTGGTGTTTTATTAACTTTGAGTTTGTCTATACACCTTTTAATTTTTTCTTTTGTTATATTTACCGTAGTGAGTAAGTTTACCCCATACTGTATATGTATATATATATATATATATATATATATATATATATATATACTGTATATATATATATATATATATATATATGTATATATATATATATATACACATATATATATATGTATATATATATATATATATATATATATATTTATATACTTTTTCTTTTCTTTTTCATCTTATCAACCACATTAACTTTTCCCATTTCAATTCCTTGCAAATACGATCGAGACTAACAAGGAGCTCGATGGAAGCATATTCGGAAACTGATACGCTGTCGGGCTAGGACTCGACATAACAAATGGACAATGGCTTAACATACATATGTGTGTAAGTGTGTGTGTGTGTGTGTGTGTGTGTGTGTGTGTGTGTGTGTGTGTGTGTGTGTGTGTGTGTGTGTGTGTGTGCGTGCGTGCGTGCGTGCGTGCGTGCGTGCGTGTGTGTGGGGGAAAATTTTGTATTAAAGAAGTCAATCTTTGAACGCTTGCGACCTGACTTGTATATATTCGTGTTACTGTCGACAAATTATTTTATTCAGCTGAAAATACTTTCTTATTTTATGTCTTTTTTTTTCAATTCCCCGGTCACAGCCAATACTGATGAAACCAACGACATGATACGCTTTGCTAATAATTTCCAAAAAATCTGGTAAATTATAAAAAGAGTCCTAGCTGACCCTTTAGTCGGTTGCGGCAGATTCTGACATTTCCATGGTTGGACCCATGAGACTCTGTAATTGGTCCCTCTGGAGTCTACTCTGGTTGGACCTGGAAGAACCTTTGGTCCAGGAAGACTCAATACTTGGTCCCGGAGGGCTCTCTGGTTAGTCTCGAAAGGGAATCCCTGGTTGGACCCAGTAGACACTCTCTTTAATTCTTAAGGGAGTACCTTCTGGTTGGATCCTGGGGATCTTCTGGTCGGTCCGGACATACTCTCTTCTTTGTCTCTTGAGGCTCTCGTTGAATCAAGGGGACCTTCTGGTTGGCCCCGGTGGAACTTATGATTGAACCAAGTTGACCTTCTGGTTAGACCCAAGGAACCTTCTGGTTAGACCCAGCAGATTCTCTGGTTGGACCCAGGGGACCTTCTGGGTGGACCCAGGGTACCTTCTGGTAGGACCCAGGGAACCATCTGGTTGGACCTGGCAGACTCTCTCGTTGGTCCCTGTGGGTTCTGGTTGGACCCAGAGAACCTTCTGGTTGGACCCAGGGGCCTTCTGGTTGAACCAAGGGGACCTTCTGGTTGGACCCGGTGGTCGCCAGGCGGGGGTCCTCGTCCCTCGAGGAAGGAAGGAAGGAAAAGGCCAAACATTTTTCAGACCTTTGGAAAATTCACGACACGACCGACGCTTGATGTATGATCATTGCGATGTTAGAAAGTTTGTGGTCATTTCCGTATGGTCTTCTATTGCCTCTTCCTAGTCCTCCTCCTCCTCCTCTTCTTCTTCTTCTTCCTCATCTTCTTCCTCCTCTTCTTTCTCTTCCTCTCCTTCCTCCTCCTCCTCTTCTTCCTCCTTCTCCTTCTTCTTCCTCTTCCTTCTCTCTCCCTTCTTCCGCCTTCCTACTCTTCTCCTTCCCTCCTCTTCCTACTCTTCTTCTTCTTCATCTACCTCTTCCCCTTCTTCTTCTTCTTCCAACTATTCCTCTTCCTCTTCCTCTTCCTACTCTTCCCCTTCTTCTTCCTCTCCTCCTCGTCTTCTTCCTCTTCCTACTCTTCCCCATCGTCTTGCTCTCTTCCCCGTCTTCTTCCTCTTCCTACTTTTCCCTTTCTTCCTCTTCCTCTCATCCTCATCTTCTTCCGTTTCCTAATCTTCTCTTTTCTCTCCTTTTCTTAGTCTTATTCTTCTCTCTACCCCTTATTCCCTTCCTTCTTCTCCTCTTCTTTTATTTGTCTCTGTCTCTGTGTCTATGTCTGTTTCTATCTCTCTCTCTCTCTCTCTCTCTCTCTCTCTCTCTCTCTCTCTCTCTCTCTCTCTCTCACTGTTTTCGTTTTTTTATCTTGTTATCTTCTTTTTCTTCCTCTACTTCTTATTCGTCTTTCTCTTCGTTTCGTTCTTTCTTTTCTTTCCAATTTCTCTGATGTTGCGTCATCGCCTACTACAAATTCTTCTGCGGTTTTCTGATGTTTTTTCTTTTATTTCTTGCAATTCCTTTTATTTTTTCCTTCTAAGTTTGTCTTTTCCCTCCTCGTTTTTTATTTTTATTTTCCTTGACTTGGCTCCACCAAAGTATCATTTTCATTTTTTTTTTCCAAGTCAGAAAACGCTCCCCGTCCCCCCCCCACCTCTCTCTCTCTCTCTCTCTCTCTCTCTCTCTCTCTCTCTCTCTCTCTCTCTCTCTCTCTCTCTCTCTCTCTCTCTCTCTCTCTCTCTCTCTCTCTCTCTCTCTCTCTCTCTCTCTCTCTCTCTCTCTCTCTCTCTCTCTCTCTCTCTCTCTCTCTCTCTCTCTCTCTCTCTCTCTCTCTCTCTCTCTCTCTCTCTCTCTAGCTCGACTGAAAGAAAAAATATGTCTATATTTCTACAGGGTGGAACAGAAGTCAGGATCTAGTCTATCAGCCTCTAATAAAATAAAATAAAAAAAATTCCAAAGATTTCAGTTCACCACTGAACACAAGTGTTTAAAGGCCAATAGGGGCTCAATTGTACATCAATTTTAATTTTTGTATTTGAATGAATACTTACCTGCAGTGACCCCCTCCATTTTTACAAATGAAAATAGAAAAATAAATAAACAAATAAAATTATAAATAAATTCTATCTAAATACCAAGAATTTCCCCTTATAAATAAATGAATAAATAAATCAATGACTTAATAAATAAGTACATAATGTATCCTAATGCACGTAAATGTTATAAGTAAATAGATAAATAAAGAAATGAATGATTTGATTAGGTAAACAAATTAATAAAGAAATAAGTACATGAATATACAAATAAACAGATAAATAAATAGATGAATAAATAAAATGCAAAATCCTTGTCAGTGTACTAAAGAGTTCGCAGGAAACATTCCTGTGACATAAATATACCAAAAGAGGTCATTTCCCCCAACCCTTCTCCTCCTCTTCCTCCTCCTCCTCCTCCTCCTCCTCCTCCCCCTCCTCCTCCTGCTCCTCTTTCTCTTTCTTCTCCTCCTCCTCCTTCACATTCTCCATCTTCTCCTCCTCTTCTTCCTCCTCCTCATTTCTCCTCCTCTTCCTCTTCTTCCTCCTCTTCCTCTCCTTTTCTCCTCCTCTTCCTCCCTCTCCTCCTCATATTCCTCCTCTTTCTCTTCCTCCATCTCTTCCTCTTCTTCCTCCTCCTCTTCCTCCTCCTCCTCTTCCTCCTCCTCTTCCTCCTCCTCCTCTTCCTCCTCCTCTTCCTCCATTTCCTTCTCTTTTTCTTCCTCCTCTTCTTCCTCCTCCTCTTCCTTCTTCTCTTCCTTCTCCTCCTCTTCTTCTTCTTCCCCCTCCTCTTCTTCCTCTTCCTATTCCTCCTCCTCTTCCTCCTCCTCCTCCCCTCTTCTCCTCCTCTTCTTTTCCTCCTCCTCATTCCTCCTCATGAAGAACCGAAAAAAAAGTACGAACGGACGAGAGGACAATGAGAAGAAGAGAAAAAAGAAGAAGAAGAAGAAGAAGAAGAAAAAGGGTTGATAAAACTGGCTGGGAGAAATTTGTTAGATTTTATGGCCCAAGGAGTGGCAAGTTGGACTTGTTTCTAGAAAGAGGCAGTGGGGAGGTGTGAAAGGGAGTAAAGAGAGAGAAGAGAGATTAGAGAGGGTAAAAGGAGCAAAGAGAGTAAAGAGAATAAGAGAGTAAAGAGGTTAGAGAGAGTAAAGAGAGTAAAGGGAGTAAAAAGAGTGAAGAGAGTAAAGAGATTATAGAGAGTAAAGGGAATGAAGCGATTAAAGAAAGTAAAGAGATTAGAGAGAATTAAGGGAGTGAAGAGAGTAAAGAAAGTAAAGATATTAGAGAGAGTAAAGGGAGTGAAGAGAGTAAAAAGAGTAATGGGAGCAAAGAATGAAGACAGTAAAGAGAGTGAACAGAGCAGAGAGAATAAAGAGAGCAAAGACAACAGAGAGCAAAAAGATGAAAGAGCAAAAAGAGTGAAAATTGTGAAAAGAATAGAGTGAAGAGAGTAAAGAGAGTAAAAAGAGTGAAAATATTAAAAAGATCAAAGAGATTAGAAAGAATAAAGAAAATAAGAAGTGTAGGGAAAAAAAAGAAAAAGAGGAAGAAAAGGAAGAACAAAGAGGAACAAAGAAACAAAGGAAGAACAAACAATAGCAGGACTACTGGCCCTATCGAGGCTGTGTTTACTATACTAAGCTACAGTGAAGAAAATAGGGCAACTAGGCAATAGAAGATGAACTAACACTACTGCCACCACTATCCTATCCAATTACAATTAAATACCGGGCTGCCAGATCTTTTATTGCAAGGGATAATATTTTATTTGCGGTTTAGATTCCAAGTATTTATTTAAGCGATTTTTAAATGTTGTTATTGTGTTACTTTCAACGACAGTGGAAGGTAACGAATTCCACACATTAACAACCCGGTTGAAGAATAAGTGCTTATTTTCTATTCGAAGAGAATCTTTTGCCAATTACTTTAAAATCGTAATGTCTTCTTGTATTTAACTGGTCTAATATGAAGTAATCTTCGACAATGATGATGTCAAAGCCTTTGAACATTTTAAAAACCTCGATTAAATCTCCTCGCATTCTCCTTTTTGAAAGTGAGAATAAATTTAGCCTTTTAAGTCTTTCTTCATACGGCAGATTTCTCAGCCTTGGTATAATTTTAGTCATTCTCCGTTGAACTCTTTCTAGTTTACTAATATCTTTCTGGTAGTACGGGGACCAAAGCTGTACACAGTATTCGAGATGGGGACGGACCAAGGAATTTTAAAAGTTTAGCAATACTTTTTTCTGATTTATTTTCGAAGACTCCTCCGATAAAGCCAACCAATTTATTTGCCGTTTTAACAACTTCTGAGCAATGTCAACTTGGCTTCTAGTCATTTGATATTAAAACTCATAGAACTTTTTCTTTAGTTACTGAATCCAGTATTTCGCCATTCATTTGGTATTGTATGTGATCATTGTTACTTCCAATGTGCATGACTTTATATTTGTTAACGTTAAATTTCACTTGCTACTTGCTAGCCCAGCTTAATAATCTGTCTAGTTCGGATTGCAGTGTTTCTTTCTCTTTGGTAATTGAAACTTTACCGGTAATTTTTGTATTATCAGCAAATTTTGATACTTTGCAGAGGAGGAGGAGGAGGAGGAGGAGAAGGAGGAGGAGGAGGAGAAGGAGAAGGAGAAGGAGAAGGAGGAGGAGGAGAAGAAGAAGAAGAAAAAGAAGAGGAAGAAGAAGAAGAAGAAGAAGAAGAAGAAGAAGAAGAAGAAGAAGAAGAAGAAGAAGACGAAGAAGAAGAAAAGAAAGAGGAAGGGAAAGAAGAAGAAGAAGAAGAAGAAGAAGAAGAAGAAGAAGAACAAGAAGAAGAACAAGAACAAGAACAAGAACAAGAACAAGAACAAGAACAAGGAGAAGAAGAAGAAGAAGAAGAAGAAGAAGAAGAAGAAGAAGAAGAAGAAGAAGAAGAAAAAGAAGAAGAAGAAGAAGAAGAAGGAGAAGAAGAAAGCCATTCCAGAAAGATGACCCTCCTCTGGAAGAATGCAAGAACCGATTCAAATTGCAGAAGTCCTCAGATTTAAGACTTCGAGGGTATGAGGAGCTTCCACAGGGGAGGACCAGAAACCCTTCCCCCCAGGGAGTGGGGAAGGAAAGCGTCTTTACTCAGGGAGTGGGGAGGAGACGAGAGAGTTTCCGCCCGGGGAGTGGGAAGGAGAGCGTGAAAGCCTCTACCTAGGGAGTGGGAAGGAACACGAGGAAACCTCTACCCAGAGAGTGGGAGGGAGGTCGAGGACATTTCTACCCGGGGAGTGGGAAGGAGAACGTGAAAACCTCTCACCCAGGGAGTGGAAAGGAGAGCGAGAAATCCTCTCACCCGGGGAGTGGGAAGGAGGGGGAAAGTCCTTACCCAGGGAGTGGGGACATTAGTGGTGTGGAGGGGCTTAAGAGGGGACCAGGTGGGAAGGGGAAACGGTCCTAGGGGACTAACCTGAATAGGGAATTCCCTAAATGAGAATTTAATGCAATTGGACTGGAGGGGAAGAAGCGGTGGTTTTTAGGGGAAAGAAGGTTTTAGGGAAAAATCCTTAATTTGGGGGTTAGATAGTGTTTTATTTTTTCAAAACATTGCCTTCGAGGAGGTACCACGTTGATGAATAAAATCGCCTGGCGGCATCTGGACTACAAGGAAGAGGGCCACCCGATACGGAAGCTGTTTATTACGGGAGAGTCAAAACAAAAAAGAGGATTACAGAGAATTCTCTTTAGTAAACATTCGAAAACTAAAATGAAAACTAAAACACTAAACTGGTGAATAATGCAGAGAAAGTTGGCAAGAAAAGAAACGTGTATGTGTATGAGTGTATGTATAGTATATATGTATTTATATATGTATATGCATGTATACACATGTACACATATATGTGTGTTGTTGGTTGTTATGGACTAGTTTCCGACACTTCTATTCCTGTGGGCAATCTCACTATGTATGTATGTATGTATGTATGTATGTATGTATGTATGTATGTATGTATGTATGTATGTATGTATGTATGTATGTATGTATGTATGTATGTATGTACATAGGTAAAAATAACAGTAAGTACGATTACAAGTTATTTGGAAATTCGTTAACAAAAGTGGATAGTGAAAAAGATCTCGGCGTAATTATCAGTAACGACCTCAAATCTTCCAAGCAGTGTATTTCAGCCTCTGAGAAAGCAAATAAGATTCTGGGACTGATTGCGCGATCTTTTGATTTCAAAAGTCCATCACTCATTAACAAGCTATATAAATCGTTAGTTCGTCCACATTTGGAATATGCTGTTTCCGTATGGTCACCGAATCTCATTAAAGACATTGACAGACTGGAAAAAGTACAACGGCGAGCCACAAAACTGATTCCATATATCAAAAATAAATCATACGAATATCGACTAAAACATGAATCTGTTTTCCCTAAAAAAGCGTAGACTCAGAGGTGACTTGATACAGGTCTTTAAGATTTTAAAGGGAATTGACAACATCAAAAGTGACAAAATTTTCACATTGAATGAGAATCAGACAAGAAACAATAGTCTCAAACTGTCCGGAAATAGTTTCAATTTGGAAGTGGGTAGAAACAACTTTGCCAACCGTGTAGTTAATGAATGGAATAAACTTCCTGCACAGGTAGTGCAATGTAGTTCAGTTCGAAGCTTTAAGAATCATTTAGATAAATACCTAAGTAAGATGCTGTAATGATTATAATTTACTTATATTATTTGTTTTTGTTTTGTTATCTTTTGTCTGTCTGATTTTCATTTATTATTAGTTATATGTCAATTTATTATTATTTACTATTTACCTGTTTGTTTATTATTTAACTATACCTATGCATTTATTTATGTATTTTATTTGTTATTTACATTATTATATTTTCTATTTATTATTTTATTATTGATATGATTTTTTTTTCCCATCCGACCTAGATATGGATCAAAAGGTCTCCTGTCGGCATGCTCCGCCTTTGTAATCCTTTGTATGTATATATGTATGTAT
>NC_134777.1:132635629-132640217 GCF_046742065.1 Oratosquilla oratoria
TGAAGGAGACTGCAAGAGACCATAAGGCCTACACTAGGCGTGCTCCGTATCCATTACCACCTGTCATCCCCATCCATAAAGTTGTCTAATCATTTTTTAAAACAACTGATATTTTCAGTGCTTACTACATGGTTATTAAGTCTATTCCATTCGTCGACCACCCTATTAGTAAACCAATTCTTGCCTATTTCCTTCTTAAATCTAAATTTGTCCAGTGTAAATCCATTGCTGCGAGTCCTGCCCTGTTGTTTTAATATGATGACCTTGTTTGCGTCACCCTTGTTAAAGCCTTTAATCCACTTGAACACCTCTATTAGATCACCCCTCTCTCTGCTTCTTTCCAGAGAGTGTAAGTTAAGGTGCCTAAGCCTTTCTTCGTAAGGCAAATTGCTGAGTCCATGTATCATTTTGGTCATTCTTCTCTGTACTGATTCTGATGAATTGATGTCCATTCTATAGGGCGGAAACCAAAAATGTACCACATAGTCAAGGATGTGTCTAACTATCGTTAGATAGAGTTTGATAATTATCTCTGCTCTTCTACTTGTTACCGTCCTAGTAATAAAACCTAACGCTCTGTTAGCTTTATTCCTGGCGCTAATGCACTGTTTCCTGGTTTTAAGGTCCGGACTCACTAGAACTCCCAAGTCTCTCTCGCACTAAGTTTTCTCTAAAAGCGTGTTATCTAAGCTGTATTGATTTTCGTGGTTGTGAAGCCCTATGTTTAACACGCTACACTTAGATATATTGAAGTTCATTAGCCATTTCACCGACCATGTGAACAATTTGTTAAGATCATCCTGCAGAATCTCTGCGTCGTCTACTGACCTAATTAGGCGTCCAATTTTAGTGTCGTCCGCAAACTTACTAACATCACTATTTATCCTATCGTCTAAGTCGTTTATGTACATAATGAACAACAAGGGACCCAAATATGCTTGACTACTTCTACTTTACTGATGCTGATATTAGATAGGCTACTTTCTTCATCCCCACTGAAAATCGGATCGCAGTCAGGTACTTTATCTAGCCTCTCATTAGTAAACACCGAGAGAAGCTATTTGTTAAACTCCTCACTCATTTTTTCTTCCGATTCTATCATGAAGTTTTCATCGTTTTTAATTGGTCCTATTCTTTCTTTATTTTTTGTTCTATAGAGATGAAAGAAACCCTTAGGGTTGGATCTCGCTTGACTGGCAACCTTAATTTCATAATTACGTTTCGCTGTACGTGTATTCTTTTTAACCTGCTTTGCCATTTCGATATATCTTGATGTAAGGTGTGTTTCCCCGTTTTTTTTTTTTTTTTATACATAAAGTCCTCTTTTCATTCCGATCTCATGTGTCAATCTACCCGTCATTCATTTGGGAGTATTACCATTTTACGTTTTGACTTCAGGGGGATAAATGTATTTTGTGCATTAATAACTAAATCAGTTAGATTGCTATACATTTCATCCAAATCGCTGACCTGTCTGTTAAGCCCCGGCCCCTAAGTGACCTGGCCCAAGGTATGCATATATGCATATTACCCTCCGTGACCCGAGCCCTGGTCATGTAGTGAGACCTGACCTCGCCAATAATGTCCGAAACGTCCGTAACGTCCGTATGACATTTCATATTCAATTTCAAATAGATTTTTATATTGTCAAACTTTGCTCTCCTGAATTCTGGTACTTGGACGTTATTCGTACTTTTTAATTCTTCCCAAATAATAATAAATCTTATTTCTTGATGATCGCTAGAGCCTAGACTATCTCCCACTTTTACGTTACTCATTAGGTGTTCATTATTAGTTAAAAGTAAGTCCAGAGTATTTTCTCCCCTCGTAGGATCGGTAATCATTTGTTTTAGGAAATTATCCTGCACCACATCTAAGAATTGTTTCGCTTCCTGATCTCCTACTAAAGTTTCCCAGTCAATATTTCTATAATTAAAATCTCCCATGATCACAACGTTTTTGTACTGGGACGCTCTGCGAATTTCATGAATCAGGGGATCAGTCTGCTCAATGCTGAAGTTAGGAGGTCTATGCAAGACGCTGATAATAACTTTCTTATTCTTGCCTATAATCTCTACCCAAATAGATTCCGTAAAGTCTTCTTCCTTAATCGAATTGTTGATAATACAGTTTATTGTGTTTTTAACGAAAACTGCTACTCCTTCCGAACTCCTGGCAACCCCATCCTTGTGAAAAAACTTACATCCTTCTATTTCGATTTCCAGAAGGAAATGTTTATCAGCCATGTTGATCCAGGATTCAGTAATAGCTATAATATAAAAATTCTCTACGCATGCTTTACCTCGCAGCAAATCAATTTTGTTAATTATGCTTCTGCTATTTGTATAGTAAACTTTAAGTTTATCTTCCTTCCGCCTGCTTTGGTGATTCTTTTCATAGTCCCTCTCTAAGTTGTTTCTATTGCCTAAACTATATTCCGATACTTCCTCCCCTACTCCCACGTAATCTACCCGAAAAAAAATGTAGGATGCCTACTTCTCGCTCAAGGGATTCAGCAAGGAGCCGAAATCCTCTGGGCGACAAGCGCACCCTGTCCCTTGTATATAGATGATTCTTATCATAAAAACGATCCCAATTGTCGACAAATGCCCATCCACTGGCCTTACCATATTTTGCCAGCCTGCAATTCATTGCAATAGCCTTGGAATGCCACATGCCTCTAACTCTACGCCTCGGAAGGATTCCACATACAACAGGAACACCTCCCTTATTCCTAATCTTCTCTAGCGCATCCAGAAACCGCGCAAACAATTCTTCACTCCCTAACGTACCTATATCATTGCCCCCAGCACTTAAGCAAACGACAGGGTCCTAACCTTTCCCTACTAAACACTCTTCAATCCTATATCTAACATCTCCTATCCCCGCGCCAGGGAAACACACCTGCGTCCTATGTTTCTTATCTTTATCACAGAAAGCCCTGTCTAAGTACCTCACTTGACTGTCTCCTACAACCAAAATCTTACCTGTGGATAGGGATCCAGCGTCTGCCCTTCCCTTTTTCTCTTGAATTCCCTTTGTTTCTTCTTGTGGACCCGCTAGTGCTTAAAACGAGTTCTTGAAATCGAGCGGGCCTGGTGAGGACTTTTTCCAACTCTCCGCGTCTTATTTGTCACCGTTTTCCATCCAGGCTCCAAACTACTTTTGTCTTCCGTATTTTGGGCCTTCGAGCGGAAAAATCGATTCTCCTCTTTAAGGCACTTTACAGCATCCTCCAAGGCTTCAATTCTACTAAGTAGAGATTGTACCTCATCGGCACTGAATACGGTAACACAATCACTCGCCATATCACTATTTGAAGCAGCTACCCAGTTGACCTGACCTGAGTGACGACTACTACTCAACATTTTTATCAACCACAACACACTTTAATTCTAAGCCATCAAAATCGAGAGCGACTCGAGGAGGCCAACATGCAGAAATTGAAACGTGGTACGGCCAAGGACTCGAACCTGGTCTAGCACGTGACAAGTGTTAGGGACTTAATCGATTGCGCCGTCAAGAGATTCTGCATGTTGGCCTCCTCGAGTAGCTCTCGATGTTGATGGCTTAGAATTAAAGTGTATTGTGGTTGATTTTATATATATATATATATATATATACAGTATATTATATATATATATATATATATATAGATAGATAGACAGATAGATAGATGTTTATATATATATATATATATATATATATATATATATATATATATATATATATATTGTCAGTGTATTTGGGCAGGAGTTTTTCTCTAATGCATGTTTCATTAAAAGTGATGCTAGTTGTGCATTAATGATTTTCTTAATGGTATTTTCCATATACCTTATTAAGGATTTGTTTTCCTTAAGAAGGAAATTTATGACTTGGCTGTATGTAGTCATATTAGCTAATATGACTACATACAGCCAAGTCATAAATTTCCTTCCTAAGGAAAACAAATCCTTAATAAGGTATATGGAAAATACCATTAAGAAAAAAATATATATATATATATATATATATATTAAGAAATTGTTTTAGACAAATGAGAGAGTGATAGGTGGGGAAGGGTAAATGAAGATGGGCTTTTAGAATACGTCCTAACGTTTCGGTCACTATGACCTTCTTCAGAGGACTCGCTATGTTACATCCTGATCACAAATTTTATACTTGCAGTGGGAGGAACTCGCCAAGCTTCGAGTGTCAGGTCTTTTCCAGAGCGTTGATTAATTATTAGGAGACTAGCTGCTTTGGAAAGGCATATAAATCCTTCTCTATCGTTGTTGTTCATTTGGGTATTTATATGAGCAGCTTCCACCGACTTTCTCATTTTCTTCTGTAGTCCCTTATTTAAGATCTCGACTTTGTCCCAATCAGGTAGGTTGCTGCACTGTTCGAGTTGGCGAACAAGTGAGTTAGATGTCCTGTGTGCTCTTAAATTATTTCTATGTTCGCTTAGTCTTTTTTCAATCCCTCGACCTGATTCACCGATGTATGCTAGGGGACAGCCGCTACATGGGATGCGATAAATCACACTGAGGTTGTTGTGATTATTAGTGTGGTCTTTAAACATTTTTCCTATTTTATTAGAGGAAAA
>NC_134777.1:132640717-132670717 GCF_046742065.1 Oratosquilla oratoria
ATGATTGAGCCATTCGACTTCATCCAGTTCAACAGCTTTTGGCACCTGGTCAAGCGGATTTCTTTCATTTTTCGTGTCAAAAGATGTCTTTTTCCTTGTGAGAATGAGGATAATCCCAATTTCTTTAATGCTCTGTGAATTGTCATTGTGCTGACACCTCTCTTCTTTGCCAATGTCGATAATGGTAAGGCTGGATTTGCATTGACACTTCTCTTGAGACCAGCTAAAAAGAGCGGTGTTAGAATTCTGCCCCTTCTGGGCTTGTGAGCAGCTCGTTGGTCTTCGCCGGTCTCATCAAAACGTTTACAAACATCGTAAACAGTTTGTCTGGAGTATTTTAGCATCCTTAATATGGCGCTAGGAGTGTGACCCGCGCGACGAAGTTCGCATATGGCTGAACGTTTGGCTTGTTCCATTGCTTAATGTTTATTGCACCGGTGCTAGTATACAACTGGCTAAATTATTAGACAAATGGAAGTATCTGGAAACAATCAGAATTGCCATATGTTACTTTTTAAGTGCTTAAAACCTCTTCAAAGTTTGTACGGATATATCTGTTAGACCCTGTATTTTTAAATGTATTTACACTTGTGCTAGTAATCACATTTTCAGTGAGGCTGTTCCACTTATTCACTACCCTTGAATGAAAAAACTTATTCCTCTTCATTGTTCTGTGACGTAGTTTCATTAACTTGAAGCTATGACCTCTTGTTTTTGGGTGGCAGTCTCTGATAACCAACTGTGAATATTCTTAACCCCTTCCATACGGTGCTGCCTATGTAGGCAGCATGAGGAGCAAGTGGATATGCGAGGCTGCCATATCGGCGTCTTGATTATATTTATTGTAGTTGCCCCTGCATAAGAACATACTCTCTAAACTGTCTTCATCACATTTTCTATGGTTATCAAAATTCACGGGTGAAAGAGAGAACGATCGATATAAGCGGTGACTATTTTTTATGATGCGTGTATTATGACGAAACATCGTACATCTGGCAGCTAATACTGCCTGCAAGATTTTGGCCCATAGTGAAGTGGTTAACCCCAACCTTGTCCATACCTTTCATGATTTTTTTTAAAGCTTCTGTCATATCTCCTTGGATCCTTCGTTCTTCAAGCATGGCAAGTCTCATTCTAGCTAATCTCTCCTCATATGTACTTGTTCCAGCTTCTTTATGTCACCTTTCATATATGGAGACCATGTTTGTATACGGTTTTACAATTGCCTTATATAGGGACATCATCATATCCACATCAAGACATATCATAGTCTTTTTATAAGCCCCTGCACTGAATTAGCCTTTGCTGCAGCCTTGGCTTACCTGTCTTGAGGGCTTAAGATCACTAGTAATGATGACTCCAAGACTTATTTCCTTTTCTAATACCTCCAGTACTTTCTGTCCCATATAGTACATGCATCCTGGGTTCTTTCTGCCAATGTGCATAACTTTACATTTCTCTTCATTAAATTGGAGCAACAACTTTTGGCTCCATTCCTTTAATACATTCAAATCTTGTTGTAGGGTCCTGCCATCTTCTGCAGTTGTTATTCAATAATAAATTTTTACATCATCAGCAAAGTGTTTTCCATATGACTTGACATTATCTTACATATCATTTATGAATACTAGGAACAGTACCGGACCCTGTGGGATGCCGCTCCATACCTGCAGCCATTCTGAGGAGGTTCCTCTGACACAAACCCTTTGCTATTTCCAAGAAAACCCTGTACCCACATATATATTAACAAAGGATTACAAAGGCAAAGCACGATGACAGGAGACCTTTTGGTCCATAACTAGGTCAGATGCGGAAAAATATAATAATGATAAATAAAAGAAAAATAAAGAAAAATTATAATAATATAAATAATAATAATAAATAAATAAATGCATAGGTATAGTTAAATAATAACAGGTGAATAGTAAATAATAACAAATTGACAGATAACTAATAATAAATTATTATCAAGAAAATAATAATAAACAAATAATATAAAATACTTGGCAGTCATTACAGCATCTTGCTTAAGTGTTTAACTAAATGAATCTTAAAGCTTCGAACTGAACTACATTGCACTGCCTCTGCAGGAAGTTTATTTCATTAATTAACTACATGGTTGGTGAAGTTGTTTCTACCCACTTCCAAATTAAATCTATTTCTGGACAGTTTGAGGCCATTATTTCTTGTCGGATTCTCATTCAGTGTGAAAATTTTGTCACTTTTGATGTTGTCAATTCCCTTTAGAATCTTAAAGACCTGTATGAAGTTACCTCTGAGTTCACACTTTTTTAAGGAAAACAGATTCATATGTTTTAGTCGATTTTTGTATAATTTAATTTTTATATTTGGAATCAGTTTTGTGGCTCGCCGTTGTACTTTTTCCAATCTGTCAATGTCTCTAATGAGATTCAGTGACCATGCGGAAACAGCATATTCCAAATGTGGATGAACTAACGATTTATATGGTTTGTTAATGAGAGATGAACTTTTAAAGTCAAAAGATCGCGCAATCATTCCTAGAATCTATTTGCTTTCTCAGAGGCTGAAATACACTGCTTAGATGATTTGAGATTGTTACTGATAATTACGCCAAGATCCTTTTCACTATCCACTTTTCTTAACAAATTTCCAAATAACTTGTAATCGTACTTACTGTTATTTTTACCTATGTGCATAAACTTGCATTTACTCATGTTAAATTTCATTAGCCACTTTTCAGACCATTGCTGTAACATATCTAAATCTTCTTGAATATCTAATTGATTCAAATTATCTTTTGCCATTCCACACAGATTTGTATCATCAGCAAATTTGTAGACAATAGATTTTAGTCTGTGGTTTAAATCATTTATATATACTAGTCCAACTTAATAGGCTACCACTTACTCCATGTGAAGCTAATTTAGTAAGTAGTCTGTTCCCAATTGGGGCTTTGTACTCAATGTTTTCCATTTCTAGTGTTTCTTTGGTAAATATGAGATTTAGTAGTGATGGGGGTATCACTTCCTCTGGCTCAGGTGAATTCTCTAACATGTTGATGCACAAACTCATCTTGATTAGCATCATAAAATTTGGACTGCTCACTTTCTTCTCCACCCTCCACCTCACGCTGCTCCCATTTTAGCTCCTTAAAATTAAAACCCTCAAAGACTAGTACTTCACTAACTTTTTCATTTCCCATTGCTAGAAGCCCCTGTCCAATGCTCTCATCATAATCTTGTGTGGCATTGGGTGGTCTATAACTACATCCTAGGAATATACTACACTTCCCAATCTCATTTTACATGCAACTGTTTTGTTCTCTCTCAAGGCTTCATTTGTCCATTCTGATGACATAATGTTCTTCTGTACAAGTATTAGCATGCCACAACTACATACAGATTCTCTATCTCTTCTACATATTGTATATGAATGACAATCAAAACAGTGGAAACCCAAATCCTGCAACCTTAATTTAGTTTCTGTTATAAAAATAATATGTGGCTTCTCAATATTTATTATCTCTGCTAACTGATCACTTTAACAGGCATTATTGATACTATCCACATTTGTGTATATATATATATTGAGGAAGTTGGTGACAGAGTTTGGGAGAGTGTGTGATAGAAGAAAGCTAAAGATAAATGTGGGTAAAAGTAAGGTGATGAGATGTACAAGGGATGAAAGTGGCAGTAATCTGGAAGTGAGCATTAACCCCTTCCATACGGTGCCGCACACGTAGGCGTCATGGACTTGGATCTCAGTGGCAGCAGCCAATGCCAGCCGTACGACGTGTCGTAATAATACTTGCATCATAAAATATAGTCACCGCTTATATCGATCGTTCTCTCTTCACCCATGAATTTTGATAACCATAGAAAATGCGATTACAAAATAATTAGAAAGAATGTCATTATGGAGGGGCGACTACAATAAATATAATCAAGACGCCGATATGGCAGCCTCGCGAATACACTCGCTCCCCATGACGCCTACGTGTGCGGCACCGTATGGAAGGGGTTAAGGGAGAGCAACTGGAGGAAGTGGATAGTTTTAGATACTTGGGTGCAAATGTGGCAGGAAAAGGTGGAGTAAAGGTGGAGGTAGAATGTAGATTGAGAGAAGCTAGTAAATGCCTTGGTGGATTAAAAAGTGTAATGAGGAATAGACATTTGGGAATGGATGCTAAGAGCAGACTGTATGAAGGAGTGATTGTGCCAACAGCACTGTATGGAGCAGAAATATGGAACATAAGAGAGGAAGAGAGAAGGAGCTTGAATGTGTTTGAGATGAAGTGTCTGAGAAGTATGATGGGGGTTACTAGGCTAGATAGAGTGAGAAATGAGGAGGTGAGGAGGAGAACAGGGGTGGAAAGGGAGTTGGGAGATGGGGTTGATGAAAGAGTGTTAGGATGGTTTGGACACATGGAAAGAATGAGTGAAGAAAGACTAGTAAAGGAGGTATGGAAGGCAGATGTGGAGGGAGTGAACATGAGGGGACATCCTAGGATGAGATGGATGGATGGGGTGAAGGGGGCTTTGGGGAAGAGGGGAATGTCTGTTGAGGAAGGATGGGAGAGGACAGAAGACAGGGGTGAATGGAGAATGGTTGTATATGGAAGATGTTGTGATGCATGAGGTGGAATGGATGGGGGGATGGGGGGTGAGGTAGTGTGTGTGAGCAAAATTTTGACGCAGCCCGAAGGGATTTCTCCCCGTCCTCTCCTTTATATGGGGGGACAGAGAGGGGGGGGTCGCCGATTTAATGAAGCGGCCTTGCTGTGGATGTGCTGTGTCTTGCGACACTGCTTCTGACCCAGGGCAGTGGGCAGGGTGCAGGGATGATCCGTCATCTAGGAGGTGCTAAGATGGGAGGGAGGGTGGAGGGGTGTGGAGTGTTTTCAGGGATGGAATGGGTGGGAATGATTTTATGCCTTTTCCTTTTTGGCTACCGCCCTAGTAAGGGGGAAAAAGCCTTGGTATATATATGTATGTATGTATGTATATATATATACATATATACACACACATCTAATTTTTTCTAACATCAATGCTTCTCCTCCACAGTTCCAGAGTAGTTCATCTCTCTTTCACCTTTGTCCATTAGGTTTCTTCTCTCCATTTGAGCTGTTCTATGGTCTTGGTCTCTGGTTCTTGTTTTGTTACTCACCTGCTGGCCCTGAAAATTTTATTTTCCTCAGTTTCCCTCAGGATATTATCCATTTTCCCCTCCTGATTCTAGTCTTGTTTAAATTGGTCTCTGGTTGCTTTCCTTGTTTTATTACCCACCTGCTAGTACTCCTCGACAGTGTTATTTTCCTCAGTTTCCCTCGGGATATTAGCCATCTTTTCTTCCCGATTCTAGTCTTATTTTAATCCTTTCATCACACTCTTTTGCTAATTTTATATATTCCTGTCTTTCTCTGAAGGTCTCATCAGTCATTATTTGTACTAATGATTCATCATTAACATTATCTTTTACTGTTTTATATTAATTCAATACTTTATGAGGACCACAATAGGAAATAAGTGTACATGCTTTTTGTGTTATCCTCGGCAATTTGCATTTATTATTCCGAACTATGTGTTCTTGTCATTATTTGCACTTCATGTACATTGATTCATTGCCAAATAAAGTCTATCTATCTTCCATATCAATTCTTCACTCCCTACTACCACCTTGAGAAATCTTTGTTTCTTGCATCTTACATTTTGGGAACCCCAATTTTTTGGTGGATTTAACCATGTCAATGATTTAACTTTTATCAGTTTCTCAATACATTATTCTTTGATAATACCCTTTACTTACTGAATATCTTTATTTTTCTTTTCATAAGAATTAACTACCTTTGCTTCCTCCAGTCCCTTTATTATGATATTTCTTTTTCTGTAAGCCTTCTGTATCTGTATCTGTAGTGATGTTTTCAGGCCTCGCTCAGCCGCTTTAGAATTAATCTATCTGTTCCCCCACTGCCTCTTTGAAATTCTTATTACCTTTAAAGTATGTCTTTTCCTCTACTATCCTTGCATTCATATTTTCCATCATCTCTTCTATTTTAACCATTTTACTCCCTAGGCCACTCTAGAAATCTTTTGCATTAAAAAGACTTGGAACATCCCCTGAGCACATAAATGGATTCTTCTGTCTGTTTTTCAAAGGAAGCTAGCACTTCCTTTGACATTTCTATACAATCACAGTGGTCCTGAGTTACCAGTTACAGTATGTTCATGTATACATCATCCAATCCCACCTAGACATTGGTAATCTTCCTCTATATTGCTGGTATCCTGTATTTTGTTGTCACCCTTTTCAGGTCTTCCCATTGGTATATGGGGCATATTTCTTACTGGTTTCTTAATTTGTACTTGGGCAGCCTGTTTTTCCTCTTTATTTCCTTTGGCAATGAGCTGGAGGATCCTTTTCCACTCCCAAGGCTGGATGAAAGTAGGGTCTCAAGTTGTTTTGGACCTCTCATAAGATGTTACAAGGAATAGATAAAACCAAAATGGAAGATCTTTTCCAGAGGAGGTTGATGAAGTAATGTGAACAAAATGGAAAATGCAAAGAAATAGTTTTCCATACAGGTACATCACCTCCTGGAATAGCTTAAGAGATATTCAGCTATACAGCCCAAATTAAACTTGTACACGAAATGAAAACGAGGTATTATAATTGGAGAAATTTTATAATGAACCCTATCAGCATAACCCTTTCCTTCTATATTCTGATAAGATATACTAGCTGACATCACGATCCCATGATTTCCTGTCACGTTATTACACTCTATTCCTAAACACATTGACACTAAATATAACAACAAAAAGCATAAATAAATATTTCTTGGACATGTTCTATGACTCCATGGCCAAATACGAGTTATCAAGAACTGAAACGGGACTTGGTCAGAATGGTCGATTAGAAAATATCACATAAGCACCATTAAGAGGTACAGATTTATTGTTATTTAATTAAAAAGTGCTATATACATATATTCCCAATGGCCAATACGTAATCTTTTCGAATAATATAATTTATAGAACTTACCTCATTTACGAAAAGTAAAATGCTGAATATAAAAGGAAACCCGATTTTCGTGTTCGCCATTCTGTGTTTTTGTTTAGCCTGTACCTCAATGTTTACTAGTTAGTTCATTACACTCTACTAGCTAGAATTTACATTATTCTTTGAACGAAGGATGATGTAGATATTTATCTGAATCAACCAATAAAATGTTAGTTCACATATATACATATATAATAATGATAATAATAATAAGATTATTTGGCAATAAATCAAATACATGAAACACAGATAATGAAAAGAACACATAGTTCGAAATTACAATTACAATTGCTGAGGATAGCACAAAAAACATGTAAGCTTATTTCCATATATATATATATATATATATATATGTATATATATATATATATATATATAAATATATATATATATATACTGTATATATATGTGTGTGTGTGTGTGTGTGTGTGTGTGTGTGTGTGTGTGTGTGTGTGTGTGTGTGTGTGTGTGTGTGTGTGTGTGTGTGTGTGTGTGTGTGTGTTCACTTGGTCTTAGGATCACGTGTTGGACTCGTGATCGACAGCTATTTCCCTCCCGGAAGAGAGCTCAGGGCTCGTAGGTCCGATCTATGGGTAATGATATGACCTTACACACACACACACACACACACACACACACACACACACACATTATATATATATATATATATATATATATGTGCCACACATATATATATATATATATATATATATATATGTGCCACACATATATATATATATATATATATATATATGTGCCTCCAAAAACAAGCGCTTGGAAAGAAATCGAACATACAAAAATGCTAGATGACACAAGAAAATCACTCAATGAGATACTAATGGGTAAGGGTAATCTGGTAGTTATGGGGGACTTCAATTGCAAAGAAATTTGTTGGGACAGCATGACAGTGCAAGGAGGAGATGACTCGTGGGGCAATGTACTGCTAGATATGACCATGGAGTACACAATGGGTCCGTGAAAACACAAGGTACAGAAATAATGAAGAGCCATCGAAACTAGATCTAATATTTACAACAGAGCCTGAAATAGTGCATAAAGTCCAGTATGAGACACCAATTGGAAAGAGTGACCATGTACTCATCGAAACTATACTAAAGGAAGAAATAGACATAGAGAGGAACGAAAAGCATAGGAAAGGAAGACTGAGGTACAACAAAACAGACTTTACAAAACTAAAGACATTCTTCCGGAATGCAAACTGGGAAATATTTTACAGGGAAGAAACAGCAGTGGAAGAGAAATGGAATATATTGATGGAAAACTACAATGAAGGGGTAAACAGGCATGTACCAAGACAAAAGCGAGAGAGAGAGTACATTAAATGTTGGTTCAACAAAAGATGCAGTGAGGCAAAAGACAGAAGGGACAAAGCTTGGAAAAAGTGGAGAAAAGACAAAAAACAAAGCAAATGGCAAATTTATGTTAACTATAGAAATGAGTATGTTAATGTGAGAAGAGAGGAGAAAAGGAACCATGAGAAGGATATTATAGACAAATGCAAAGAGCAACCCAAACTATTCTATCGGTATGTGAATGGTAAACTTAAAAACAAACAGGAATTGGTGAAACTATGCCAAGGAAACATAGAATACACAGAAGATTTAGAGATGGCCGAAGTCATGAACAATCACTTTAAATCTGTTTTCACCAGAGAGAAAATACCAAATTGTGACATAGACAAAAACAAGAAATCTCCCCTCATGAATGAGTTTACAGCATCACTAAAGGAAATATCAGAACATTTATCAAGGCTGGATGTCAGAAAATCACATGGCCCGGACGGTATTGCAAATTGGATTCTAAAGGAGTGCAAAGAAGAACTAACAGACAAAATACACATCTTAATAAACAGCTCACTCAAAGAAGGAAAGATACCCGAGGACTGGAAAAACGCTAACATTGTACCAATACACAAAGGAGGAAACAAAGAAGAACCCACCAACTATAGGCCAGTATCACTAACAAGCACCATAGCCAAAATCTGTGAGAAAATAATCAAGAATAGATGGGTAAAACATCTGGAAGACAATGACATATTAAACCCAAGACAATTCGGATTCAGACAAGGAAGATCATGCTCCACAAACTTAATATGCTTTTACTCAAGACTAATAGACATAGTGCAAGAAAGAAATGGATGGGCTGATTGTGCATTCCTAGACTTGCAAAAAGCCTTTGACAAAGTACCACACAGAAAACTACTAAAAAAAACTGGAACACATAGGAGGAATACAGGGAAACCTACTAAAATGGATAGAGGACTTTCTGACTGGTAGAAAGATGAGAGTAGTGCTCAGAGAAAAATATTCAGACTGGAAAGAGGTGATCAGTGGAGTACCGCAAGGATCTGTGCTGGCACCAATAATGTTTGCTATCTATATGAATGACATGGATGAGGACGTGAACTGCTACATGAGCTTCTTTGCCGATGACGCCAAATTGCTAAGGAAAATAGAAACTGATGAGGACTGTGAAGCACTGCAAGAAGATCTAAATAGGGTATGGAACTGGAGTCAGAAATGGGAAGTGGACTTTAATACTAAGAAGTGTAGCATAATGGAGTTTGGAAAAAGCAAAAACAGAATATCAGGAAAATATACAATTGGAACCAAAGAAGTAAAGAAAGTAGGATCCGAAAAAGATCTGGGAGTAATTATCACGAACGAATTGTCCTATGATATACAGATTAACAAAATTGTCGGGGAGACTTACAACTTGCTAAGATCAATAAAAGTGGCGTTTACATACTTGGACGAAGACATGATGAAAAAAATATTGGTTACATTGATAAGGCCTAGATTAGAGTATGCAGCGACATTGTGGTCCCCCAGTACCAAAAAGAATATAAAGAAAATAGAAAGAATCCAAAGAGCAGCTACAAAAATGGCACCTGCACTTGCAAACCTATCATACGAAGAGAGATTGGCTAAACTGGAGTTACCGACACTGGAGCAAAGAAGAGAGAGAGGTGACCTATTGACCATCTACAGAATCATGAAAGGCACAGAGGTACTCGATAGTGAGAACTTACTTAACTGGGACAAAAGAAACACAAGAGGACATGGAAAGAAAATCAAAAAACATAGCTATAGAAGAGAACTGAAGAAAAACAGTTTTCCTCATAGAGTTTTGGACACTTGGAACAAACTGGACAATGGAATAGTATGCGCAAAAACCATTCATGAGTTTAAAAACAAACTAGACACTGCAAGATACAAAGGCGGGACATCACGAGCATAGCTCCCCTTCCCGCAAAATACAACTAGGTAAATACAACTAGGTAAATACACACACACACACACACACACACACACACACACACACACACACACAACTCCCCGCCCACGAGAGTCATAGTAACGACCCGAAGCGCAGCGGTACCGAAATAATTTCGGCCCTGTGCAGGATTCGAATCAAGTACTACGGGCACCACCATGCTAGCAGTTCAGCGCTCTACCAACTGCGCCACCGAGTGTGTGTGTGTGTGTGTGTGTGTGTGTGTGTGTGTGTGTGTGTGTGTGTGTGTGTGTGTGTGTGTGTGTGTGTGTGTGTGTGTGTGTGTGTGTGTGTGATTCACCTAGGTCTTTGGATCACGTGTTGGACTCGTGATCGACAGCTATTTCCCTCCCAGAAGAGAGTTCAGAGCATGTATGACCGATTTATGGGTAATGCTGTGGCCTTACACACATACACACCCACAACTCCCCCGCCGACGAGATTGGAGTAACGACTCGAAGTGCTGCGATACTGAAATTATTTCAAACCTGGTCAGGATTCGAACCCGAACCACCGTTGAGAGTCCGAGACTCTACCAACCGCGCCACATAATAAATGTAAGTGTTAGTGTGTGTGTGTGTATTTCCCTAGTTGTATTTTACGGGAAGGGGAGCTATGCTCGTGTCTTCATATCTCGTTTTATCTAGACTGTTTTAAATTCGTCTATTGTTCTTGCACACACCATTTTCTCATCTAGATTTTTCCAAACGTCTATTACTCTTGGGAAAACTGTTCTTTTTCAGGTCTCTTCTATAACTGTCTTTCTTGATTTTCTTTCCGCGTCCTCTTGTATTTCTACTATCCCATTTTATTAGATCCTCTCTATCAATAGTTTCTATACCTTTCATGATTCTATAAAAAGTTATCAAGTCTCCTCTCTCTCTTCTTTGCTCTAATGTCTGTAGCTCAAGTTTTGCTAGTCTCTCTTCATATGATAGTTCCGAGAGTGTTGGTGCCAATTTCGTAATTGCTCTTTGTGTTCTTTCAAGGTAGGTAGGTAGAGTTTTGTTATACATTTTTTTGTGCTTAGTGACCACGTCGTCGCTGCATACTCCAATCTTGGTCTTATCAAAGTGACTAGTATTTTCTTCACCACTTCTTCGTCCAGGTAGGTAAATGCCACTTTGATTGTTCTTATCAAATTATAAGTTTCCCCATTTTTTTTATATGTTTCTCAGGGGACATGTTATTCATAATAAGGACTCCCAGGTCCTTCTCATTTTCTGTTTGTTTGTTTTTTTCTCCTAATTTATATGATCCCACTATTCTTTTTTTTTACTTCTTCCAAATTCCATTATATTACACTGCTTGATATTGAATTCCATCTCCCACTTCCTACTCCACTTCCATACTTTATTGAGATCACTCTGTAGCGACTCACAATCTTCTTCAGTGTTCACTTTTTTCAACAATTTTGCATCATCCGCAAAGAAGCTCATATAACTTTCAATTCCTTTATCCATATCATTAATATATATAGCAAACATTATTGAGGCCAGAACTGTTCCTTGTGGAACTCCACTAATCACTTCATCCCAATTAGAGTGTTTCTCTTGTCACTACTCTCATTTTTCTTTCATGCAAGAAGTCTTCCATCCACTTCAGCAGTTTGCTCTGTATTCCTCCTGCAGTTTCTAATTTATTTAGCAACTTATTATGTGGCACCTTATCAAAAGCTTTTTTCATGTCTAGAAATGCACAATCAGCCCATCCATCTCTTTCTTGTATTACATTTATTAGCCTTGAATAGAAACACATTAAGTTTGTGACGCATGATCGTCCTTGTCATAAATCCAAATTGCCTTGGATTTAGTACTTTTTTTTTCAAATGCCATACCCATCTAATTTTGATCATTCTTTCACAAATTTTAGCTATCGTACTTGTAAGACAGATCGGTCTATAGTTAGTAGGGTCTTCCTTGTTTCCCCCTTTATATATTGGTACTATATTTGCTCTTTCCAATCTTCTGGAACTTTTCCTTCTTTCAATGAACTGTTTATTAGACTATGTATTTGGTCTGTTAGTTCATTCCTGCATTCTCTCAAAATCCAGTTTGCCATTTCATCTGATCCATGCGATTTTCTGACATCGAGATTACTCAAGTCATTCATTATTTCATTTCATGATACTTCTATCTCTTTCATAGGGGGGACTTTCTCCTCCCACTCGATATTTCTAGGTTGTATGTTCTCCCTCGTAAACATCGATTTAAAATGCTTATTCATAATTCCTGCCATTAATATTTCCTCTGTGTATTCAACTCCTCCTTGTCGTAGTTTCTCTTATTCTTGTTTGTTTTTCAGTTTGTTGTTTACAAATCTGTAAAATAGTTTTGGTTGATATTTAAATTTTTCTTTGACATCGTATTTTCTCTTTTCTTCTCTGCACACTTGCACATATTCATTTTTATAACTAGTATATATTTTCCATTTTTCAGGTCTTTTGTTTTTCTTCCATTTTATCCAAGCTTTATCCATTTTGTCTTATATCTCCATACATCTTTTGTTGTACCAGCACTTTACACATTCGTTTTCTTGCTTTTGTCTTGGAATATACTTTTCCACTCCTTCTTTATCTTTTTTTTTTTTCAAAATATTCCATTTCTCTTCTACTGTTGTTTCCTCCTTGTGTATTCTTTCCCAGTCTACTTTTTTAAAATAATTCTCTTATTTTATCATTTTTTCATACATCAATCTTCCCTGTTCGTTTTTTTCATGTATTTTTTCTCATTTAGTTCCAGTTCAACTAATATGTGGTCACTTTTACTTATTGGTGTCTTATATTCAATCTTGTCCACTATTTCGGGGTCTGATGTGATTATTAGGTCCAGTCTCGATGGTTCTTCCTCATTTCTATACCTAGTATTCTCTTGTATCTATTGCGTCATTGTATGTTCTATAATCATATCAAGTAGTACATTCCCAATAGGTAGTTGTAGGAGGGGAAAGATATGTCTGTGTGAAAATGGAAAGATAGTTGTGTATGAAAGAGGATTGCCACCGGGCGCTTTTTAGGGATATTTATTGCGTGATCTACATACACACACGCGCGCGCGCGACGGTCGAAGTGACAGCGAAGTTGACAGGAGTGTCCGTGGGTGGTACTTGCATAGGAACCACACCCGCTGAGGTAGGAACAGGCTGGTCCATGATGGTTGGGGCGTCGGCTCTGCGGCGGCAGGGGTATTCCACGTCGACTGCAGCAGCGGCAGGGCAGGTTCACGACGGCTGCAGCTGGGGCGGCGGCGGCGGCGGCGGCGGTGGCTGGGGCTGCGACGGCAGGGGTGGTCCACGTCGTCACACGGCGGCTGCTAGGGCGGCAGGGGTGGTCCACGTCGACTGCAGCAGCGGCAGGGCAGTTCCACGAAGGCTAGGATGGTCCACGTGGACAGGCGGCGGCGGCAGGGGGGTCCATTTCGGCAGGCGGCTGCGGCAGGGGTGCTCCACGACGGCTGCGGCATCAGGGGTGGACCACATCGACAGGCGGCGGTGGCTGTGCCGCTGGGGCTGCGGCGGCATGGGTGGTCCATGTCGGCAGGTGGCTGGGGTGGTCCACTCCAGCAGGGCCGGCAGGCGGAGGCTGGGGCTGGCGGCGCTGGTAGTTCACTCCGGAAGGCGGGGGTAGGCGGCGGCTGGGGCTGGCGGTGCTGGTGGTCCACTACAGTGGGCGGCAGCTGCGCTATGGCCCGGTCCACTCCAGGAGGTCACCAATGGGAGTAAGCACGCATTACCTCGCCAGATGGCAGCTCACTTCCTGCTTTACAGTCTTGTTTCCAAACGTGATAAGACTAACTTAAAAATGCCGCATCATTGCTCTGTTCCACTGTGTTCAGCACATAAGGGTGGACACAAGTTTCCGTCAGATGAGAAAATGAATATGAAGTGAAGAATAGCAATAAAACGCCTTGAAGCAGGTACAAATAAGCCACGGATTCCAAGAAAATACAGTGTTGTCTGTGAAAAACATTTTACAGCAGATGACTACATGCCTGCTGGTCTTTTAGGTAAGTGATATTCAACTTTGTTGTCATCTATATATAAAGAAAAATAACAGGCACTATTCCTTTTTAACAATTCAGCAAGATAATCCGTTCCCCATGCTGTGTCATCATATTAAGTGTGTGCAGTAGTAAGAATTTTGTTATGGGGAGCAGCCATTATCTTTTAACCCATGTACCTGTCATTGTATATATTCTCAGGAAAGTAACTATGATTTTAAAGGTTTACTATCTAGATTAGGGTATGTCTACAGTTACATAGTTTTTTTTAACACACTTTCATTGTGATGTCACTTACGTAAAAAATTAATAGAGCTACGTTTTTTTTTCAAAGTTCTTTTGTGACTCCCAAACTCAAACCCTGACCTTACCACTTACCCTAACCTTACTCTATTGCTTCCTAAGATAAGAAAAGAACTAAACTGTTCTTTGCTTTAATTTCAGGTTCTCGTAAGAGGCTGAAACCTGGTGCGGTTCCATCTATTTTTTTTATTTTAATACAACACCATCCACGTTCACCTCAACAGTAAATGCAGAAAGAGCAGAAAGGGTAGCTAAGAGGAGACGTTTATTTCAAAATAAACCAGATATTCAAGATGTTGGCAACGAAGAGGTAGTGTCAGCTGAAAGGGAAAATGAGATTCTACAAAGTGACCCAGGCGCGGATCCAGGGGGGGGGGGGCTGAGGGGGCTGAAGCCCCCCCAAATTTGATCTTCCATGAATCATTGTAAGGATTTCATTTAATCGATTTTAGTACTTTCTGGTAAGCCTCTGCGCTATTAGATGGGTTGAGCGACACGACTCGGTCATTGTGTTTATGGAATTCCTGCCAGTTATTGCCGTCTTTCTGGAGAACGAGAGCAACTCGGACGCGACGGCGGGACTACTACTAATAGCAATCCGAGAGCTGCGCTTTCTGATTGGTCTCGCCGTCGCTGAGTCTGTGCTAGCTCACACTGTGGAGCCGAGCCGAGCCCTGCAGTCCCCTATGGTCGATCTAGTCTCAGCGTACGCTAGGATTGGTGATGTGGTGACGCATCTAAACAAGACCCGGGAAGGTGCACTGACCAGCTTCCAGAACATCTTCAAGAAGGCAGAGGGGCTCCTCCAGGAGATCGGTTCATCACATGACACCATTCCTGTACCTCGAGTTTGCAAGCGCCAAACGCAGCGAGCGAATTTACTCTTCCAGAAGCTGAGGGAGTATTACCGAAGATCTGTATATGTAGCGGCGGCGCCACGAATTTTTAGTTGGGGAGGCTAAGGGGGGGCTGAGCAAATTTTTGGTGGGGCTAATAGTAATATGATAATACACATATATTATCCTCATTTCAGAAGGGGAGGAGGTTAATGGTTGGGCTAGCACTGATGGCTGACAAATATTTAGCCCTGGCAATTAAAAATTCCACTTAATAAAATTATTTCAATGAGTGTTTTAAATTTTCAATTTGCTCATTTCAGTTTTGGGGGGGCTAATGGGGGGGGCTGGCCACTTTTCCAACCCCCAACCCCCTGGCGCCGCCACTGTGTATATGTCCCATTCCTCGACCATGTATTGACTGAGCTGCAGACCCGGTTCGGGAATGATACTATTCCTGTTGGCTTCAAGATCAAGAATCTGCTCAGCAGCGCTGACGGAGATGTTGCTGCTGTACTGGAAGCGGCAAAGGTTTATGAGGCTGACATCGAGACCTTGAGCCTCGTGAAGGTGGAAGCAGAGCGCTGGTATTCAACAACAATGAAGTTCGAATCCATTGGAGATGCCCTTGCCCACGCCCAGACCCGAATGTATCCGAACCTGGCCAAGCTCCTCCGAGTTTTGATCACGCTCCCAGTCTCGAACGTAGAGGCCGAGCGTTCATTTTCAACCCTGAAGCGACTGAAGACCTACCTAAGGAATACTATGGGTCAAGATAGCCTCAACGGCCTGGCGCTACTCGGCGTTTACAATGAAATCAATATTGAAATTGTCACAGATCACTTGTGACTCGTAAAAATTTGGCTGAATTATACATATACATAAACAGCTCATTAACTAATACATCAATTACAGTTTGAAGAAACTAAGTGGTTTGCGAGAGTATCACCAATTTGCGTAATCGAAGTTCGAAACTCTGAAGCATCAAATACCAAGACTTGGAAACTCTGAAGCTTCAAACCTCCGAAACTTCGAAACTCAAAGTCCGAAGCGCGAAGAGTGGAGGAAGGGAGAATGACCAGAATGGACAGTCAAGAATCGACACAGCTGGTGAAAAATTCTGACATAAATGGCGCCCATCGTGGGGCCTTCTTGTGCGTTATTCACACTCTGGCAGTAAAACTTTTATTGTAACATTGAAGTTGATTACAGAAGTGTGAGAGCCATGTCCGTGCAGGAATTGACGAGTGAGGCGGAAACCCTGGGGTATAAGGATACTGAGGAAATCCGGGAGTACGTCCGAAAACGGCAACAGCAACTTCGGGACGACTGAGCGCAGGAACGAGAGTTCGAGAAACTAAAGTTGGAACATGAAAAGGAGAAACGGCTGCATGAGAAGGAGATGCTACAGCTCAAACTTTCCCAACCTCAGACCGATGGTACCAGCTCGCCAGGTGTCAACCCTGTTGCTCACACCCAGTTCTCTACACACCAGCTCAACATTCCAAAGTATGAGGTAGGTCAAGCGATTGAGCCTTTTATTGACAGGTTCCAGATGGTGGCGACTACGTACAAATTGAGCGAAGATGTTAAGAAGGTCGAGTTTATGAACCTCTTCGACGGGAAACCTCTCGACATCATCCACCGTCTTGACTCCTCAATGCGAGATTATGAAGGTATGAAGAAAGCATTACTTCTAGCTTATGGTAAGACATTGGAGGATGCGCGTGACCAATATCAGCGAGCTATGTTGCAGGATAAGGAGACGGTAGCCCAGTTCTGCGCTAGATTGAAGAGTTACTTGGACCATTGGATGGAAAAGGACGAGACTCCGCAGACTGTCGAGGGTCTGCGCGACTTGATGCTGCGCACCCAGCTGGAAAAGTCGTGTCCCACGGAGCTGGTGGCTAAATTCAAGACACAGAAAGTAAAGGACCTCCAGCAAATGACTGACCTGGCCGACGTACACTTCGCAGCTTACGGGTACCACACGAGGAAACAACTTCACAAGAAGTTGCCTCCCCCTGTACATTCTCAGACACCACAAGGGTCTAACACGCAAGCCCAACACCACAATAAGTTACCAGTCATCTCCACAGCAGTCGAAACCACAAAGATTTACTCAATCTTTTTTTTTCCTCACAGCCAACCACAGCAAGTGAGGAACCAGCCCTACTCTCAAGGTGGTTGGAAGGGTCACAAGGGTCAGAAGAATCAGCACGCTGCAGCAGCAGCAGTACACCACGGAGGAGCACCTGAGGAATTTTCCCCAAAGGTTATTCCACAAGAAGAGTGTGTCACCGCCGGTTCCGTGTCAACTCCCCAACACGTGTACTTATCAGCTGCATTGAGTTCTAGTCTCAGAGGTACAGGGCTACTGGTTCAGCCTGGCAAGGTAAATGGTGTCACCGCGGAAGTCTTAAGGGACAACGGATCGACGGGGTATTGTGTCAAGGAGAGGTTTGTAACGCCTGACAGTTACACTGGAAATTATGTAACCGTGAGTCTAATCAACGGGACTCGGGTGATCTGCCCCTTAGCTACGGCTCACACGAAGACACCACCCAAACCTGTGCAGCGGCGGTTACCAGAGGAGCCGCCAGAGCAACCAACCAGGTAAAACCTTTGATACTTTCATCTGTTTCAGATCTTGCAAATAGTGAGGACGTAGTTGCCGAGCAAACGACCGATCCCACACTTGCCATGGTTTGTAAGAAGGTTCTAGAGGGACATTGCAGAACTTCTCGGGGAACGGAAACCAGATTCCTTAAGAAAAGGGGAAGAATTTATCGCAGTACGGTGTATCCAAGCGGGGACTCGAGACTACAGTTCGTCGTTCCAGAGAAGTACCGCCTGGCAGTGTTTAAGCTGGGTCATCATGCTGCACTAGGTGGACACATGGGAGTACAGAAAACTCAAGATAGAATTCAGTCTCAATTCTTCTGGCCTGGGATAGGCAGAGAGATAGTGAGGATGATGAGGTCATGTGACGTATGTCAGAAGACTACAGATCGCGGCCGAGTGAAGCCTGCACCACTCTGATCTCTGAGCCATTCCAGCGAGTGGCTGTGGACATCGTTGGACCTATCATTCCAAGGGTAGCTGACGGAGCCAAATACACCCTTACCTGCGTGGGCTTCGCGACGAGATGGTCTGAAGCAGTACCCCTTCGCAATATTGAAACCATAACTGTCGCCGAAGCAATGTTCGAAATCTTTTGTCGCGTGGGCATTCCTAAGCAAGTGTTGTCCGACCGGGGGAGCCAGTTCACTTCAGTCATGATGGAAGAGTTGCTGAGGCTACTGGCTGTAAAAGGGCTCAGGACTACCCCTTACCACTCTGTGAGCGTTTCAATGGCACCCTCAAGAAGATGCTGAAGCGGATGGTAGCAGAGCAACCTTAGGAATGGCCACGATTTATCGCCCCTCTACTATTCGCCAACCGCGAAGTACCCCAAGCTTCACTACAGTTCTCGCCATTTGAGTTAGTCTACGGCAGGTCAGTTCGTGTCCTCTGCAAGTACTGCGAGAACTCTGGGACGAAGAAGAGCCTGACCCCGCAGTGAAGACAACTTATGCATATGTGCTGGACTTGGCCGAACGACTACGAGAGACCTGTGAAGTAGCAAAGCAAGAGCTACTGAAAGCTAAGGAAGTTCAGAAGGCGTACTACGACAAGAAAACTAAGCTGAGGATCCTCGAGGAAGGAGACCAGTGCCTCCTCCTTCTACCCACCGCGCACAACAAGTTGCTGTCGCAATGGCAAGGACCTTTTGAAGTAGTCAAACGTCTCAATGATTTGAACTACTTGGTGCAAGTGGGACCAGACCAAAAGAGGTTCCACATTAATATGCTGAAGAAATATTACACACCTCAAGTTACATGTTCGGCAGTTGGTCAAGAATGTTTGCTGAATAGGGGAGATCGTGTGCTATCACCTGAACAGTACGAGTGTCTGCAGATTGTCGAAGGCCAGTTTAAGCAGTCGCAGATGGTCTCTGCTGCCGTGGTTATACCAGAGGTTGAGGAATTGACAGATTGCGCACCCCTTACCCGTGAAGCTATTCAAGGCGAAACGGTGGAGGATGTGCAAGTACCTCCGAGGCTTGGTCCAGAGCAGAAGAGACGTATAAATTCTATTCTCCAGCGACATTCAGCAGTGTTCTCCGATAAGCCTGGATTCGCCAAGGTGGATTGCCACGAAATACAGCTGATGAGCAGCGTACCTGTCAGATTGAAGCCATACCCGATACCCATTCGTCTGGTGGATGCGGTCAAGAAGGAGATAGACAACATGGAAGCTGCAGGAATCATAGAGAAGTCATCGTCTCCCTACTGCAGTCCTATAGTCATTGTACGCAAGAAGTATGGAGGTGTACGAACCTGTGGAGATTACCGCGGAGTAAATGCAGTAACCCAGGTGGATGCAGAGCCAATGAGCAATCAGCAGGAAATATTTGCAAAGGCCGCCAACTCCAAAAAAATTTCCAAAATGGATTTGGCGAAAGGATTCTTCCAGATTCCGCTGGAGGAGAGAAGCAAACAGGTCACGGCAGTCGCAATACCCAACGGATTTACCAGTTCAAAGTACTACCTTTTGGACTTACCAACTCCCCAGCAGTTTTTAACCGTGCCATGCGTCAAGTTCTGCGCGGCATCCATGGAGTGGAAGCTTTTGTGGACGATATACTCATCCACTCTTCTACCTTCGAGGAACATCTGGAGATCCTGGAGAAGGTACTTAAGAGACTTAGTTCAGTGAATATGACAGTCAAGCCGTCTAAATGCGAACTTTTCCAACAGGAAGTACAGTTCCTGGGACATACCTTAGGCGAAGGACGATGTGGATGCCAGGATAGCAAGATAATAAAGATCAAGAATGCATCTCGGCCGACCACAAAGAAACAGGTCCGATCGTTCTTGGGATTTGTGGGCTACTACCGCAGGTTCATTCCGAATTTTGCTGTCCTCGCCTTGCCACTCACAGAGCTTCTCAACAAGAATGCTCCTAACAAGTTGACATGGAGGCCTGAACAGGAGGAAGCGTTTACGACGCTTAAGAACCTCCTCTGCAAGGAGCCGATACTTCAACTACCGGACTTCAACCAGCCTTTCATCCTCCGGACCGATGCGTCCCAAGAAGGCATTGGAGCTATCCTGATGCAAGAAAGGGATGGGGATATTTTTCCTGTTAGTTATCATAGTAGGAAGCTGAAGCCAGCGGAGTTGAACTATAGTACGGTGGAAAAGGAGTTGCTTGCAGTTGTAGAGGGCACCAAAAAGTATTATTATTTCCTCTACGGAGATAAATTTATTTTAGAGACTGATCACTTGCCTCTTTCGAGCCTTAGGACCTCCAAGAACGCCAACGCCCGAATCATGAGGTGGGCATTGTACCTCCAGCAGTTCAACGTGGTCATCCGGTACATCAAAGGAAGTTCAAATGTTGGAGCTGACCTGATGTCCCGACTGCTCGAGAAAGACGTAAAAGTGTAGTAATTGTACTTTTATAGAATATTATAGTTGTGCAGTTAGATTTCAATTCAATTACATATCAGTGTCTCTATGTAATTATTACTGGAGTAATTGGTTAGACATTGCGTGGAGCAATATCTTTTTGTGTGGGCGAGTGTCACAGATCACTTGTGACTCGTAAAATTTGGCTGAATTATACATATACATAAACAGCTCATTAACTAATACATCAATTACAGTTTGAAGAAACTAAGTGGTTTGCGAGAGTATCACCAATTTGCGTAATCGAAGTTCGAAACTCTGAAGCATCAATTACCAAGACTTGGAAACTCCGAAGCTTCAAACCTCCGAAACTTCGAAACTCAAACTCCGAAGCGCGAAGAGTAGAGGAAGGGAGAATGACCAGAATGGACAGTCAAGAATCGACACAACTGGTGAAAGATTCTGACAGAAATAGACAGTGTAATCAGTGTATTTGCCCCCCCCCCAAAAAAACAACAACAACAGGAGGCTGATGTTCGTGTGAGATCCCATGAACAATGCCATGTGTTATTAATGTAATTTAAATACTTTTATTAACAGGTTCAGAAGTTCATACACGTTTTTGTTTGTATTTCTGTTTTTGAAGCTACTTCTATTTTTTATTACTTCCATGAGTCCATGTGCACTAACACTACACACGGATCCTACAATAATTTCTGTCTATGCGAGAGTATACGCGTGCCAGTGCCTTATCACTGACTAGCACAAGCGTGTAACAATATAAAACGAATATTTATTCTATTATATATGTCTAAAATACAGAAAAATCTGAAAAACCTTAGTAAGTATACTCCAGACTTCTGATACATCAGACTACTCAGAGGAAGGAATTCAGGATAGCCCCCCCCCCCCAAATTCTTATCCTGGATCCGCCACTGGCTGACGGAGAGAAATCGGTCCAGGACCACGGTATCCAGTGTGAGATACTAAATTCTATGAATGCTAGATTCTCTATCTTCCGGTTTGAAAATGACAATAAGCCATTCAGTATTATACAGGATTTAATGACTTTGCACATTTTTCCTTAATATTCTCTGTGCTTGGTCCAGCTGTCAATAATCTTGATGGAATGGACTATGATTTATTATTAGCGGAAGGTCAGTTGTTTTTTAACTATAATCAAGTTGAGACAGGCCAAAGATGATATTGAATTATCTATTTTGTTCAGAATCAGTAAAACTTATACGTCAAAAGTTGTGAATATATGGATCGATTTTATGTTCTTCCAACTCCAAGAAATCAATTTTTGGCCAGAAAGAAACAGTGCAGAACTTAATGCCAGTGAACTTCAAAAAACAATTTCCATCAACAAGAGTAATTTTGGATGCAACAGATGTGCCGATTCAATAACCCAGCAATGTTAATTCACAAAGTGCAACTTTTTCGACTTATAAAAATCGCAACACATTGAAGACAATAATCGGCTGCACTCCAGGTGGACTAATTTCTTATGTGAGTGATAGCTACGGTGGAAGCGCATCTGACAGACAGATAATCGAAAGATCTTGTTTGATACAAGGACATATGTTTGAATCTGGGGACAGTATTATGGCAGACCGTGGTATTAGAGTACAAGATTTGTTTGCTTCGTTAGACGTAAAGGTGAACACTCCGACCAATAAAATGGATATCTACACAATAGCAAAGGACTATTGTTACTTGAAATCGTGTTGAAAGTAAGTACGATATCTTACCTTTATATCAAATTCTCTTTCCTCCCTGAGACAAGTGCTCCTCTTGTTGCCAATTCAACTTTTAAACGCTGAACTGTCCATTTTCATAGGACGCCATTGTGTGTTTACCACGACTGACGGTGCAGTGGAGCCATCTACCGGGATAAATTATGATGCTTACTCCTATTGATGTGGTTAGTTACTACTTAAAGGTGAATGATCCGGGACCACCAATTAATGTGGTTAGTTAGCACATCATAGTCCAGGGTCACCAATTGATGTGATTGGTTACAATATTATGGTTAATGGTATCATCCGTAGGAGAAGGACTGTAATTAAACTCCTACCTCTATGGAGTTCTTATTGTATTTCCCGTCCGCCATGAAATAAATTACATACAATAAATATTTCATTATTTTGTTCAAGTTATGCAATAATGTTACATATAGATACTTTTTAAAATATAAGGGCTATCCTAGTATGTGGCAACAATAATTACAATATTTAATTTTTATCATAATGAACACATAAAGGTTAGACCAAGATTAGTAATTTTATCATACAACAATGCTATATGCGTTAAGGGAACACTGCAGTAGTGGCGTGTTGCCACAACCATACACGAATTTAAGTACAAACTTGAAACTGTGTGATACAAAGACGGGAGATACGAGCATAGCTTCCCTTCCCGTAAGATACAACTGGGTAAACACACGATCTATGGGTAATGCTATGATTTTACACACACACACACACACACACACACACACACACACAGGGTCACCAATTGATGTGATTGGTTCTAGGTTATGGAATCATCCGTACGTCAGGACTGTAATTAAACTCCTATGGAGTTCAAATTATTCTTATCGCTTTATCGTTATATCTAGTCATTTGTTATTGTGTTTTTTGTGTTTAATTGTGTTTTTTTTTATTGTGTATGTGGACAATATTGTATTTTTATTTAGCATATTTATGTTTACCAAGCATAGATTATCATAATTCTTACAACTTATATGCGTTGGGGGGACAAACCATACACAAAGTACACAAGTTAAGACGGGAGATACAAACCCCCGAGCGTAAGATACCTTCCGTAAACACAACACAACGATCTATGGGTAATGCTATGATTTCAAGCACACACACATACACACACACAAACGAACCCACAAACACACACACACACACACACACCGACTCGGTGTCCCCAACCAGTACCCCTGTTTCGAATCCTGTCCAGGGCCCCCGCCCTCCCCTCCCCCCCCCCCCGAGCTCCCGAGCTCTCTCCCCCCCACCCAACCACACAAGACACACACACACACACACACACACACACACACACACACACACACACACACACACACACACATGGCTCCGTGGCGGATTGGTAAAGCACTGGCCTCACAAGCCAAAGAACCGAGGTTCGATTCCCCGGCCGGGCGGAGATAAGTTGGGTTTGTCTCCTTTCACGTGTAACCCCTGTTCACCTAGCAGTGAGTAGGTACGGGACGTTAGTCAAGGAGTTGTGACCTTGCAGTCCCGGTGAGTGGTGTGTGAGTGGTCTCAGACCTATCCAGAGATCGGCGAATAATGAGCTCTGAGCTCACTGCCGTAGGATGGTGTCTGGCTGTTCTCGACAGAGACTGCAGCAGATCCGAGGTGAATACACACACACACACACACACACACACACACACACACACACACACACACACACATATATATATATATATATATATATATATATATATATATATATATATATATATTATATAAATATATATATATATATATATATATATATAATATTTGGTAACTTAGTAAACGCTTAGTAACTAACAATAAGATTAATATGAGTACAAGAAAAAATTGTAAAATGGTACACTTGGCCAGAATTTTTATATGGATGTGAAAATTGGACAATTAGTAAACAAATGCAGGACAGGATAAAAGCAATAGAAATGTGGATTTGGAGAAGGACGATGAAATTTTCATGGACAGAATAATCAAACGAAGAAATACGGCAGCAAATAAGAACACAGAGGGAATCATAGAAACTATTAGGATAAGACAGTTAAACTTTGTAGGACACGTCATCAAAAAAACAACAATTAAAACATACGTGCCTACCGGGAAAAAATAGAAGGAAAGAGGGTAAGAGGAAGACCACGCAGGAAATATGTAGACAGGTTAAGAATAGCTGTAGGAGAAGAAAAAACAAATGTCATCTTGAAGAAGAACCATGTGCAGACGGGGAGTTCCATGGTGGCCAACGTCCAAGTGGATACGGCACCCCGGTATAATATGAATATATATATATATATATATATATATATATATATATATTATATATATATATATATATATATATATATATATATATATATATATATTACAAAGGCGGAGCATGCCGACAGGGGACCTTTTGGTCCATATCTAGGTCGGATGCGAAAAAATCATAATAATGATAAATTAATAAATAGATAAATGAATAAATAAAAACTATAATAACGTAAATGATAAATAAAATACATAACTATATGTTAACTAATAAATAAACAAGTAAATAGTAAATAATAATAAATTTACATATCATACATACATATACCAAGGCTTTTTCCCCCTTACAAGGGGGGTAGCCAAAAAGAAAAAGGCATAAAATCATGCCTTTTTCTTTATTTACATATAACTAATAATAAATGAGAATCAAGCAAATAATAATAAGCAAACAGACAAATTATAACAAAACAAATAAATAATATGAAACAAATTATAGTCATTACAGCATCTTGCTTAGGTGTTTAAATGATTCTTAAAGCTTCGAACTGAACTACATTGCACTGCCTTTGCAGGAAGTTTATTCCATTCAATAACTACACGGTTGGTGAGGTTGTTTCTACCCACTTCCAAATTAAATCTATTTCCGTACATTTTGAGACCATTGTTTCTTGTCTGATTCTCATTCAGTGTGAAAATGTTGTCACTTTTGATGTTGTCAATTCCCTTTAGAATCTTAAAGACATGTATCAAGTCACCTCTGAGTCTACGCTTTTTTAAGGAAACAAATTCATATGTTTTAGTCGATTTTCGTATGATATATTTCTGATATTTGGAATCAGTTTTGTGGCTCGCCGTTATACTTTTTCCAATCTGTCAGTGTCTTTAACGAGATTCGGTGACCATGCGGAAACAGCATATTCCAAATGTTGACGAACTAACGATTTATATAGTTTGTTAATGAGAGGTGGGATTTTGAAGTCAAAGGGTCGCGCAATCAGTCCTAGAATCTATTTGCTTTCTCAGTGGCTGAAATACAGTGCTTGAATTATTTGAGATCGTTACTGATAATTACGACGAGATCCTTTCCACTATCCACTTTTGTTGACGAATTTCCAAATAACTTGTAATCGTACTTACGGTTATTTTTACCTATGTGCATTAACATGCATTTACTTGTGTTAAATTTCATTAGCCACTTTTCAGACCATCGCTGTAATTTATCTAAATCTTTTTGAATATCTAATTGGCTTTATATATATATATATATATATATATATATATATATATATATATATATATATATATACATATATATATACATATATATATATACATATATATTATACATATATATATACATATATATATATATACATATATATACATATATATATATATATACATTTTAACAATATACATATATAATATATATTTATATATATATATATATATATATATATATATATATATATACATTTTAACAACCGCAATGCACTTTAATTCTAAGCCATCAAAGGCCAGCATGCTGAAATTGAAATATGGTACTGCCCAGGACTCGAACCCGGCAACCTCATGACAAGTGCGACAGTGACTTTCCAATTAGACCATCAAGATAGTTGGAAAGTCACTGTCGCACTTGCCATGAGGTTGCCGGGTTCGAGTCCTGGGCAGCCCACTGTCCTTTAGATGTATTAATATTGAGGCATACCTCAATTAATCCTGATTCAACTATTTTTCTCCTGAAACTGCAGTGGCCAGATTAGTGTTCAAGTCCCACTGCGGTTTCAGGAGAAAAATAGTTGAATCAGCATTAATTGAGGAATGCCCCAATATTAATATATCTAAAGGACAGTGGACCCCTGACATTATTTCACGCGCGCCAGTCAGTAGACTGGTACGGAGCTTACAACCCCCCCTCATCTCACCCTCCTCCGCCACCCCATTTTACCCCGCGCCTGAGTAATGCCATCTGTCCGCATTCCTTCTCTTTTCTGTAGCTTATAAGTCCCCTCTGTTCCTCTGTCTTATGTACTTTCCTGAAGAGGGCTACAGTTGATAGCCGAAATATAGGAATCTTCTTTATTCGAAGTTTTTTCTCCGACTGTGGGTTTTCCTGTGATATATATATATATATATATATATATATATATATATATATATATATATTGCCAATCACAATACATCGAGAGACTCGCGGAGGCCAGCATGCAGAAATTGAAATGTGGTAGGGCCAAGGACTCGAACCCGGGCTAGCACGTGACAAGTTTTAGTGACTTGACCGATTGCGCCATCAAGAGAGACATAGGTTTAGCGCAACTTTTCTTATATATTTGTATGCTCGAGTTACATACACATACACGAAATTTTGCGTTCAACCCATCTCCGCTATGATAGTACAATTGGTAAGTATACGAACGCGGAAAGTATTTGTACCACACTGAATGGGTCCCAGTGAACAAATATACATTTTTATCAACTACAACACACTTGAATTCTAAGTCATAAACATCGAGAGACTCGCGGAGGCCAACATGCAGAAATTGAAACGTGATAGGGCCAAGGACTCGAACCCAGGTTAGCATGTGACAAGTGTTAGTGACTTAACCGATTGCGCCACCAAGAGAGATATAATTTCAGCGCAATTTTTTTTATATACTTGTATGCTCGAGGTATATGCACATACACGAAATTTTGCGTTCAAACCATCTCCATTATGATAGTACAATAAGAACGCGGGAAGTATTTGTACCACACTGAATGGGTCCCAGTGAACAGATATACATTTTTATCAACCACAATACACTATATATATATATATATATATATATATATATATATATATATATATATATATATATAATATATATATATACATATATATATATATGTGTGTGTGTGTGTGTGTGTGTGTGTGTGTGTGTGTGTGTGTGTGTGTGTGTGTGTGTGTGTGTGTGTGTGTGTGTGTGTGTGTGTGTGTGTGTGTGTGTTTACCTAGTTGTGTTTACCTAGTTGTATTTTACGGGAAGGGGAGCTACGCTCGTGGTGTCCCGCCTTTGTATCTCGCAGTGTCTAGTTTGCTCTTAAAATCATGAATGGATTTTGCGCACACTATTTCATTGTCCACTTTGTTCCAAGTGTCTATCACTCTATGTGGAAAACTGTTTTTCTTCAGATCTCTTTTGTAGCTATGTTTTTTTTTTCTTTACATGTCCTCTTGTGCTTCTCTTGTTCCAGTTTAACAAGTCCTCTCTATCGAGTATTTCTGTGCCCTTTATGTTTCTGTAGATGGTCAGTAGGTCACCTCTCTTCTTTGCTCCAGAGTCGGTAACTCCAGTTTAGCAAATCTCTCCTCATATGACTAGTTTGCAAGTGCAGGTGTGTGTGTGTACATGTTGGTAGAGGAACTGGGAAAGGTCCAATGTTACCCGATTCCAGAAGAACTATTTACAATCTTTTTAATAATAAAATTATCTAACTTATACAAACCTAAGCTTAAATTCATATTATTTTCAAAACTATTTTTAATGTGACATGACTCAATTATGTTCCTTTCTACAATATTATGACATGATGTAATAACTTTTGTGTTTTCCCAGTCAATACTATGGGAGAGCTCTTTTTGGTGGACGAAAAGTCCGCTTGACATTTGACCCGTTCTTATGTTGTATTTATGTTGACTAATCCTTTTGTTTAAATATTTTCCTGTTTGGCCTATGTACTTAAAATCACACACTTTACAAGGTATACTGTAGATACATCCTTCTTTTTCATTTGGAGAATTCCTAATAAGATAGTTCTTAACAATATTGTTGTTATTAAATATCACCTGAATACCAAAGCTTTTAAATATTTGAGGAAGGGTGATAAAATTTTCATGATATGGAATTGCTAAAATGTTCTTCAATTTAAATTCGTTTACTTGAGAGGTGTTAAAATATGTTCTTCTGGCTTTTTCTTGTGCTCTATCCATCAGATGTTTTGGATATTTTAATTTTTGACCAATCTCATAAACAAATTTTACTTCATCTTCAAGATACTCAGGAGAACATACTCTAAACGCTCTCAAGAACATAGAAGAAAAAACAGATAACTTCGTATTTTGATGATGGTATGAATAGAAATGAATATATGAGAGAACATTAGTTGGTTTTCTGTAGACATTAAATTTAAAATATCTACCACATCGATGAATACTTACATCTAAGAAAGGCAATGTGTTGTTCTCTTCTGTCTCAAATGTGAATTTTATGGAAGGGACCAAACTATTCAACTTTAACACATACTCATCCACAGGTTTATCACAAGGCCAAATACATAATATGTCGTCAACATATCTGTACCATATTACATTAGATGGCAAAATATTAGGCAATAAATCTCTTTCGAAAAACTCCATATATAGATTACTTAAAACCGGAGACAGACAATTCCCCATAGCCATACCAAATGTTTGTTTGTAAAACTTCCCATTAAACTCAAATTTCGAGTCAATAACACATAATTTAATTAAACTAATAATTGTATGGGAAGGAAGTATAAGATCATATTTCTTTAATTCTTTTTCAATAGAACTTAACAAGTCAAAAACGGAACTCGAGTAAAAAGACTTGTTATATCAAAGCTAACAAATTTGAAGTCAAAGGAGATATTGTGTCCAAGTAGTTTGTCTTTCAAATCAACATTATCCTTAATATGTGAGTTTGAAATTGTCCCAACAAGAGGACTTAAAAGAGACACTAGCCATTTTGATAACTTATAGCTACAAGATCCAATAGAACAAGTAATGGGCCTAACTGGATTGTTAATTTTATTGTTTTTTTATTAATCCATACATGTATGGAAGTGACGGGGACACTGTAGACAATTTTTTGACCAGTTCATTGTTATCTTTTAAAAAGAAAAAGAAAGGTATTTTTTCACAGTGCTATCCAAGATCCCGGAAAATATACGCCAGTCCTTAAATCGGTTACACCGCCAGGACTAGAAAAAAAAAAAAAATTGTATCCTCTGTACCCTGATGATGTATTGAATAGATGAAAACGTTCGGTAT
>NC_134777.1:132673217-132708217 GCF_046742065.1 Oratosquilla oratoria
CCTTAGTGCCTCCCCGTGCCGCTGGGACACCCTTGATAGAGTAAGGGTGGTAAGAGCATGGTCGTAGCTGCTGTACTCCACGCCCAGGATGATCCTGCACGCTCTCTTTTGTACCCTCTCCAGCTTTTGTCTCTGTGTGAGGGTGAGTGAGCTGCACCAGGCTGGTGATGCGTACATGAGGGTGGGGAGTATGAAAGTTTTGTAGACCTCCTGTAGCTCAGATGTAGGTGTTCCTAGTGATTTTAACCTACTCAGCATATACAGTTTGTAAGACGCTGTCCTGACTATATTGGTGATATGTTGGTTCCAATTTAATTGAGCATCGAGTGTGATGCCCAAGATCTTGGTGGATTGCACCAATTGGAGGGGGTGGGGGCCCAATGAAAGTTGTGGAGGAGGTACTGCTTGGGTGGAGGTACAAAAGTGCATCACTACGGTCTTGTTGGTGTTGATTGTGACGTTGTTGTTTTCCGTCCACATCATGAGCTTGTTCAGGGTGTTTTGTAGTGGTGCGTAATCAGGCCGCCTGGTGTTGATGGGGATGCCTATGGTGCTGTCATCCACGTACTTCCATCTGTGAGGAGTGTCCATGAGGGCGTCGTTGATAAGGATGAGGAAGCATAGGGGACCCATTTTGGTACCCTGGGGGACCCCACAAGTTAAAGGGAGGAGGGGAGAAGTTGACCCTTGGTACCTGACCGCCTGCCGTCGTCCGGTGAGGAAATCTGCCAGCCATGCTATTAGGTGGGGCTGGATCCCCAGTTGGATGGCTTTGGAGAGAACAACATTGTGGTCAACAAGGTCAAAGGCCTTCCTGAAGTCTACAAAGGTAACAGCTAGGGATGTGTTACGCTTGTCTAGGTTGCTGTGAAGGAAGTTGAGTAGGTCAATGAGACAGTGAGTGGTAGAGGAGGATTTCATGTTGCCAAATTGTTGTGCATCTATTGAGTGTTTTATGTTGCTGTAAACGGAGTTAAAAACCAAGTCTTCACATATAAGGCTTGGGATAGGGGTGATGGCGATGGGCCTAAGGTCACTTAGTGATTGTGGGCTGAGGGTTTTGGGGATGGGAGTAACATATGATATTTTCCAGTCGCTGGGGCAGGTGTTTTGGCTTAAAGAGGCATTAATTATGGAGGAGAGTGGGAGGGCAAGTTCAGGGGCAAATTCCTTGTAGATTTTAATAGGAAGGTCAGAGGGGGTTGTGGATCTATTTTGTTTGAGTTTACCCAGCTTAGTAGCTACGTCGGAAACTTGAACTTGAATGGGGGGTGAGGGGGAAGGGAGGTAGGCAGGAAGGCGGGAAGGGTCGAGAGGGGGTAATGTTTGACAGATAGAGGCGAAGTGGGAGTTGATCTCCTATATGTGTGTGTGTGTGTGTGTGTGTGTGTGTGTGTGTGTGTGTGTGTGTGTGTGTATTGAGAAAGGTGGAATGGGAAAGCCATTGTTCTGGCTCCGATTTTTTAGTTATATTCCTCACCGGTTTCACTCTGGCCTTATTCCTCTAAAAACCAGAAAAGACAAGTATAGATTTTAGGCCAAGCGCTTTCGTCTATTCAGACGTCTTCAAGGCACATAGACAGCGGAAACAAGAGAATATATATATATATATATATATATATATATATATATATATATATATATATATATATATATGTGTGTGTGTGTGTGTGTGTGTGTGTGTGTGTGTGTGTGTGTGTGTGTGTGTGTGTGTGTATTCACTTGGTCTTTTTGGATCACGTGTTCGACTCGTGATCGACAGCTATTTCCCTCCTGGAAGAGAGCTCAGAGCTCGTAGGTCCGATCTATGGGTAATGCTATGACCTTTCACACACACACACCCCCAACTCCCCGCCCACGAGAGTCAGAGTAACGACCCGAAGCGCAGCTGTACCGAAATTAATTTCGGCCCTGGGCAGGATTCGAACCAAGCACTGCTCGCACCACCATGCTAGTAGTTCATCGTTCTACCAACTGCGCCACCGAGTGTGTGTGTGTGTGTGTGTGTGTGTGTGTGTGTGTGTGTGTGTGTGTGTGTGTGTGTGTGTGTGTGTGTGTGTGTGTGTGTGTGTGTGTGTGTGTGTGTGTGTGTGTGTGTATGTATATACATATATATAAAATCAGTGTGGTAAGGTGAAGGAACTAGGGAATGTTCGTCGGGAAATCTCTCCCCGTGACCGTTTCCGTTCCCAAGCTGCGGGTGTTTGAAAAAATAATAATAATAATAATAATAATAATAAAATAAACACTTTGTACAATTCTTGGCTTAGATTTAAATTGCTGATAGATATATCCTTTATCACACTAGATCCCATTTTATTTCTATTTAAGGGTGACTTACTTTTCATGATTTGTTTAGCCCTTTCCCAATACAATGGTCTGAATCCCTCAGGGCTTAGGTGAACAAATAACGCGTTGGGCATTTGTCCAGTTATGACGCTATATGTGTTTTGTTCTTTTAATTATCTTTTAGTCTGGTCAGTACAACATATGCCACATTGTTTATACGGAATTGGATATACACACCCTTCCTAGTTTATATATACATATATATATATATATATATAGATATATATATATATATATATATATATATATATATATATGTGTGTGTGTGTGTGTGTGTGTGTGTGTGTGTGTGTGTGTGTGTGTGTGTGTGTGTGTGTGTGTGTGTGTGTGTGTGTGTATCTATATATTGAAAGGCTTTCAACTGTATTGGAGTGTCTTAAATGGTACTTGGATGTTGAAATTCATAAGATTATGAGGTAGTCACGAAATTCTCGTGGAAAGGAAGAACAAATAGACTTATTGAATTAAAATTTTTACTGGCTTATTCCTCATAGTGTAAAATTTATGGTTGTACATTTTTTCTATTTTGTAATTAATTGTTACATATGGAATTCCTGAAGATGTCCCTTTGAGGACGAAACGTCAAAATAATATATGGCTACATTCGGTGATTTGGTGTTTGTTCACCCCCCTAATGCAATAACGTAGTTAAAGCATTAGAGAATTTAATGAAGGGAATTAATAACTGCAATAACATTGTATTTAATGTGTACATGAGCGGAATGGCACGGGAGGTAAATGCGAGGGTGATAGGCAGGCGACTGGAGATGGCTAAAAAAATGAAGAGAAAATGGAGGTGAATTAGTTTTTGTTTGCGGATGACACTGCGTTTGTGGCATGGTCATATGTGTGGCAGAATTTTTTAATGTATGCGATATAGAAAAGTTAAAGGTAAGTGTGGGTAAAATAAGGTGATGCAATGTACAAAGGGAGAGGATGGCAGTGAATTGGAAGCAGGTGTTAAAGGAGAGAGGCTTGAGGAAGTGGATAGCTTTAAGAATTTGGGGTCACATGTGGCAGGAAAGGGAGGCGTTGGGGTGGAGGTAAATTGTAGACTGAGAGAAGCAAGTAAATATCTCGGGGGATTAAAAAGTGTCATGAGAAATAGGCATCTGGGAATGGATGAAAAGAAGAGATTATATGAAGAGGTGATTGTGCCAACAACACTGTATAGAACGGAGACTTGGAACTTGAGAGGCAGAAAGTTTAAATGTGTTTGAGATGAAGTACCTGAGGAGTATGGTAGGGGTAACTAGGTTGGATAGAGTGAGAAATGAAGAGATGAGGAGTTGAGCGTGGGTGTAAAAGGAGATAGTAGACAGGGTTGTTGAAAGAGTATTGGGATGGTTTTGGACACATGGGAAGAATGAGTGAAGAAAGATCAGCAAAAGAGGTGTGGAAGACAGAGGTGGAGCGAGTGAACTTGAGGGGACGACCGAGAATGAAATGGATGGATGGGTGGGGTGAAAGGGATTTTGACCAAGAGGAGAATGACTGTTGAACAAGGAATGGAGAAGGCAGAAGATAGGGGTGAGTGGAAAATGCAGTCCGAAGGGATTTCACCCCGTCTTCTTTATTTTACGCATGAGGGAACGAGAGGTGGGTGGGGGGTCGCCGATTAAGCAGCCTTGCTGTGAATGTGCTGTGTCTTGCTGCATTGCCTCTAATCCGGGTAGAGGGCAGGGGCCACTGGTGACCCTTCACCCACGAGTAGCTAAAATGAAAGGGTAACAATGATGGTGGGTGGGAATGGAAAGGTGGAAGTGGAGTGGTGAGAGTGGGTGCGTGTCTTTGACTTAGCTACCTCCTTTATAAGTGGGGGGAGCCCTTGGTTTATAGATAGATAAACAGACAATTTTTTTTATATATAAAATGTAAGATAAGAACGTGATATAATGTAGTAAAGTAGAAATAGATTAGAAAACCCGGTCAGAAAACAAGCATTGGTCCTTGATGGGGGGTGAAACATAAACAACTCTAATCTAGAATATCATAGTCTGACACCGAAATATTTATATATTTTATACCGATTAGGACAATTTTTAATTATATAAATAGGTCCGACAGGAGTGATAACAAGATAAGCTCGTGGACCTGACGTACACAACACACACACCGGCTGTACGACCAATCAGAGTTCGCCAACTGTTGTTGCAACAGGAGGGACACGCGAGCCATCGAACAACTATCAGTACTGGCGGTGTTAAAATCCGTGTGGTAATGGGAGTAGCTTTTACTACTGGAACACCTGTTGTACTGTGATAAAAGTTAACAGCTAGGTGCTGTCGGTAAGCAAACAAATACTTCTTTTGGTTTAGATTGGATTTGACTTAGCGACTTGTGTCAATTCTTTCTGCTAAGAGAATTTTAATGAAAATTATTGGTATGTTCTTAGGTGTATAAATGGATGGAATACCTTTAGCATTATATGATCATTTATTTGTGGGTAAATTAATTTTTATTTGATGTTGTTTTTGGGCGTTTATAGGTATATGATATGCTGAAGTTAAACTAAGGAACTTGCTTGGAAAAGTCATAGATAGGTAGTGTCTATAAGTGACGTGAATTGTCACTAAATTTTTTATTTTTGCTTGCAAGGCATGCAGTTACTAAAGATTACTAAAAAAGAACGGCACATAGTGAACGTGTATGTTTTGGGATGCTGTGACCCTAAGCCTAAGGCTGTGGTGTTTATAATAGGGTTTCAGAGGTTATTCACCTCCAATTCTTTGCTTTGCTCTTACTAGGTATGTTTCTTCACGAATTATGATAACATTGAGAGAAAATAGGGTTTGTCCCAATATGCAAACCCAGAGAAATTAGGGGGTCAATTTATAGTTTCACCCAACCATAGAATTTGATGTGACTTATGTGTTTCTGGTGAGAAATGTTGTGATATGAACGATGGTGTACATTATTTCCGTCACAAATGTGTACTTTTGAAGTAATTAAGTATTGAAGTTATGCACTTATGCGTACATCTCCCGAACGATGTGAGGGCACATGTTGGAAATCTAGGTTTTTGGGTGGGGAAGACTAATAAATGGAGTAATGCGCATTGCAAAACAGGTATGAAATGAAGACGACTTAAGAAACGCATAAAAAACCAAAAATATCCCATTTCGGCGGGTACTGTGTGCGGCGCCATGTTTGTTTACTAATGATTGTAAGTATTTGTGATTATAACCGCTAGATTTAGGGAAGTCGCTCGCGCAAGGGTTGGTAACTAAATTAACCTAACCTAACCTAACAGAGGTAACGTTAGTTTACGGTTAGGTAGTCTTGCTTGGCTGTAGTGGACTTCGCTAAATGCAGCTGATCTAGTGAGACATTTTTCGAATTGTTGGGAAAAACAAACATGGCTGCTCATGTTAGGCGGGACTCCGGCCCTAAAATGTGATTTTTTTTTTTTTTTTTTTTTTCCCTTTTCATTTTATACCTGTTTTGCAATGCGCATTAATCCATTTAATAGTCTTCCCCACCCAAAAACCCCGATTTCCCACACTTATGCGTTTGGGAGACGTACGCATAAGTGCATAATTTAAATACTTAATTACTTCAAAAGTACGCATTTGTGACGGAAATGATGTACACCATCGTTCAAATCACAACATTTCTCACCAGAAACACACAAGCCACATATCAAATTCTATGGTTGGGTGAAACTATAAATTGTCCAATGGTTCTGTTCTATTTATATGCAAACCCTTTTTATATTTCCATTTGTGTTTGAAAGGTTTTCTCCTGTGGAATGGCTAGGATGGTTAGGAGCTATTGGACATTAGAAGTTTCATGGTGATTGTCTGTGCTTACTGAAACTAATAAAACGCAATGCTTTTACTTTTAAAAATTATGAATTTTGTACATCCCTCTACCTAAGGGTTCATGTTTGTGTCAAGGTTTTGTCCAAGTTCAGGTTACTGTGTACAGGTCCGAGTACCCAGACATTTTTACTTCCAAGTCTTTACTTTTTATGAATGTCCCCTGTGGGGCTACAGGGAGAAGGATGCCTAGTCCTAATCCCCGTTTTGTTTTTGTTGCCTTTGTTGTATTTTCCCCCCACCACAGGGGATTTCTCCCCATCTCTTTTCTGCATGAGGGGACAGAGGGGGTTGCTGATTTAATGAAGTGGCCTTGCTGTGGATGTGCTGTGTCTTGTGACACTGCCTCTGACCCAGGGCAGTGGGCAAGATGCAGGGATGACCCATCATCCAGGAGGAGCCAAGAAAAGAGGGAGGGAAGATGGAGGTGAGTGGGGTGTGATAGGTATGGAATGGGTGAGTGGTTTTTGTGCCTGTTTTTTGGGCTACCTCCCATACAAAGGGGGGAAAAGAGCCGGTATTCAGTTTTGTACCTGGATGCAATATAGCAATAGAAAATTAAATAATTTTGTGAATTATAATACATGAACGTAATATTCAATTTTCTTGGTGGAAATAAAGATAAAAAATACCTTGATACAAGCAAATGTACTAACGAATGAAGTCGCTTGCATAGGATCGGGATGCCATCTTCTCTGTCAAGTGTTTGTCGTCTGCCTGGTCTAGTTGAAATGTCAGTTACAAGGTGTATGGCCTCGGTACTTCTGGCAGTACCTTGTGGGGTACATATTCTTGAAGGAATGCTATGGAGCTGAAATCCATGCATTGCAAGAACCCTATATACCCCGCAATCTGAGTGATTGAACTCTCTCACGACGACAAAGATCCGGATGACCTATAAATTGCAGGTACCAATTTATTAAACACTGGTTAGGTTAGGTTAGACAAATTTATCATCCTTTCATTTCTTTGATGTCGGCATCTATCATAACAAACATGGCGTACCATTCATCCGGTGCGTCTTTGTTACAAAATCTGTTTTAGCAACTTTTTTAATTTCCACCAAGAAAATTGCATATTATGTTGATACATTATAATTTACAAAATAATTAATTTTCTATTGCTATATTGTGTCCAGATGCAAAACTGAACATTTACCAAAGAGCCTTTGGTATATGTATGTACTTCAAAGTCAATGTGAAAGCCCAAAGGGTTGAAATGTCTATTCTGAACAAAGACCTGACCTTAAGTTCTTTGTCACATCATATCCATATGTATCTTCACTTGAGATCAGATCTGGTATACATTTTTTCTCACCATCTATAAATTGATTCATTTGCAGGATTTTTTAGAAATGTTATGGAGAGCCAGGATTAGTACCCCAAACTTATAAACCATTGTTTACATGTTGCAGTATTTTCCTAATTGTAGTACGCAGGAAAGGAGCAATGCTTGTGGGGTTCTGTTTCCTACTTTTCAATAAATCATAGCTTCAAATTCATGTATGGTTCCAATTTGGGCTACATCCCTATTTTCCAGTTACCATATATAAATTTGAATTTGTTGTAGTGTGGACTATATTTTCTGAGCTCTATGGAAAACCTAATTTCATTACATCCCTTAGACTTTCTCAATTTGTTCTCGTGACCTTTAAAATCCTCCCGTGTATTGTGTTCAGTTGGCAAAATGTACGTGTATTCATCTATTTATGTAATATACATGTTCTTTTGGTCATTGTGCAATTAGAATCATGCAAATGGAAGATGGAGTATGTTCCCCCTAGAGTTACTAATACCATGTACAGGTACACCTCACCTTACGTCGTTAATTGGTTCCAGGAGACACGACGTAAGTCGAAAAACGACGCAAGTCGAATTTGCTTACAAGTAGGCTAGGTAGACCTGGTGTAGCCTAGGCTAAACTGCCAATAGCCATTTTTCAGTACTTTATTTTACTTTTGATTGCATTTTTTATTAAACAAGGTTAATAAAAATCTATTTTAAGTTTCCAAACAGAACATTTATTTATCATTTTGTAATAAAGTATAAAAAAGTACCTGTACTTATTCATCAATACGTACAATTTGCTGTACTTTATGAATGCATTGTCAATTACATACGGTGAATCAAAACAAAAAACAAATAAATAAAAACTAGTTTAAGCTTGCAATCATTTTGTAATAAGTGAAAAATTGAATAAAGTATTTTTAATTTACCAATGCAGTACATACATTGTCGATGTTTACGCGTTGCTATTTCGCGGTGCTGTACTCTATGAATGCATTGTCAATAACATATGGTAAAACAAAACAAAAAACAAAGAAATAAAAACTATTTCAAGCTTACATATAATCATATTGTAATAAGTGAAAAACTTTAATGTATTTTCAGTTTACCAAAACAGTAGATACAATATGTTGATGTTTACGTTGTAGACGTAGATGGCTGGGGATTGTCGACATCAACATCAGCTGATTCTCGTCGTTCGACACGTAAAAACTGGTCAAGAGTGCCTTGAACCGTCTTCTTGTTCTTTTCTTCAAGGATTAGATTATAAGGAGCAAAAGCTTCATAACAAGCCCCCATTATCTTGGAAAAGCGTTGAGCATTTGGATCCATATCCTCAAACATAGCAAGACCTTTTTCGATGTGTGCAAATGCTTCCTCCATTTTCTTAATGGTGAAGTGGCGTGGCTCAGATTCATCATCCTCTTCTTCTTCTTTCTTTTGTTGCTCCTGAAGTTCCATCAAATCCTTGTTCGTCAGTAACTCCTTGTCTTTTTCAAATAAATCTGTGAAATCCTCTTCCTCCAAATTCATATCCAGCTCTTTGCTCATTGTAACCAAATCTTTGTTGACAACAACAGTATCGAAGCCCTTAAACTCGTGCACAAATTGCGGGCATAGCTTTTTCCATACACCATTCATAGCAGTGCTCTGAACATCATTCTGCAACGTCTACGTCGTGGGACCACCCCCCAACCCCAAGAGTTGGGGGCCAATCAGCAGCAACTACCCCTGGCCATCAGCTCTACGCAGATGGCACCGATCCCCAAGGAGGAGCTACGCCTACCTGGGGGAGTACCACAATCCTTTTTTTTTTTTCCAACACACAATGTTACGTTTTTTCTGCACTGAGGGGTCATTTTCCGGCGATCACCCCTCTTCTTCTACTTTTAGCCGGAGATGTAGAGAGCAATCCTGGGCCCACCACAAAATACACATGCCCAACATGCTCTAAACCCATTACTTCGAGCAGACAGACAAAGGGCTCAGTTCAGTGCAATATGTGCAAAAACTGGGCCCACCTCACTTGTACAACACTTGCTGACACAAACCAATACACAAACACTTGGACATGTTCTACCTGCCCTCCAGTAACCCCAATCCCACCTCCCCAACCACAGCCAACACCCTTACCCACTCCCAATTTCCCTTTGCCCTTACCCCCGATTAGTACTCCCCTTCCTTTGTCCCCGATCTCTCCTTTCCCCCCCTCTGACCCAGATCCTACACCTTCCCCACTACCACCCCAACCTCAACCCCAAACGGCAACATACAACACATACAAAACACACAACATCAACATATTACAACACAACATTGACGGTATTAACACTAAAAAACATGAACTTGAACACTTTCTTAAACAACACAACATACACATTGCAATTCTACAAGAAACAAAATTAAGACACTCACACAAAACACCATCATTTCATAATTACACCACCATCAGACAAGACCGGACTGACGGCAATGGCGGTGGACTCATCACCCTGATCCACCATTCCATCTGTTTTGTGGACACAAGTGCCACAACCAAAATTCTCCTCCCTACCACAGATAACACAACAGAAACCCAATCCATTCGTATCCGCACAGGCAACAATTCAACACTAACAATAGTTAACATGTACATTCCCCCCCAATCATCCCCCACAGTTCCAAACACCTTCAGACCTCAACTCAGCCAACTAACCTCAATCCCCAACCTGATCATGGGTGGTGACTTCAACGCCAAGTCGTCTGCCTGGTTTGTCGACAACCCTGACACAGACAGAGGGCTTGATATACAGACTCAATTCGACTCATTGACTATCATGAACAACACGCATAATCATACACATATCCCATACCAAGCCCTCTACACTCCCTCCTCTCCTGATATCACCTTTTGCTCCCCCTGCCTAACCCCAACAACATCATGGAGAGTGGTCGGAGCCCTTGGTTCTGACCACCTTCCAATCATCATCACCACCAAAACAAGATGCACCCCAGCTGGCCACAGACACACTTACACCAATTACAAGAGAGCTAACTGGGAAGCCTTTAATGAAGAGACAGAACAACATTTTGAAACGCTTAACAGTACACCAATCACAAACATAAACAATGCTGTGCACGCTTTTAATACAATCATACAAAACGCAGACAAGAGATACATCCCTAGAGGCAACAGAAAATCACACAACCCCAACTTCACACCAGAAATCCAAGGCCTCATCAGACAACGTGACACACTTAAACACGATACCCCCACACCTATCCCTCAAAACATAGCAGACCAAATACAAACACTAAACACTGTGATTGCCAATAAAATACATGAACAAAAAACACAAAATTGGCAAAACTTTATCAATACACTTGATCACAAAACAAACACCAGCAAATTGTACAAAACACTCAACAGCATCACACTATCCAACACTAACACTACACGCTCTCACGCAGCAATAATCACAACAACAGATAATCTACCCTCAAACAGACAACAAGCAAACGCACTCATACGTCATTTTGCACAGACGAGCCATCTTACATCTCACCCTGACGACCGACACACCATTCGACGTAAGAAAGACTTCCCCACAGACTCAGACTATACACCCTTCATAGACAGTCAGACAAAACTCATAATGCATAGTCTCAAGCACTCATCTGCCTGTGGCCCTGATAACATAAGCAACATCCACCTAAAACACATTGGACCACAAGGTATACACGCACTCACAAACATTGCAAACTACAGCTATTCACACAACACTATACCCGACATCTGGAAGCATGGTAAAATAATCACCATTCCAAAACCGAACAAAGACCCAACAATCCCAACATCGCACCGCCCAATCACACTTCTCTGCACCCCCTCTAAAGTCATTGAACGCCTAATACTTAAACTTGTCACACCATATATTCCCCTTGCTGACTCACAACACGGTTTTAGGCCACTACACTCCACAAACACTCTTCTGACAAACCTCACACAAAGAATTTTAGATGGCATCAATTCAGATAGGCCCCACCACAGAACACTTCTTATAACATTGGACATTAGTAAAGCTTTTGATGCTATCCCCCGCCACAACCTAACAAATAAAATATATAACACAGACATGCACAATAACACCAAAAGATGGCTGGCCAATTATCTGGCAGGCAGGAATGCTCATGTGTCATATAATGGCCAATCATCGCACATCAGAAACATTAAGAACGGAGTACCACAGGGCTCAGTTCTATCCCCCACATTATTTAATCTATACATGCATGACTTACCCACGCCAGACACCTCAGAAATACAAATCTCTTCCTACGCAGACGACATAACAATCACATGCACACATCGTAACACAGACAAAGCTGCAGAAATAATCCAGCCTTACCTTGACACAATCAACACATGGTTCATCACAAACAGACTCAAAATAGCTCCAACCAAATCTACAGCAACACTTCTCACCAACTGGACAAAAGAACACAAATACATACCTCATCTCTACATCAACAACACACTAATACCACACACAAACACACCGAAAATTCTTGGTGTAACATACGATACATCCATGTCTTTCAAACAACACCTCACAAACATAAAAAACAAATGCACACCTAGACTTAACGCACTTAAGTCAATCACTGGAACAACATTTGGACAAAACAAAGAAACTAATATAACAATATACAAACAATGCATACGCTCAGTGATGAATTATGCGAGTCCTGCATGGGCTCCTAATCTCAGTGAGACACACCACAACACCCTTCAAATCATACAAAACAAAGCCCTAAAAACAATTACAGGCTGCACAAATACATCACCTACAGACCATTTACACCATGAAACAAAAGTCCTCAAAGTCAAGGACCACCTCGACATGAGAGGCACACAAACACTTGCTGCAGCCCACCACAAACACATCACACCCGCTACACTACATAGCAGAACACCCACACACACCAAGAAACATTAAAACTACACCCAAAGACCTTTATTACACACAGATACTCTCTTCTCTTCCTCCACAACCACCAAATACCAGCCTCCGGAAACATATTCATAATCATATCACTCACCGCTCCATTAACACACTGAAAGACAACACACTGCTGCATGCCAGACCCCCTGATATCCACCCTTCTGAATCCTCTCTCCCACGTAAGGACAGAGTCCACTTGGCCAGACTGCGATGCGGTCACCACCCAGCACTTCTAAGCTACCAGAAGAGGCTGGACGACCGTGTTGTGAACAGCTGCCCAGGATGTAACACTTCACCCCATACCATACAACACATAATGGAAGACTGCATTATACACAATCATGCACGCAAACAACACAACATACACTCTATAAAGGATTTGTGGGAAAACCCAGTTTCGGCTGTGGCCTTCCTTGGGGAGACGGGACTGCTCGGACAGACAGTCTAGGGAACGACAACAACAACAACATCATTCCATGCTGCTGCTACATTCTGTAAAGCTTTGTAGATGTCATATCCCTTCCAAAAGTCGTGAAGCTTGCCGTAGCGTACGCTTCATATAATAACGTTTGAAGATAGCAATTATCCCCTGATCCATTGGCTGGGGAATAGACGTAGTGTTTGGGGGGAGGAATATGACGGTAATGTTGGGGTGAAAATCTGCGATGTTTTGTGGGTGGCCAGGAGCATTATCTAAGATAAGTAAAACCTTAAAAGGAATCCCCTTCTCCTTACAATACTTCTGCTGCTGGGACAAAATTATTGAAAAACCAATCTTCGAAAATAACAACAGTGACCCAAGCTTTTGAGTTAGCCATCCATATAACAGGGAGAGATGCTTTGGGTATATTCTTCAGGGCACGGGGGTTGTGTGCATGATAAACAAACAGAGGCTTTAATTTAAAATCTCCTGCACAGTTACCTCCCAACATTATGGTCACACGTTTTTTTGAGACCTTGTAACCTGGAATCTTTTTCTCTTCCTTGGAAACAAATGAACGATCTGGTAATTTCTTCCAATATAATCCTGTTTCGTCTACATTGAAAATTTGCTCAGGAAGAAACCCGTTTTCTTCGATGATTTTCTTCAGTGTATCAGGAAATTCCGCTGCTGCTTGTTCATCAGCTGATGCGATTTCACCTTGTCTTTTAAGGAAGTGATAATTTCTCCTGTTTTTATATCTCATAAACCATCCAGGACTTGCTTTGAAATCTACATCTTTCTCATCTGGATATTTTTCCTTTAGGTCCTCAAACAAAGACAACGCTTTTTCCTGAATGAGCTCTTGACTAAGATTCGCATTCTGACAATTCCTCCTATCAACCCAAATCGAAAGAAGATTTTCCATTTCTTCAAATATCTTACCTCTTTTCTTGTTGATGATCGTGTTCTTCATCAATGGGGCTTCAGATGTGACGTGTTAAAATCTTGTCTTTATTATGCACAATCATTGATACAGTTGTCCGACTTGCTCCAAAACATCGTGCAATCGATACAACTTTTTCACCATTACAATGACGTTTTATCATCGCCATTTTCTCCTCCAGCGAAATAGCATGACGCTTAGCACTTTCACTAGAACTTTTCTTAGGAGGCATGGGGGCAAATATTACAGTTACAAGTGAATGTTAATGAGAAAATTGACAAAACTTCAGTAAACAGATAATAATCCAAAAGAATTGCGGGAGTCGAGACGCCGCTTACGGTAAATACGTATTGGAAGTACCGTTGCGATTTCATGTTCTAGTGGACTAGGCCATACTACTTTATGGTATATATTTTAGCAGTTACTGAATCTTTATATAATTTTACATGCTTTTATTCTTATTTATTGTAACATGAATTGCTTGAAACATTTTTTGGTGTTTATGCGATTCCATTATTGGCTGACTGACGTAAAGTCAAGTAAAACGACAACTTGAATTTTTTTCCATATTATGTTTGAAAACCGACGTATCTTCGAAAACGACGTAAGTTAAAACGACGTAAGTCAAAACGACGTAAATCGAGGTGTGCCTGTATTTGGGAATGGGATGAAACACCACCTATCATTTCACAAAAAGGAATTTATTTTGTAAATAAACACATTCTGCATTATGAATAATAAAGCACCATGGAGAGGGAAGGTAGGTGCTGTGGTGTGATGTGCTGGTGCAAACACTAGTAGAAAATTATGCGAGAGGTTATGTACCAAGCAGCTGCTTGATGGCACATGGATCACCAGTAAGCAGTTTGATAATGTGGTTGACCCAGAGTGCATAAGTGATTTGAAAAATGTAATTTGAAATAATTTCTTGTTACACAATACACTAAAGTGGAAATGTATCTAGAATACGTATAGATAGAGAAATTCCTGTATATATAACTTATCTTTGCCAGTAGAGGGGTCCTCGAGTTATGACAGTTTCATTACTTTGCATAGTCATAAACCTAATTTTCAGGGAGTGTTGCGTCGCTTTATAGAGTAGGTATTTTATATATATATATATATGCAAAATAACCACAGGAGAAAGGAAACTTGTAGACAGTAAGTACTTTCGTATATTACATCTTCAGACTAAATGACAGAGATACAGAGTAGGGTTTGAATATAAGTATCAGGTGGCGACTATAGGGGGGAAAGGAGGGAGACAATACAATGTGAGGAGGGGGGATGACCTTACCCCTATCGACCTGACCAACACATAAGGGTCAATCTGGCGGAAAGATCGCGGTGACCATTTGGGTTATCAATTTATCACATTTAAAATGACCATAGCTTAAGTTTATATTTTTGTCAAACGTGCCTGATATTAAGCAAGATTCTATTATATTTCTTTCTTGCAAGCTTTTTCCTTTAGCTAAAATTGTTGCCTTGACCAATCAATATGATGGTTGTATAATGATTTATGTTGGAATAACGCATTGTTTTCCTGGGCAGATCTCGCACTATATTTATGTTGGGAAATCCTTGTTTCCAAGTTTTTCCCAGTTTGTCCAATATAAAATTTATTACAATCTTGGCAAGGAATTTTATAGACCACACCATTGTTGTTAGGAGGGCTGTTCTTAATTAAAGTTTTCTTAATGGTGTGGTCATATAAGGCTACTGATATCCAATTTTTTGAGTAGGTTAACAATACTAAGGAAATTTTCATGAAAAGGAAGGACAAGTGTATTTAGTTGTTTATAGTTTCCTAGTTCTTGATTGCAAGCTTTGTGAAAGCGTTTCTTGGCGGTCTTGTGACATTGATTAAGAATATGAATAGGATATTTTAACGTTTCCCCAATATTCCGGATAGTTCTAAATTCTTCATCAATAAATTCAGGATCTGAAATCCTGTAAGCTCTCAAGTACATGGAAATAAAAACTGATCTTTTTACATTGATGTGGTGATTGGAATAAAAATGAACATAGGAAAGAATATTGGTAGGTTTTCTATAGACTTTAGTTTTCAGAGTACCATTATCTCTAATTATTTCAACATCTAAAAAGGGCAAACTGTTGTTATTTTCTATCTCAATAGTGAAGTTAATGGAGGGTACCAGTGAATTTAGATTAACAAGGAAATCATCAATGGAATGGTTATTAGGCCAGAAACACAAAACATCGTCTACATATCTGAACCAAATAACTTTTCCATCTTTAATAGTTGGTAATAAATACTTTTCAAAATATTCCATGTAGATGTTAGCTAAAACCGGTGAAAGAGGATTTCCCATAGCCATCCCGAAAGACGGGCATGGAATCAAAATTGTTGTGTATGGTGAGAGCGCCAGGAGTGACATCATCTTACTTTGACCTTTTCAAGAGTACTGATGCCCTGTCCACTGTCTTTGTGGGGTATGCTGGTGGGAGGAGTTGCCAAATATCTCCATAAACACAATTCTGTAGCAAAAAACAAAATAGCTATAGAAATGTTGACGCTATTTCAATACACTGAATGTTTTTTATACAATGGGGCTACCAGAGGTTGCCAATATTTTATCTTTTATGCTGTATAAAAAATGGAAATGAAATACAGTTGTATAACTTTGTATGAGTGTTGCCACCATCATAGAGATTTTTTTTTTAAATGCTTACCTACAATTCGATCATGTACCAGAATTTTTCAAATGATTGCTGGCGATGCTCCCTTCACTGTAGTTCGGAACTATACTAAGTGAGCACCTTCCATGGTGATTGATTTCCTTTTCTTCAATGCACTGCCATCAAAAAAGGTAGCCTTATGCTCCCCCCCCAAAAAAGAAAAAAAAAAAAATACAAACAAAAGTGATGCAAAATGGTTCACAAACCAGACTGACCAGCTTCTATAAATGAATAGGAATGATTTCTCATTTGTTAGTGTAAAGGTATTGGTTTGAACTCCAGTGATACCTGCATATGGTGGTCTTGCAAGATGGACAGCGAAGCCGCCCATTTTTAAAAACCCATCAACTCCCTAGTTTCCCTAAGGAAGTGGTGCAGTCCTGTGGGGCTGACACTTGGTCTCTGAACTGGGCCCAAGATTTCTCTTAACTTCAATTGTATTTCTTACACTTTTCCACACATGGATAGCAGACAACCAGCAACTGTGCTCCTCTTCCTACCACTGAGCCAGTGGTATAAAAACCATCCTACACTGATACAACACAGACAGCAGTCCCAAGTTTCTTCCCAGAGAGATCTATAAGAGGTTCTAAGGACCATTGCCAGCCACTGTGGGGCTGGAGGTCACTTAGTGAAACATGAGGCAAATGAGTGACTTCTGGTGACTCACTGGTTGTCAGAGGAAACAAGGTAATGAAGATTACTATGACCACAGCAGAGTGACATTATTGAAATGAAAACTATCTGTTATTATTTAGTATCAAACATGAATTATTGCTTCAAGTTTCATTGACTGGAAATCTGCAGTCCTGCATTGGCTGACAGTAGCCCTCAGGCCCTCCCATAGATTGTCTGTGAAGAAACTTTGGGCTGTTGTCTGTATTGTATTAGTGTTTTCCCTGATTTACAGTAGTAGAAGGGGATCAGTCACCAATTTCCAGATCTCTTTGTGAAAATGTGGTTGAAGTATAGTTGATGAGAGATGATTGGCCCAATTTGGAGACTGCTGCCCTCATGTTGCACCTCTAAGATGGTGTTGATGGGTTTTGAAGATGGGCAGGACAATGATTTTCTGATGACCATCTTGCAGGACCACAACTAGCAAATACCCATTACAGGTAAACGTCGACTTACGATGGCATTAGGTTTCGATAGAGCCATCGTAAGACGATTTCATCGTAAGTCGATCCCCAATTTGTGTATCACTGTTCCGTGGTCACTGTACCTAGCCTACCTGTATATTAACCACCAGAGATACTGAATATAGCCTATTAAACATGTACAGTAGTTTATTTAATTATTTTTATCCTTTTTACCATATTCAAACACTATAATATGTATTTTCAGTACGGACCTTAAATCTCGCGGGCAGCAGCCAATGCCAGCCGTACGACGTGACGTAATAATACTCGCATCATAAAATATAGTCACCGCTTATATCGATCGTTCTCTCTTTCACCCGCGAATTTTGAAAACCCCAGAGAATGGGATTTAGGGCACATTTGAGAGAATGTAAAAACACAGGGGCGACTACAATAAATATAATCAAGACGCCGATATGGCAGCGTCGTGAATCCACTTGCTCCTCATGACGCCTACGTGTGCGGCACCGTATGGAAGGGGTTAAATTATCATGTCGTCGTCGTCGTCGTCATCGTAAAGTCGAACAATCGTAAGTCGCGGCCATCGTAAGTCGACGTTTACCTGTATATTGGTTGTTTTGAAGGATTTTTTCTTACATTGTTTCTTTCCTTCTCATTCTTTCATTCATTTTTTCATTCTTTCTTACCTTTCTTTCCTTATTTCTGTCATCACTTGTGAACCCACCCCGAGGCGTTGCCAGTTACCTGAAGGCTGCAGGTGTCTTCCACGAGAGATTGGGTAGTGGGTTGATTGACCAACTTTTCTTTTCAGTCACAATGGTTCGGTGGGAAAGTGTGATGGTTGTGTTGGTGGCACTGGTTGCTTCAACAGTGGCTCTAAAGGAAGGAGAGTGTGAAGGTAATGCAAAAACTATCAAATAAGTTTATATAAAAATTATATTAATCATGTGGGAAAATTAAGTTCATATGAAATTAGTGGATATGTTACTTGTCGATATTCTCAATCTTGTGTAATCCATTTTATTACAGTTTGTGTAGATGTCATGAAAAAGTTTATAGAAACTCTTTCATCCAAAGAAAGAGAGAACCCATCTGTTATAGAGAAGAGATTCAAACAGAGATGTAAAGAGAGCAAAGGTTAGTAGCAAAGAAAGTTTGTTTGTACTGTATCATCTTTATTAAAAATTTCTATGCCTTAGGCCAGCATTTCTCAACCAGGGTTCTACGGAACCTTAAGGTTCCGCAAAAGGTTTTTGGCTACCCCCCTTACACGGGGGGTAGCCAAAAAGAAAAAGGCATAGAAACCCCTCCCACACATCCCATTCCCCATCCTTCCACCTCTGCCTTCCACACCTCTTTTATTAATCTTTCTTCACTAATTCTTACCATGTGTCTAAACCATCCCAATGCTCTTTCATCACTCCTATCTCCCAGCTCCCTTTCCACCCCTGTTCTCCTCACCTCCACATTTCTCACTGTAGCCTAGTAACCCCTATCATACTTCTCAGACATTTCATCTCAAACACATTCAAACTCTTTCTCTCTTCCTCTCTCATGTTCCATGTTTCTGCCCCGTACAGTGCTGTTGGCACAATTACTTCTTCATATAACCTTAGTATCCATTCCCATATGTCTATTTCTCATTACACTTTTTAATCCACCAAGGCATTTACTTGCTTCTCTCAATCTACATTCTACCTCCACCCCCACTCCTCCCTTTCCTGCCACATTCGCACCCAAGTATCTAAAACTATCCACTTCCTCCAGTCTCACTCCCTTAATGGGAACGACAACAACAACAACTACTACACTGAACAAGCTGATCCCTCTGAAACTACTACACTCACACTTGTCCCCCTTTCCCTTGTAAAGTGGAACTATACAGGCACTACTCCAGTCCTCCAGCATTCTACCCACTCGTAAACAAACATTAAATAACCTCACCAGCCAGTCCACCATAATTGTACCTCCTTTCTTCAGACATTCTGCATGGCATCCATCCAACCCAGGTGCCTTACCTGCTCTCATCATCTTAGCAGCTGTTTTCACTTCATCTTTCCCTATTTCTCCTCCATTTTCCTCACTCATCACAGTCATTTTCTTAGCGCTTCCCACCGCAACTACCTTTCCCTCCCTATCCTCCTTCACATTTAGCAACTCCCTAAAATACTCTGGCCACCATCCTCTCACTGCCTTCTCTTCCATTATCATCTCTCCATCTACACCTTTTACCTTTTCTACTTGATTCGCCCCCTCTTCCTCTCTTAATTTCTTTCCAAAACATCTTTTTATTACTTGCAAAATTTGTCATATTCTTACCCCATTTCACATCTGCTCTTCTCTTTGCTTCCTTTATTTTATGCTTAACCTCTTCACTCTGGGGCACATCGCACGTCTGGCAGCATTAGCTGCCCGACTTGCGATGTGTCATAATAATCGCATTATAAAAAATAGTGCTCAATCGTTCGTTCTCTTTCACCTGTGAATTTTGATAACCATAGAAAATATGATGAAGCCAGTTTAGAGAGAATGGAGGTTACGTAGGTACGACTACAATAAATATAATCAAGACGCCGACGTCGGCATCATCGCGTAACCACTTGCTCCTCATGACGCCTACGTAGGCGTCACTGTATGGAAGGGGTTAACTTCCCTTCTATTTACTTTGTACCTCTCATATGATTCCCTTGTCCTAATTTGTAGCCAATCTACGAATGCCTGCTTCTTCTCTTCTACACCCTTCTTTGCTTCCTCATCCCACCACTTGCTACCCTTCCTTCTATTTCCTCCCTTTCTCCTTGTCCCATACACCATCTTTGCACACCTTTTGACTCCCTCCCTGAACCATCCCTATACCTCCTTCACTCCCTCCCACTCCTCTCTCAGCTTCTTCTTATACTCCTCCTTTTCTTTCTCATTTAAGCATTTCACTCTAAGTACCTCCCTACCTTTTGCAATTTTCCTCTTTCTCCACCTATTCTCCACTCTCAATTTACCTTCCACAAAAAATTATCTGATTCCCCCACTCTCTCCCCTTAGAACATGTACATCCTTAACTCCTCCTACCATACTCCTGGTCACCACTATATAGTCCATTAACGCTCTATCTGCCACCCCTCCGTCCACCACCCTCTCCCATGTGTACTTATGCTTGACTTTCTTCTTAAACACTGTATTTGCTATCATCAACTCTTTCAAGACACATCTCCACCATCAATTCTCCACTACGGTTTCTTACCTGGAACTCTGCACTTCCCAACTCTGTCTATTGGTTCATTTCCTACCCTAGCATTAAGGTCTCCCAATACAACTACATCAACATTTCTCCCTAATCCATCTATGCACTCATTTATATCTACTCAAAAAGCCTCTTTTCTCTACGCTCTTCTCACTACCAGGCCCATACGCACTTACAAAAACCCACATCTCCCTTCCCAGCTTCACCTTCATCCACATCAACCTTGATGAAACCTCCTTCCACTCCACTACTACTAAAAGTGGCATAATTTGTCTGTGAACAGAGTTTTCCTCTATCACAGACAAAATGATGTGTGGCTCTGGTCCATAAGGGTGCCCCATATAGACCCTAAAGTATCAGCTGCATACTACTTTGCCACAATAACATGCAGCCAATACCCCAGACTGTCGGTTATGCAAAGATGGCAGAATCCTGTGCTTGCAGAAAATTTTTAATGATAGGAATTTAGTTCATAATGATTATTAGAAATGTAGAGTTTGTCATGTGTATTTTTCTGTACAATCAACAATTACCCAATGCTTGGTATTGAAAATGACAGATTGGTTACTGAAAGTGAATGTTGGTCATGCAATTGCTGCCATCAGGTAATACTTAAATACATTCTTCCAGGAAAGGAGAACAGACTATGTTATTACTTAGGCGGATTAGAGGAGTCGGCAACAGGAATCCTGGGAGAGATGTCAAAGCCATTATCATGGGGCATGCCAGCTGACAAAGTTTGTGAGAAGCTCAAGAAAAAAGACGCACAAATCTGTGAACTCCGTTATGGTAAGTATTAATTTTTGCAAATTCTCTAGCTGATTGACTCTGCATTACATGGGTGAGAGGTTAAGGGTAGAGGTGGTTTTAGGCAGCCTGGTAGAGAGTTTATAGTAAGGGCATACTACAGTAAATTCCTAGCTTCAAAAGAAATCCTTTGCAAGGAGGCACACACTCCCTGAAAGGGTGGGTGGTTAGGATGTTAAACTGAAATTTTTTTAAAAATTTTGTTGTATCATATTTAATAAATCAGTGAAAACCATTCCTTCTTCCCCAAACAGAAAAGCAAATTGACCTCAACACTGTCGACCTGAAGAAGCTCAAAGTGAGAGATTTGAAGAAGATCCTAAATGATTGGGATGAGACATGTGATGACTGCTTAGAAAAAACTGACTACATCAAGCAGATTGAAAGGTTGAAACCCAAATATATGCGTGAGGGCCTTTAAAGTGTGGATGAACTAGGAACATAGAATAAGACATTTTAGGAAAAATGGCCGTTGAATCTGCCAACCAAAGGTCTTTAACTACCCCCCTGTGTGACTATTTATTTCTTGTTTAGTGAGGGATATTGTTTACAGTTTAAATGACAAAGTTTGCCAGTGTTAGATTTACAGAAGAATACCTCTGTTAAGAGGTTGTATTGCAATTTTGGTACGAGTATTAAAGAATTTTCAGCAGTTTACCAGTAACGGGGCAAGGCTACAAAATATAAGTGCAAAACATAAGACTGTAGATACATCAGAGAACAAAAGCCTCTGTCCATTGTCAAATTTCCATGGGTTTGATCTACTGAATATCCATAGTTGATTTTTCAATAAAACATAAAAATTTTCTTTTGTTTTATATTTCCAAATGAACATTTTTCTGTCCCATATTATAGATCAAGGTAGGGTTTTGGTTTTCATTCCCTACCACAAATCCCATTTCAACATCTTGCAGCCCCATCTCCCATCTCTTACCTAAGAACAGGGAGACACAGTAAGCTACCTCCTTATAAGGGGAAAAAACCCTTGGCATAAAGATAGGAAGACTGAATCCCATTTCAAGGTTTTACAGTCCCCTCCAGCCTCTTTTTTCAAAGAAGAGGGAGACTAGATTTTGAAAAGGGATTTGAAAATGAGCTAAAGAGAAACCTACCATTAGCTTGCCACATTCAAGTGGTGTCCCTGAATGGTGCCAAAATTGAGGAACTGACTGGGGCTGACAATGTATTGTCACTATCTCTACCACTTGAAATAATTCTTCCAACAACCATTATCCTCCGATGATGGTGGGGGCAGTTACTGGCAATTTTGGGAATCCCTTACAACCCACATGGTAGTTGTATACCCAGTGGTCACTCTGTGCTAGGATAGGGAATAACACATTTTGCAGCAGCCTACATGACTGAGCTGCCATATTAAGGATCCACTCTTCTCACCTCACATGTGGAATAGGCTGCAAAAGGTACCCCAAATACAGCATGGTCAATCAATCTGTCCATTGTCCCAGGTTTCTTAGAAACGCACAGGTCTCAGGTTGGCTCTGGCAACTGGGCAAGTCTATAGATCACTTATGGAAAAGGTATTGTGTTGGTGTCTTGGGATTGTTGGTGTGAGGCAGTGTAGAATGTGGTGATCAGTGTCCTCTGTGTGGTGGTTACATTGTGGGCAGGTTGAGTCTTGGAGTTGGTGTCTTGAATGTTAGTGTGGTTCTTACTTTTCTTGAAAGGAATTTTCAGTTTGACTAATGTCTGGGAGTGGATTTGGTGAAGTGTTGAGATTAGTGGTCTGTCTTCAAGAGCTCATTCAGTGATCTGGGTGTGAATGTTTGTGTGCTGTGGGAGGTAGGTTGTATATGTTTGAGTAGTAAGCTACTGTTTTTGAAAGTTCAGCTGTGAGTGAGTGATGTAATGAGATGGTTGAAGGTTCTATCATAGAACCCTGTACCTGTCATTTTCATAATATTCTGGTGATGATTTCAGTTTTTGAGTGTAGGTGTCCTGTTAGGGTGATTGTGGTGCATCTTATTACTCTGCTTTTTGTATTGTTTGTAAAGTGTGTTTTGCTGGTTGCTGGAAACTGCTTGGGAAGCATATTCAAGTGTGGGTCTTGTGAATTGTTTGGAAACAGTAATTAAAGTTCCCATTTGTTGTCTAAAATTATTGCTCAAGGAGTTTTAGCATGATTGTTTTGTTGTTTTTCAATGTTAGATCATTGGCATATGGGCTGAAGATCATACATACATTTATATACCAAGACTTTTTCCCCTTACAAGGGAGGTAGCCAAAAAGGAAAGGCATAAAACCATTCCCACCCATTCCATCCCTGAATACACTCCACACCCCTCCACCCTCCCTCTTATCTTAGCACCTCCTGGATGACAGGTCATCCCTGCACCTTGTCCACTGCCTTGGGTCAGAAGCAGTGTCGCAAGACACAGCACATCCACAGCAAGGCTGCTTCATTAAATCGGCGACCCCCACTCTCCGTCCCCCCATGCATAAAAGGAGAAGACGAGGAGAAATCCCTTCGGGCTGCGTCAAATTTTGCTCACACATACTACCTCACCGCCCATCCCACCTCATGCATCACAACATCATCCATATACAACCATTCTTCATTCACCCATCTTCTGTCCTCTCCCGTCCTTCCTCAACAGATATTTCCCTCTTCCCCAAAGCCCCCTTCACCCCATCCATCCACCTCATCCTAGGACGTCCCCTCATGTTCACTCCCTCCACATCTGCCTTCCATACCTCTTTTACTAGTCTTTCTTCACTCATTCTTTCCATGTGTCCAAACCATCCTAATACTCTTTCATCAACCCTATCTCTCAACTCCCTTTCCACCCCCGTTCTCCTCGTTACCTCCTCATTTCTCACTCTATCTAGCCTAGTAACCCCCATCATACTTCTCAGACACCTCATCTCAAACACATTCAAACTCCTTCTCTCTTCCTCTCTTATGTTCCATGTTTCTGCCCCATACAGTGCTGTTGGCACAACCACTCCTTCATACAGTCTTCTCTTAGCATCTATTCCTAAATGTCTATTCCTTATTACACTCTTCAATCCACCATATCCGCTGAATGGTCTACCAGCTCCAGCGCTTGGCCTTCGAGCCAAAAATTTCATAAATCAATCAATCTTCAATCCACCAAGGCATTTACTTGCTTCTCTCAATTTACATTCTACCTCCACCTTCACTCCACCTTTTCCTGCCACATTTGCACCCAAGTATCTAAAACTATCCACTTCCTCCAGTTGCTCTCCCTTAATGCTCACTTCCAGTCTACTGCCACTTTCACCCCTTGTACATCTCATCACCTTACTTTTACCCACATTTCGCTTGTTTGCGAAAACGTCGTCATAACTCAAAATATCGAATTTTTCAGGAGAGGCATTTTAAAGTTTCAAAACGCTCTCAATATTATAAAAAGTCCCCAAACACCATAGGTGGAACATTTTTTGGAGCATCAAATACGCCTCTAAAGTTTATAGAAGTTGAAGCAATCATAATCTTTACTAAGTCTAAAATATTTGTTGGAACAAGTTGGAACATGTAAGGTTATGTCGTTGGGACATTTAGCACTCCCTAGCGGTCAATTTTCGAGCTACAGATATGACAGTTACCAAAAAAATCAATGTTTGAAGATAAATATGTCTGTATAGATAACTCAAAAATTCAGTTTTTTGAGTTATGATGACGTTTTCGCAAACAAGCGATTTATCTTTAGCTTTCTTCTATCACATACTCTCCCAAACTCACCAACTTCCTCAGTCCCTCCTCCTATCCTGCCACAAGTGCAGTGTTGTCCACAAACAACAGCTGGCTCACCTCCCACTTCTCCATTTTCGTACCATCTCCAATCCCTGACCCGCTACCCTTGCATTTACCTCTCGCACTACCCCATCCATGTATAAGTTGAACAGCCAGGGCGACATAACGCATCCTTGACGAAGTCCCACCTTTACCTCGAACCACTCACACTCTCATACAAGCATCCAATGCGAGGCCTAGAATTTTAGGTTTCTTTTGTAAAGGAGCTAAAATGAAAGGGAAATGGGTGTGGGTGCATGCCACTCCCTTATAAGGGGAAGTAACAGGGTTGTATTTTAATGTAGCTTCTAGAAACTTCTTTTGCCTGCCCTCTGGATGGATGCTGAAAATTCATCTGCCACTTTATCAAAGGATGGCAACTGGTCAGTGTCAAAGGTCTCTAAATTTTTTTCCATATCCTCAGTGTAATCTTGACAATTTGTACCTTTTTTCAGTTTCTCTTGTGTGCAGGTTTTATTTTCTCTTCTAGTTCTATGTTAACCTTTATTGGGAAGAGGTACAAATGTGGCTCTTGTATGGTTTCCTTTGTTGATTGTAGTTGTAAGAAAGGTGGGTACATTTTTTTTCAGGGATGTTGCTTGTTGGTTATGCTGAAGAGGTTGTCTATTGGGGAGTTGTTGGAGTTGTATTACGTTAAGGTACGGGAGTTGTTCTAGGATTGTCCTCTTTGGTCTGCTGTTTGTGTTAAACCAGACTGGGTGATGTGTGGTCAGATCATCTGCCAGTATGTGGTTTGTTTGCAAGTTGAGTGATGTAGCCTTGGCAGGGGGCGGGGGTTGAGGTAGTGGGTGGTATGTAAATATTTGTTATGTATGTTGTTTGGAATGAGATTATTTCAGTTGTGTGCAAGTGCTTATTTAGTTTTGTATGTACTGGGGTAATTGCTGTATGGTAATATGCAGCCAATACTTTGGGGACTACTTTGAGCCCTACAATGTTTAAGGAAGTGGATAGTTTTAGATACTTGGGTGTGAATGTGGCAGGAAAGGGAGGAGTGGAGATGGGGGTAGAATGTAGATTGAGAGAAGTGAGTAAAAGCCTTGGTGGATTAAAAAGTGTATTGAGAAACAGACATTTGGGAATGGATGCTAAGAGGAGATTGTATGAAGCGAGTAATTGTGCCGACAGCACTGTATAGAGCAGAAGCAAGAAACACAAGGGAAGAAGAGAGGAGGAGTTTAAATGTGTTCGAGATGAGGTGTCTGAGAAATATGATGGGGGTTACTAGGCTAGATAGAGTGAGAAATAAGGAGGTGAGGAAGAGAACAAGCGTGGAAAGGGAGATAGGGTTGATGAAAGAGTGGGGATGGTTTGGACACAGAAAGAATGAGTGAAGAAAGACTAGTAAAAGAGGTGTGGAAGGCAGAAATGAAAGGCGTGAACATGAGGGGGCAACCTAGGATGAGATGGATGGATGGGGTAAAAGGGACATTGGGGAAGAGCGGAAAATCTGTTGAGGAAGGATGGGAGAGGACAGAAGACAGGGGTGAATGGAGAATGGTTATGAATGGATGATGTGATGCATGAGGGGGAGTGGGTGGGGGATGGGGGTAAGGGAGTATGTACGAGAAATAAATTGACACAGCCTGAAGGGATTTCTCCCCGTCTTTTACTTTTCTGCATGAGGGGACAGAGAGGGGGGGTGGTCACCGATTTAATGAAGCGGCCTTGCTGTGGATGTACTGTGTCTTGTGACACTGCTTCTGACCCAGGGCAGTGGACAAGATGCAGGGATGACCCATCATCCAGGAGGTGCCAAGATAAGAGGGAGGGTAGAGAGTAGATGGGAGTGGAGTATTTTGGGGAAAAAGCCTTTGGTATATGTATGTACAATGTTGAAGTTAAAAATCTCTACTTACTTGACGATTTTGTAATTTAGCAGTCCTTACTTATGTTGTTCCATTGAACCACTATTTTACCACTTCTATGACTGCTTCTTCTCTACTTACTTGATGATTTTGTAATTTAGCAGTCCTTACTTATGTTGTTACATTGAACCAATACTTTCACTTGTATGACTGATTCTTCTCGAATCCCCTGTGGTGGGAAGTAAAAAAAATTCTGCCACTGTTTCCCATGCTTGTCATAAAAGGAGACTAAATGGGACTAGGGATCCTGCTCTCTACATGTTTCTCCATTGAAAAGTCAAGAGGACTCAAACTAGAACCTTTGTAAGGGTCAAAAACCACTTCGATACAATGATGCCTATGTAGGCGTCATGGAGCACTTGTATTTACCTAGTTGTATTTTATGGGAAGAGAGCTATGCTCGTAGTGACCCGCTTTTGTATCTTTCAGTATCCAGTCTGATCTTAAATTTTTGTATAGTTTTTGCACTCACTGTTCCTCATTCAATTTGTTCCAGATATCTACCACTCTCTTTAAGTTTCTTTTCATGTCCTTTGTTTTTCTTTTATCCCACTTTAGTAAATCATCTCTATCAAGGACTTCCATCCCCTTCATAATTCTGTAGATGGTTAGTAGATCTCCTCTTCTTTGTTCCAGGGTTGGTAGTTTGAGTTTGGCCAATCTTTGTTTGTATGTCAATTTGGAGAGTGTTGGTGCCATCTTTGTCGTTCTCTGAATTCTTTCTAATTTCTTTATGTTCTACTTTGTACTGGGTGTCCATAGTGTTGCAGTGTACTCCTCTCTTGGTCTTATCAATGTAACTAGTATCTTTTTTACCATTTCTTCATCCAAGTATTCAAAGGCCACTTTCACTGATCTTAGTAATTTGAAAGTTTCTCCAACTATTCTGTTATGTTTGTCTGGTGCCATGTCATTGCTGATAGTTTCTCTTAGGTCCCTTTTAGAGTTGACTTTTTTAACTACCAATTTTATATTGTCCCTACATTCTATTTTTACTTTTTCCAAATTCCATTATACTGTACTACATTTCTTAACAGGGCCGTCACGCTCGAAAACGAACTTCGTCAATTATGATCGTAATTTCGCGAACTTTTAATATGTTGTATATACATATACTGAGATGTTCACCACCAATTTTCGTGTCATTTGGTTGAAAAACAATGAAGTTACCAATAAAAAACCGTTTTTTGACCAATTGCAAACTTTCTATCTCCTCATTCATCCATTGACTGAGCATGCTGAAAAAAATACCACAAATGCTCTATAGCAATACCTAAAAAATCACAGTTTTTGGAATTTCCTCTAAGTTTAGAAGAAAGATTTTTTTTTTTTAAAAGTGTCATATTTTTTTTTAAAATACAATATATCGACTTCTATCACAAAATATTAAAAACCCCATGATAAAAAGTTTGCAAATGTATTCAGCTTTCAAATTATCCAAACCCCATTAAAATTGGCCAAGTAGTTACGGAGGAGATAGAAAAAATGTAGAGAAAAGGGTGGTTTTGAGATATTGAGCTTTGAAGTTCAAAATACATTTCCCTGCATTTTTTTATATATTTCATTTAGATTTTTTTCTCTGCGACAATCTTCATGCATTCTATTTCATTCACATGTTATTATAAAGTGTAGCTGGTACCTGGTCCCCCTTTTACAAGGTATTAGCAACTCAGATGGCGAGGGTTTCAGGAGGCACCACCTCCCTCATTGTCACCAGGTTTGCTTACTAGAAAGCTCCCGGCTGGAAATCGGAGCTGAACGATAATTTTCTCTTCCTCTTTCTGGTCTTTGGTGTCCCTTTCCGTTCTGTGTCTTTGTCTTGTTCCTCAAGTGCTTTTGTAATGATGGGATTGACTCCAACCAAGTGAGAAAGAAGATTATGTGTCCTTCCAAAGTTATGATCAATGACAGTCGCTCTTGTGACGAAAAGCACTCAGAGCATTTCATTTGAAGAGGCACGTGATGGTACGTCACGCATGCTCAATGTTTGCGGTGACGTCATTTGAGAAAAGAGGATATGGAGGAGTAGAGGAGTGCGATAATGCGCGATCAGCGTAACCAAGCCCGGGCGTGCGCAGCAGCACTGCTATGAGTCATCTCCAGTAATAACCAAGGTTTCTTAGCTTTCATGAAACGCACGTTTCTTTTTTGAATGTTTAGGCATTCTTGAAATGATTATAGCTTAAAATAAAAGTAAATAAAAGTTCTCCAAGGAGCGACAATTCGCTTTCTCCGCCTACTCACAATAATTCTCTCAGTTTACTCACGAGTGCAAAGTGCTATCCCCGTGTAGGACAAGTTTCCAGCAAGGCTATATTAGTGAATAACAAAATACATCTCATTTGTGTAATTTTTATTGCGATGAAATAATTTAGTCGAACATGTGTAGCGAAGGTGTACTGGGAAGTGGGGGGGGGTCAGAAAAATAGCCATAACTCCTTTATTTTTTGGTATTTCGCTGAAATATTTTAGGACTGGCTTGCCAAAGGCCACTAGATGACGGATATTTTTTTCTCAAATATTTCAATTTTTTTCAGAAATTCATCATGACGGCCCCCTTAATGTTGAAGTTCACACTTTTGACTCCATTCCCAGACTTTGTCCAGGTCTTTTTGTAGTGATTTACAATCTTCCTCTGTACTTACTTTCTTTAGTAGTTTCGCATCATCAGCAAAGAAGTTCATATACCATTCCATACTTTTATCCATGTCATTTTTATACATGGCAAACATTATCAGAGCCAATACAGAACATTCATCATTTCTTCCCGGGTCGAGTTCCAAGTACCACTCCCATTTTTCTCCCGTTCAAGAAATCTTTCATCCATTCCAATAACTTTCCATGTATTCCACCTATTATTTAAATTTTTCTTAGTAGCTTCTTGTGTGGTACTTTATCAAATGCTTTTTGTAAATCTAAGAAGGCACAATGCCCATCCGTCCCTTTCTTGTATTCTTTCTATTAGCCTTGAGTAAAAGCATGATCTTCTGCATCTAAATCCAGATTGTTTTGGATTTAGTATATTATTCTCTTCCAAATGTTTAATCCATTTACTTTTGATAACTTTTTTGCATATTTTTGCTATTGTACTTGTAAGGGAGACTGGTTGGTTGGATTTTCTTTGTTCCCTCCTTTGTATATTGGTACAATATTTGCATTTTTCCAATCTTGTGGTACTTTTCCTTCTTTGAGAGAGAAATCAATTATCTTGTGTATTTTGTACATTAGTTCATCTATACATTCTTTTAATATACAGTTTGCAATTTCATCCGGCCCGTGTGATTTTCTGACGTCAAAGTTTTTTATTTGGTCCCTTATTTGTTTCTGTCACTGTTATTTCTTTCATTGGGGGGATCTTTCTCTCTGTCCTTCCTCCAAATTTTGTGAACTTTTAATAGTACATACATATACCAAAGGCTTTTTCCCCCTACATGGGGGGGTAGCCACAAAGAAAAAGGCATAGAAACCACTCCCACCCATTCCATAAGAGGGTCTGGGAGTTTTCCAACCAGTACCCTAAGGTTTGGGTCTTTTAATGTGCGTGGATGTGGTACAGATGAGAGTAAGAGGGAAGAGATTGGCAGTGTGTTTGTGAGAAGAAAGATGGATGTGCTGGCTTTGAGTGAGTGAAACTTTTAATAGTGAATACAATTTAAAATGTTTGTTCATAATTTCAGCCATTTCTACATTATATATTCATTATTTCCTTCATGCAGTTTCACTATTTTGTGTTTATCTTTTAGTTTGTCATTCACATACCCTGTAGAATGGTTTAGGTTGGTCCTTACATTTTTCTATTATGTCCTTTTCATAGTTTCTATTTTCTTCCCTGTGTATTCTGCGGATTCTGTGAACTGGTTTGATTGTTTTTTTGTGTTTATTATTACTCAGAGTAAAAGAGAATGCATATTACAGCAGTGACATTATATTTTATAATGCAAGTAGTGTGATACAAATTACATATGGCAGCCAGTGCTGCATGTGAGAACTTGAGTTGTATTGAAGTGGTTAAATATACATGACTGACACAGAGGAGAGTAAAATGGAAGAGATTGGTGGTTTGTCTGAGTTGAGGCCAAAGAAAAGTATAACCCAAAGTGAAATCTACCAACAAATCTCCAAGCAACTATGCAATGAATTTGAAGACAGATGTGGAACTTCCTATGATATGTGGCCTCAAAAAGAAACTTTAAACAGTAAAACTATAATAAAGACAAACTTGTCAGACATGCCACTTAAAAAAAGGGTTAGGCTTTCTTTCCTGTGAATCACATTTTAAGGTCTTGCAGCCCTCTCCATCCTATGTCCTACTTAAGAAGAAGGAAGAAAGATCTTGAAATGGGATTGATAAGACAGGAAAGGAAACCAACTACTCCATTACCACTTCCAAGTGATGCCCTTAGGTAATGCTGAGAATGAGGAATTAACCAAGACTGACAATATATTCAGTCACCTTCTCTCCCACTAACAATAATTTAATTTTTCCTAGTAAGAGTGATGGTGGGGGCAGGAGATAAATCTCTGGATGTCTTTATCTCCTGTATGATTATGCCTACATAGGCGTCATGAGGCATGAGTGGGTATATGAGGATGTTGGCAGTGGCATCTTGATTATGTTTATTTTGTAGCTGTAGCTGAGCGACCCCCATATTCTGTGAATTGGCCTGATCATATTTTCTGTGGTTATTAACACTCAGAGTGAAAGAGAATGAGTAATACAGTTGTAACTTTATATTTCATAATGCGAGTTGTGATGCATCATTGTAGATCAGGCAATTGATGCTGCTGGCGAGAATTTGACTAATATTGAAGAGGTTAATTACAACTTAGAGCAGGTGCTATTGGCCCAGTGGTTACCCTGTGTGAGGATAGGGTGTAGCACAGCTTGGTAGCAGCCCCATTTAAGATCCACTATGCTCACTCTAAAGGGGGAAGGGCTATAAAAGGCACCCTAAAACATAACCTCCAGAAACCTAACCAGGCTAGTGAGCTGCCTCATGCATGGTCATCTATAAATGTGGTATGAATAATAACACCTACATACACTAAACCCTACCTGAGGCGGACCCGAATGTCTCTGATATCAGAAAGTCATCCTTTCGTGTCCTTGGATAAAAGTCAGGTATCTTAGGTAGGCCCCTGATATCTTGGATTGTTGTCAGAGATATGTAGGGGATGTTGAACACGGATAGAAATTGAATTTCATTATGTAGTGCACAATGCCATTTTTTTGTACTTTTGTGTGAGATAAAAGGTGTACAATTAAATTTTTTTTTATTTATTTTGTCTCTGAAATTAAGAGAGCAAGAGGAGGCAAATCAAGTAGAGAAGAAAAGGTAAAAGGTGCAGATGGAGAGATGATAATGGAAGAGGAGGCAGTAAGGGGAAGATGGGCAGAGTATTTTAGGGAGTTGCTAAATGTGAAGGAGGATAGGGAGGGAAAGATAGTTGCAGTGGGAAATGCTAAGAAAATGACCGTGATGAGTGAGGAAAATGGAGGAGAAATAAGGAAGGATGAAATGAAGGCAGTTAAGATGATGAAAGCAGGTAAGGCACCTGGTCTGGATGGATGCCATGCACAATGTCTAAAAAAAAAAGGAGGTACAGTGATGGTGGACTGGTTGGTGAGGTTATTTAATGTTTGCTGGAGAGAGGGTAGAGTGCCGGAGGACTGGAGGAGTGCCTGTATAGTTCCACTTTACAAGGGAAAAGGGGACAAATGTGAATGTAGTAGTTTTAGAGGGATTAGCTTGTTAAGTGTAGTTGGGAAGGCTTATGGGAGGACCTTGATTGAGAGGATTAGGAGGAACAGAGGGAGTAGTTGGTGAGGCACAGTGTGGCTTTAGGACAGGTAGAGGTTGTGTAGATCAGATTTTTGTGGTAAGACAGATATGTGAGAAAGCTATTGGAAAGGAGAAGGATGTTTTTTGGGCTTTTATGGATCTGGAAAAGGCTTATGACAGGGTAGACAGAAAGGCGCTGTGGTTTTTTTTGCAGATATACGGAATAGGAGGAAAGCTTTTGGGAGCTGTCAAGAGTTTTTATGAGAGTAGTAGAGCTTGTGTTAGGATTGGAAATGGAGAGAGTGAGTGGTTTGAGGTAAAGGTGGGACTTTGTCAAGGATGCGTTATGTCGCCCTGGCTGTTTAACTTATACATGGATGGGGTAGTGTGAGAGGTAAATGCAAGGGTGGTGGGTCAGGGATTGGAGATGGTTAAAGAAAGTGGAGAAAAGTGGGAGGTGAGCCAGCTGTTGTTTGCGGACGACACTGCGCTTGTGGTAGGATCGGAGGAGGGATTGAGGAAGTTGGTGACAGAGTTTGGGAGAGTGTGTGATAGAAGAAAGCTAAAGATAAATGTGGGTAAAAGGTGATGAGGTGTACAAGGGGTGAAAGTGGCAGTAGTCTGGAAGTGAGCATTAAGGGAGAGCGACTGGAGGAAGTGGATAGTTTTAGATACTTGGGTGCAAATGTGGCAGGAAAAGGTGGAGGTAGAATGTAAATTGAGAGAAGCGAGTAAATGCCTTGGTGGATTAAAAAGTGTAATGAGGAATAGACATTTGGGAATGGATGCTAAGAGGAGACTATATGAAGGAGTGATTGTGCCAACAGCACTGTATGGGGCAGAAACATGGAACATAAGAGAGGAAGAGAGAAGGAGTTTGAATGTGTTTGAGATGAGGTGTCTGAGAAGTATGATGGGGGTTACTAGGCTAGATAGAGTGAGAAATGAGGAGGTGAGGAGGAGAACAGGGGTGGAAAGGGAGTTGGGAGATAGGGTTGATGAAAGAGTATTAGGATGGTTTGGACTCATGGAAAGAATGAGTGAAGAAAGACTAGTAAAAGAGGTATGGAAGGCAGATGTGGAGGGAGTGAACATGATGGGACGTCTTTGGATGAGGTGGATGGATGGGGTGAAGGGGGCTTTGGGGAAGAGGGGAATGTCTGTTGAGGAAGGACGGGAGAGGACAGAAGACGGGTAAATGGAGAATGGTTGTACATGGATGATGTCGTGATGCATGAGGTGGAATGGGCAGGGGGATAGGGGGTGAGGTAGTATGTGTGAGCAAAATTTGACACAGCCCGAAGGGATTTCTCCCCGTCTTCTCCTTTTATGCATGGGGGGTCACTAATTTAATGAAGTGGCCTTGCTGTGGATGTGCTGTGTCTTGCGACACTGCTCCTGACCCAGGGCAATGGACAAGGTGCAGGGATGACCCGTCATCCAGGAGGTGCTAAGATGGGAGGGAGGGTGGAGGGGTGTGGTGTGTATTCAGGGATGGAATTGGTGAGAATGATTTTATGCCTTTTCCTTTTTGGCTACCCCCCTTGTAAAGGAGAAAAAGCTTTGGTATATATGTATGTCTCTGAAATGTGATGGGGTGGCACCTTAGACTTTCCCATGTTAACTCTGATATCTTGTATTGGGATACCTCTAATTAATCTGACTTAGTGGGGTTTACTGTATATACATACATATACCAAAAGTTCTTTTTTTCCCCTCATAAGGGAGGTGACCGCTAAGTCATGCACCCATCCTTAACCCATACCATACCCATTCAACACCCATTTGTTTTCCTTTTCACCTTCCATTTGGATGGCCCATCCCTGTCCCCACTCTAGGTCAGAAACATTATAGTAAGGCCACTTCCACTGGAGAGCACTTGGTTGTCAGCTATCCA
>NC_134777.1:132715717-132716970 GCF_046742065.1 Oratosquilla oratoria
ATATATTATCTATATAATTAAATAAATCTCTAAACAGTACATATCTTATAATATAATATATTAATATATCTATTTTATATAACTTTATAATATATATTTAAACAAAAATATCTTTATATAGATAACACAATATATATAAATATTATATGAATATATATATATAAATAATAAAAAATTATATAAATATACATAACTACTCAAAACAGTTAAACACTAGCCATAAAATAAATATAACTATCAATATAAACATGGGTATATAAAAGATATCCTCATATACTTATATATATAAAATAAATATAAATTTTAAATAAATCAAATATAAATATAGGGTAATTTTATATATATATATAAATATATAAATATATATATATCCGGGTATATATTATATATTATATCTTATACAGGTGTATATAGTATATATATATATTTTAAGATTATATAATATATATATATGTTTTATATATATATATAAATATATATTTTATAGATATATATATATAGTATATATATAAGTATATATATTATATATATATATATATATATATATATATATATATATATGAAAAGATATAATATATTTTATATATAATATATATATATATATTTATATTCTATATATAAATAGTTTAAATTATATTTATATATATTTTATAATATCTATATACTATATATATATATATATTTTATATATATTTTATATATATATATATATATATATATAAATATATATATATATATATTTTATATATATATATATTATATATATATTTTAAGAAAGATATATATATATAATATATTTTATATATATATATATATATATATATAAAAGAAATATATATATAGATATATACATATATATATAATATATCAATATATTTTTAATATATATAGTATATATATATATATATATATAATATAATATATATAATATTAATATATATATTTTATATATATATATATATATATATATATATTTTATATATAATATATAGTATATAAATATATATATATTTTAATACCCATACATATACGATATAATTCTCCAATCCATATTTTATACATACATACATACATAGGCTTTTCCTTCCAAGGGAGGTAGCCAAAAAGGGAAAGGCATAAAAACACCCACCCATTTCATCCCTAAATACACCCACACCCCTCCCCACCCTTCCTCTCATCTGAGCACCTCCTGGATGAACGGGTCATCCCTGCACCTGCCCACCGCCCTGGGTCAGAATCAGTGTCCGCAAGAC
>NC_134777.1:132717470-132739970 GCF_046742065.1 Oratosquilla oratoria
ACATACACATATACCTCTTTCTTCTATACAACGAGCTTTTCCCCCCTAATAAGGGAGGTGGCTAAGTCAATGGCACATACCTATTCCCACCTACCCATTTCACTCCCCTCCACCACCCTTTTCATATCTCATATCTCAGCTCCTCATGGATGATGGGCCTTTCCTGCATCCACCAACTGCAGTTGGTGGACATTTGCCTAGAAAATTTAAAATCCACAAAGAGTTTCCCCTATAATGATCCTCTTGGTACATTTATGGATGTGGGTTATTACTCTTTAAATTTTGGCACTAATCACCTAGTTGCAGTATTTACAGGCTGTTTTTCTGTTTATAATTTTCTAAAATATCTACTTCCATTCAGCTGCCTTTTTTCTCCCACTATTAGCAGGCACTTTGATTTTCTTGCTGTGCTTTTCTGCTGCCAATGCTGTGGCCTGTGAATCTCTGATCCTTTCACTATCAATGGTTACTGAGTCAGCAGTAGTCAAGCCTGACCTGTTCATTTCCTGTACAGTACAATTTAGCACAGGCTTTGTCCAACCTGTATCAACATGATCTAAACAAGTGTCTGCCCTTCAGATAACACTTGAAACCTTTTGTTTCACTCTAGATTACTTTTCAATTGGTCATTTAAACTGGTTTACATATAAACATGTAGAATAAAGAAAAAATAAATGAATAAATAAAATTAAAGAAGTTAAAAAAACATTTTTTTTTTCAACCCTGTCTCCATATATGAAGTGTAAGAAATACAGTTGAAGTTAATAGAGATCTTGGGTTCAGTCTGGAGAATGAGTGCCAACCTCTCATGGCTGCACCTCCTGACCAAAGTGAGGAGGTTGACGAGTTTTGAAAATGGGAAACTTTACTCTGCATCTTACAGGATCACGACACATATACCTATTAATTATTGATCCCTCTTCACTCTTTCTTTCCATATACCGAAATCATCCCAGTATTGTATGTATATATATATATATACACACACATACATATGGACTGCATGCAGAAATTATCCATGTTCAGAGTGTACACTGTCATCACAAATCTATATATTTATCCTTTATGGCACAAATTGGTAAATATATCCCTTTAGTCCACATTTCTACTTCCTTGACAGCTTCACAGTAACACCTTTATAATTAGAAGGTGTAGATTTCAAGATAAGCATTGTTGGATCATGTGATTAAATAAAATCAGGAAAATATATAATATTCATGTTCATTTGTTGTTTTTCTTGTTGGACTGGTAGAATACAAATATCTATTTAAACAAAACAAAAATTGACTTTGGAGACCCTACCAGTAAAAAACATGAATTTGGTCTAATTTATATTCATGCATTAACATACATCGTACTGGAATATATTTATAGCTTGAAATGTAAAAATAGCACAGACTATTGGTAACATCACAATAATAATGAAGGCACATTTTGTCTTCAGCAGGTTACTACCAAAACTGAGCATTCCAACAGACGTAGATGTAATGGTTGACCTTTCTCAGATGGCCTGGACATGAGTCTTTTACGTCACTCTCAAAACAAAATGGAGCAGGATCAAAGGCAGCACTCAAAATGTCATAAAGAACATAATAGAATAGAAAACATCAACAAGGGATGATACAAATGTTAAAAAGAACTTGAGTCTCCCAAGATTTTACTTTAGGAGCTGACATTGTTTAAACTCTTCACATCATATACCAACACTTCTTGGCAAATTTTGTATTTGAATTCTTTGACACTGGGTACATTAGTCTGACTTTTGACCTTGATATGACTAGAAAGTTGGAATCTAGTTAATTAAGCATAGCAGATACATTTGGTGTGGATCTTGATTCACATAAGGGCAACACTTGCTCTTAGTGCTCCAGAGCATTTTTTTTTCTAGATTTAACAAAACATTTTAAGGTTATATTCAAAGAAACAAACAACTGTTACAGCAAAAATGATAAAAAAAATTGATGAGTGCAAAATGCTTTCCTTCAAACAGAGACCTACATGATTTATGAACTCAAACCAAAAACTTTGATAGCATTGAAGGTGGTTTGCAAGGCCACCTGTTCTGACTTCTTCTTCATATAAGCAGCAATCATCTCGATAGTAACAGGAAGGGAGCATGGTTCATTACGTTGAAAGGTGCAATACCGGTGAAGAAACGTCAATGATCTGAAAATTATTTAATCAAATTATTTCCATGTCATAGTGTCATCAATGATGTGTGAAAGATACCACATAAAGCAAAAAATAAATATAAAAAAACTGTTTCCTTTAAATATATAAACTAAAATACACATGTGCCTATCAATCAATCTGTTGCCCCAGGTTTCTCTTGCAAGAGATCCATGGGCTCACAAGTAACTGGCAATGACCACAGGACAGGTCTATAGGTCACTCTGGGAAGAAATATTGTGTTTATGTCTACGGATTGCAGACAGTCAGTAGCTGCTACCCTCCTCCCCTCCTTTTCCTGTTAGACAGTAACATAAAAATGAACCCACACTTAATACAACACAGTATTTCTTTCTAGAGAGATCTATGGGAAGGCCTGAAGGCTGTTGCTCATTATTATAGGGCTGCAGCCTTCCAGTTAGTGAAATTTGAGGAAAACTATATAATAATACATAAGACAATAAAGTAATATGTAAAATTGCTAGAGAAAAATTTATAGAATCTTACCGTTCTGTCAGTGCTTCCTTAACATAAGGAGGCAATTTTGATGCACGAGTATTCGGATACATGAAGGGTGCATCTGTCTCCACCATCAAGCGGTCTAATGGTACTACGCCATCCTCCAGGATCCTTCGCACACCATCCTCAGACTTGTCCTTCCACACATACCCTTCAAAGTACATACTATGAGAACATACAATTATTTTTCCACCACAATTCTGAGATGAACTGTTTAACAAAATCTGTTAAAGAATGCTACTAGTACAATAATTATGAGAGTCTTTAACATTATTCTGCAATTACATTCTGCAAAACCATTTTTATAAGCACCACTAGTATAATGATTATGACAGCCTTTGTTCAACACCATCCTGAGATGAGATGTTCTCCTATACTTATGAACACCACTATTACAATAATACCTATATGACATGGCTACATAACAAAAACACTGCCCACCACACCTGTTAGTCCAATATAACATCCCATGTTGAGGTAGGCAGTAGCTTGTGTGGAATCACCAGTAAAACAGTGGATGACTACTGTAGGCAGACGTTCTCTGTATCGCCCCAAAACCTCTAAAAGTGCTGTGTGAGCCTCCCGTTCGTGAACAAAGAGTGGTTTTTGGAGTTCACATGCTAAGGCAACCTAGGGTGACAAAGTGTGATGATAAGGAGTCACTTATTACAAAGAAAAATTTCAGTAAGAAAATGCTTTAACCTGATTGCTAAGGAGGTTTCCATCAGCTGAATAAAGTTATGTGGTGGTCAATACAAAAGATGACTATAATCATAAAACAAAACAAGTGGGTTATTTAAGATAAGCTAATGATAGCTTTTAATCTTCTTGTTGAAGAGGTTTCCTTCATTTGATAAAATTGTCTAGCAGCTAGAATAAACAACCAAATTAATAAAATGTAGATAAATGGTCAAAAGAAGTGAAAAAGACAAATGATGAGGGTATTACATTAAATGGTGGTTCTGTGATATGAAGTAAAATGAAATCAACTTTCCACTGTCTATTTTCACAACCAATAAGTACCCTCACTAAAGGTGCAACCCTTTGGACTGAGCCCAAGATCCCCTACTATCTTCAACTCAACAATGGCTCATGTATAGCCACTGCAGAACTGCAGCACCCCTATTTTCACTTGAATAACATTCGATACAATGAATCTTTTTTCTTTCATTCTTTCTTTATACTTGTACATTATATAATCCTTAATGTCAGTGCCCATCTCCAGTGATGCAGTGCTTAGCTTTTGTATTTACCTAGTTTTATTTTATGGGAAGGGGAGCTATGCTCATGGTGTTCCGCCTTTGTATCTCGCAGTATCTAGTTTGCTCTTAAGCTCATGAATGGTTTTTGCACACACTATTTTTTCGTCCAGTTTGTTCCAAGTGTCCGCCACTCTATGTGGAAAACTGTTTTTCTTCAGATCTCTTCTACATACATACATATACCAAGGCTTTTTCCCCCTTCCAAGGGAGGTAGCCAAAAAGGGAAAGGCATAAAAACACTCCCACCCATTTCATCCCTAAATACACTCCACACCCCTCCCACCCTTCCTCTCATCTGAGCACCTCCTGGATGACGGGTCATCCCTGCACCCTGCCACCGCCCCCCCTCCCCCCCCCCCCCATGGGTCAGAAAGCAGTGTCGCAAGGACAACATGTACATCCACAGCGAGGACCGCTTCATTCTAATCGGCGACCCCCCCTCTCCGTCCCCCTTTGCATATAAGGCGAGGACGGGGAGAAATCCCTTCGGGCTGCGTCAAAATTTACTCACACATACTACCCCACCCCCACTTCCCCGCCCATTCCTCCTCATGCAGTCACAACATCATCCATATACAACCATTCTCCACTCACCTCTGTCTTCCGTCCTCTCCCTTCCTTCCTCAACAGACATTCCCTCTTCCCCAAAGCCCCCTTCACCCCATCCAACCACCACATCCTAGGACGGCCCCTCATGTTCACTCCTTCCACATCTGCCTTCCATACCTCTTTTACTAGCCTTTCTTCACTCATTCTTTCCATGTGTCCAAACCATCCTAATATTCTTTTCATCAACCCTATCTCCCAAATCCTTTGTCACCCCTGTTCTCCTCCTCACCTCCTCATTTCTCACTCTATCTAGCCTAGTAACCCCCACCATACTACTCAGACACCTCATCTTCAAACACATTCAAACTCCTTCTCTCTTCTTCTCTTATGTTTCCACGTTTCTGCCCCATGACAGTGCTGTTGGCACAATCACTCCTTCATACAGTCTCCTCTTCCGCATCCATTCCCAAATGTCTATTCCTCATTACACTCTTTAAACCACCAAGGCATTTACTCGCTTCTCTCAATCTACATTCTACCTCCACCTTCACTCCACCTTTTCCTGCTACACTTGCACCCAAGTATCTAAAACTATCCACTTCCTCCAGTCGCTCTCCCTTAATGTTCACTTCCAGTCTACTGCCACTTTCACCCCTTGTACATCTCATCACCTTACTTTTACCCACATTTATCTTTAGCTTTCTTCTATCACATACTCTCCCAAACTCTGCCACCAGCTTCCTCAATCCCTCCTCTGACCCTGCCACAAGCACAGTGTCGTCCACAAACAACAGCTGGCTCACCTCCCACTTTTCTCCATTTTCTTTAACCATCTCCAATCCCTGACCCACTACCCTAGCATTCACCTCTCGCACCACCCCATCCATGTATAAGTTGAACAGCCAGGGCGACATAACGCATCCTTGACGAAGTCCCACCTTTACTTCAAACCACTCACTCCTCTCCATTTCTAATCCTAACACATGCTCTACTACTCTCATAAAAACTCTTGACAGCTCCCAAAAGCTTTCCTCCTATCCCATAAATCTGCATAACCTCCCACAGTGCCTTTCTGTCTACCCTATCATAAGCCTTTTCCAGATCCATGAAAGCCCAAAAAACATCCTTCCCCTTTCCTATAGCTTTCTCACATATCTGTCTTACCACAAAGATCTGATCTACACAACCTCTACCCGTCCTAAATCCACACTGTTCCTCACCAATTACTCCCTCTGTTCCTCTCCTAATCCTCTCAATTAAGATCCTCCCATAAGCCTTCCCTACTACACTCAACAGGCTAATCCCTCTGAAATTACTACATTCACACTTGTCCCCTTTTCCCTTGTAAAGAGGAACTATACAGGCACTACTCCAGTCCTCCGGTACTCTACCCTCTCTCCAGCAAACATTAAATAACCTCACCAACCAGATCTCTTCTATAACTTGGTTTTTTATTTTCTTTCCATGTCCTCTTGTCCCAGTTTAACAAGTTCTCTCTATTGAGTATTTCTGTGTCCTTCATGATTCTGTAGATGGTCAGTAGGTTGCCTCTCTCTCTTCTTTGCTCCAGAGTTGGTAACTCCAGTTTAGCCAGTCTCTCCTCATGTGACAAGTTTGCAAGTGCAGGGGGCATTTTTGTGGCTGCTCTCTAGATTCTTTCTATTTTCTTTATATTCTTTTTGGTACTGGGTGACCACAATGTCACCACATATTTTAGTCTAGGCTTTATCAGTGTGACCAATATTTCTTTAATCCTTTCTTCATCCAAATATGCATATGCCACTAATACTGATCTTAGCAAGTCATAGGATTCTACGACAATTTTGTTTATCTGTTTATCATAGGACAAGTCGTTTGAGATAATTACACCTAAATTTTTTTGAATCCCACTTTCTTTACCTCCTTAGTTCCAATCTTATATTGTCCTGATATTCTATTTTTACTTTTTGCCAAACTCCATTATGCTACACTTCTTAATATTGCAGTCCACTTCCCATTTCTGACTCCAGTTCCATACCTTATTCAGGTCTTCCTGTAGTGATTCCTAATCCTTTTCAGTTTTTACTTTCCTTAACAATTTAGCATCATCTGCAAAGAAGCTCATGTAATATTGCATATCATCATCCATGTCATTCACATAAATAGCAAACATTATTGGAGCCAATACAGATCCTTGCGGAACTCCACTGATCACCTCTTTTCAACCTGAATATTGGTACAATGTTAGCATTTTTCTAGTCTTTTGGTATTCTTCCTTCTTTAACTGGGCAATTTATTATGTTATGTATTTTGTCCATTAGCTCTTCTTTGCATTCTTTTAGAATCCAATTTGCACCTCTGCCCATTAGAATCTCATTTAATGAATGGCTTGTATCATCTAGCATTTTCATATGCTCATTCTCTTTCCAAGCGTTCGTTTTTGGGGGCACATAAGTCACCACAAACTTTCTACTTTTCATGTCTTTGTCTTTGACTTTTACCATGATCAGTTCTACATTACCTTTGCCCTCTGCAATTTTTGTCACATTCAAGTTTTTCTTGGCCAAGAACATGATTCCTCCTCCCTGTTTCTTGTCTCTATTTTTAACCCAGTAATTGTATAGTCCATGTCCAACATTGATGGGTGATATTAGTTTAGTCTCCACAATTCCCATTATGTCTGGTTTTTCTTCTACCAGGTAATCATTAAGTTCATTCAGTCCTGAAATTAATCCATCAATGTTAATTTAGGCCACTTTCAATTTTTTCCTTTCTCCATTTTTTTTTTCTGTCTTTGGTTCGCCCATTCTGATGTGCCATTTTCTCAGTCTCATGTCGATTACTCTCCAATAGAATTACTTGCTTTTGGTCTCTGTTCTCTTCACATTTTTTTCCTGAGCTTCATCTCTTAGTGTCTTCTCTTTTTCTAATTCCTCAATACTCATTTCTCTTTTTATCCATATCTTATTGTAATGTTCATTCCTTGACAACTTACCTACTTTTTCAAATATGCCTTCTACTACCATTTGTGATCTTAGTTTTATTTTTAGGGGTTGATTTCTTTCCTTAGAATAATGACCAATTCTATACACATTATTGTCATCCTTCCCTACATCCTGGGCTCCATCCTGAATTTCTTTTAGGATTGCTATTGCTTTTTCTCTCATGTTCCTCGCCAGACCATGGTTTTCTTTTAGTTCATATACCACGATACAATTTTTCATATTCACTGCATCTCTGACCCAATTTGCCTTTTCATTAATTACTTGGATAATTGTTTCTTTTGCATTTTCCTAAATTTGTTGTTGGACTATTTCTTTAAAGGCAATTTCTTTATTTCCTATGTTTTCCTTCAATTTCTTAATCTTTTGGATACTTTCCTCACCTAAGTTCTTTGTTTTTTTCAGTAATTTCTTGTATTTGTTAGTTACCTTTTTTTTTAAGTTGTTGCTATTGGTAATATAATTAATTTTCTTCTTTTCGTTTTCACTCTTCACCTCTCTTATATGATTTTTTATTTCCTTAATCTCGTTTCTTAGATCCAAGTTAGTTTTCTTTAGGTCAGAAATTTCAATGTTAGCTTGCTCTAAGCAGTCCATTAGTTCAACAATTTCCTTAATTTCATTCTCCCACCATATTCTATTTTTGCTCATTTCCCTCTCTATCTCTAAGATTTGACTTAAACTCCTCCTTTCGTACTTACTGAATCCTGAGAAAGCATCATCGTGGTATATCTGCATGGCTGCTGGGGTTTCACAATGATTGTTTATATCGTATTTTGCTGTGGTGCCACTAGGTGACTCTGCTGTCAAGTTGTCATTTGAGTCAGACTTTTGTTGTTTTCCTTCATTTTTTTTTCTAATTACGTCTTATTCCATTTAACTAGCACTGCAGAGATTTCATTTCGGACACCCACAATTTCTCCCCTCCCATTCAATACAAACCAGGTTTCCTTCTTTTGTTGTATATCCTCTTCTTTGGGGCACACCAGGTAGGGAAAGCACTGTCACTCACACAGTGCCAACCCTGTTGTGCAAGCATAAGGTAGTGTTATTTTTTTACTCAGCATGTGTCATATTAAAAAATGTGTACTATATTCTTGAATGTGATATACAGTACATATATATGTTTATGTATATGTACTTCTTTAATTCTTTCCTTATACTTGGACATTATTTATAATAATGTCCAAGTATAAAGAGAGAATTAAAGAAGTACATATACATAAACACATGTACTGTATATCACATCCAGGAGGTGCCAAGATAAGAGGGAGGGAAGAGGGTGGAGGGGGAGTGGAGTGTGATAGGGATGGAATGGGTGGGAGTGTTTTTTATTCCTTTGTTTTTTTTACCACCTCCCTTATAAGGGTGAAAAAAGCCTTTGGTATATGTATGTATGTATGTACTTGGATATTATATAATCTGTGCGAGTGGTCACTGGATGCAACTGTGGTGTAATCAGTAAGCATGCCCACCCAGCAGGTGGGAGATCCCAGGTTCAATTCCTCGGTGATGCTAGCTTTGCAGTGACAATCCTTATTCAACATAATCCTTAGGTTTAATATCAGCAACACCCTGACTAATTTTAGCTACAAGCCTCCACTGCTTCAACTATTACCTCCCCTCCACACACACACACTTTTCACATAAGGAAAGCTGACAGCCAATTGCTCCCTTTCTCCTAGTTAACAGGTAACATATGCACAAGCCCACAATAATGAAATCCAACAGTCCAAAGTTTCTTCCCAGAGGCATCATTGTGCAGAACATGAGATGCTGCAGGGGAAGAAGTGGGACAATATCAGTGACCAGCAGGCGGCAGTCATGTTCATCAGACTCTTTTCAAACTCTACAACCTATCACCATGCCCTACTTAAAGGTGTAGCTCCAAGGGGGCAGTATATAGTCTCTGCAACAGGCCCAGAAACTCACTCTTTATCACCCTCTGGACTCCTGATCTTTGTTCAATGCCTTTAATTTTCTGTTTTTCCACAAATGTTTGCAGAAAACCTCTATAACCCCACTTGTTACTTGTAAAGAACATGTGAGAATCCATGCCAACAACATAAATGAATTTAAGATAAAGTTTGACCCATGAGCATAGCTTTGACCCCATATACCACAATAAGGTAAATATTTTAGATTTGAAGAAAGGAGGGGGTTAGTCACAATGCCTTGACCTTACATCCTTTCTTCTTAACCTCTTCCGATGAAGCCTGAGTATGAGTATATGAGGATGTTGGCATTGGTGTCCTGATTACATTTATTTTGTAGTTGTAGCTGAGTGACCCTTAAATTCTGTGAACTGGTTTGATCATGTTTTGTGTGTTTATTATTACTCAGAGTAAAAGACAACAAGTAAATCAGCAGTGATTTTAAAATGCAAGTATTGTCAGTGTTTCTGAAGAAAGTCAAGCATAAGTACACATGGGAGAGGGTGGTGGATGGAAGGGTGGTAGATAGAGCATTAATGGACTATGTAGTGGTAGATAGGAGTATAATAGGAAGAGTTAAGGATGTACATGTTCTAAGGGGAGAGAGTGGGGGAATATCTGATAATTTTTTGGTGGAAGGTAAGTTGAGAGTGGAGGATAAATGGAGAAAGAGGAAAAGGACAAAAGGTAGGGAAGTGCTTAGAGTGAACTCTTTAAATGAGAAGGAAAAGGCAGAATACAAGAAGCTGAGAGAGGAGTGGGAGTGAAGGATAGAGTAGAGCTAGGAGTGGAGGAGGAATGGGGATGGTTCAAGGAGGGAGTCACAAAGTGTGCAAAGATGGTGTGTGGAACAAGAAGAATGGGAAGAAATACAAGGAAGGGTAGTAAGTGGTGGGATGATGAAACGAAGAAGGTTGTAGAAGAGAAGAAGTGAGCCTTCACAGATTGGTTACAAAATAGGACAAGGGAGTCGTATGAGAGGTACAAAGAAAAGAAAAGAGAAGTAAAGCACAAGGTAAAGGAGGCAAAGAGGAGAGCAGATGTGAAATGGGGTAAGAGTATGACAGAAAATTTTGAAAGTAATAAAAAGATGTTTTGGAAAGAAATTATGAGAGGAAGAGGAGGCGAATCAAGTAGAGAAGAAAAGGTAAAAGGTGCAGATGGTGAGATGATAATGGAAGAGAAGGCAGTAAGGGGAAGATGGGCAGAGTATTTTAGGGAGTTGCTAAATGTGAAGGAGGATAGGGAGGGACAGATAGTTGCAGTGGGAAATGCTAAGAAAATTACAATGATGAATGAGGAAAATGGAGGAGAAATAAGGAAGGATGAAGTGAAGGCAGTTGTTAAGATGATGAGAGCAGGTAAGGCACCTGGTCTGGATGGATGCCATGCAGAATGTCTATAAAAAAAAAAAGGAGGTACAGTGATGGTGGACTGGCTGATGAGATTATTTAATGTTTGTTGGAGAGAGGGTAGAGTGCTGGAGGACTGGAGGAGTGCCTGTATAGTTCCACTCTACAAGAGAAAAGGGGACAAGTGTGAGTGTAGTAGTTTCAGAGGGATTAGCTTGTTAACCACTTCACTCTGGACTTAAATCTTGCGGGCAGCAGCCAATGCCAGCCGTACAACGTGTCGTAATAATACTCGCATCATAAAATATAGTCACCGCTTATATCGATCGTTCTCTCTTTCACCCGCGAATTTTGAAAACCACAGAGAATGGGATTCAAGGCACATTTGGGAGAATGTAAAAACACAGGGGCGACTACAATAAATATAATCAAGACGCCGATATGGCAGCGTCGCGAATCCACTTGCTCCTCATGACGCCTACGTAGGCGGCACCGTATAGAAGGGGTTAAGTGTAGTTGGGAAGGCTTATGGGAGGATCTTGATTGAGAGAATCAGGAGAGGAACAGAGTAATTGGTGAGGAACAGTGTGGATTTAGGACGAGTAGAGGTTGTGTAGATCAGATTTTTGTGGTAAGACAGATATGTGAGAAAGCTATAGGAAAGGGTAAGGATGTTTTTGGGGCTTTTATGGATCTGGAAAAGGCTTATGACAGGGTAGACAGGAAGGCACTGTGGGAGGTTTTGTAGATATATGGGACAGGAGGAAAGCTTTTAGGAACTGTCAGGAGTTTTTACGAGAGTAGTAGAGCATGTGTCAGGATTAGAAATGGAGAGAGGGAGTGGTTCGAGGTAAAGGTGGGACTTTGTCAGGGATGTGTTATGTCGCCCTGGCTGTTCAACTTATATATGGATGGAGTGGTGCAAGAGGTAAATGGAAGGGTGGTGGGTCAGGGATTGGAGATGTTTAAAGAAAATGGAGAAAAGTGGGAGGTGAGCCAGCTGTTACAAAGGATTACAAAGGCAAAGCATGCCGACAGGAGACCTTTTGATCCATATCTAGGTCGGATGCAAAAAAAAAAAAAAAAAAAAAAAAAAAAAAAAAAAAAAAAAAAAAAAAAAAAAAAAAAAAAAAAAAAAAAAAAAAAAAAAAAAAAAAAAATAAAATCATATTAATAATAAATTAAAACTATAACAATGTAAATAACAATTAAAATACATAAATAAATGCATTGGTATAGTTGAATAACAAACAAACAGGTAAATAGTAAATGATAATAAATTGACATATAACTAATAATAAATGAAAATCAGACAGACAAATTATAACAAAACAAAAACAAATAATATAACATAAATTATAATAATTACAGCATCTTACTTAGGTATTTATCTAAATGATTCTTAAAGCTTCGAACTGAACTACATTGCACTACCTGTGCAGGAAGTTTATTCCATTCATTAACTACACGGTTGGCAAAGTTGTTTCTACCTACTTCCAAATTGAATCTATTTCCGGACAGTTTGAGACCATTGTTTCTTGTCTGATTCTCATTCAATGTGAAAATTTTGTCACTTTTGATGTTGTCAATTCCCTTTAAAATCTTAAAGACCTGTATCAAGTCACCTCTGAGTCTACGCTTTTTTAGGGAAAACAGATTTATGTGCTTAAGTCGATTTTCGTATGATTTATTTTTGATATTTGGAATCAGTTTTGTGGCTCGCCGTTGTACCTTTTCCAGTCTGTCAATGTCTTTAATGAGATTCGGTGACCATACGGAAACAGCATATTCCAAATGTGGACGAACTAACGATTTATATAGCTTGTTAATGAGTGATGGACTTTTGAAATCAAAAGATCGCGCAATCAATCCCAGAATCTTATTTGCTTTCTCAGAGGCTGAAATACACTGCTTGGATGATTTGAGGTCGTTACTGATAATTACGCCGAGATCTTTTTCACTATCCACTTTTGTTAACGAATTTCCAAATAACTTGTAATCGTACTTACTGTTATTTTTACCTATGTGCATTACCTTGCATTTACTTGTGTTAAATTTCATTAGCCACTTTTCAGACCATTGCTGTAATTGATCTAAATCTTCTTGAATATCTAATTGGTTTGAGTGATCATTTGCCACTCCGCACAGTTTTGTATCATCAGCAAATTTGGAAACAGTAGATTTTAGTCCATTGTCTATATCATTTATATATACTATGAATAGAAGTGGCCCAAGAACGGAACCCTGAGGAACTCCACTTGCAACATTTTCCATCCAGAAGTTTTTCCATTTAAAACAACTCTCTGTTTTCGACCTTTCAACCAATTACTAGTCCAACCTAATAGGCTACCACTTATTCCATGCAAAGCTAATTTAGTAAGTAGTCTTTCGTGTGGGACGGTATCAAAAGCTTTTGCAAAGTCTAGATATATTAAATCTATATTGTTTCTTTTGTCATAATTCGAGATAACTGTGTTGTAGAATTCGAGTAAGTTAGTCACGCAAGAACGTTTCCGTCTGAAACCATGCTGGCTATCATTATCAAACAGTTGCTTTTTAAATGATATTCGATGTTGTTTGTGGATGACACTGCACTTGTAGCAGGATCAGAGGAGGGATTGAGGAAGTTGGTGACAGAGTTTGGGAGAGTGTGTGAAAGAAGAAAGTTTAAGATAAATGTGGGTAAAAGTAAGGTGATGAGATGTACAAGAGGAGAAAGTGGCAGAAGACTTGAAGTGAGGATTAAGGGAGAGTGACAGGAGGAAGTGGATAGTTTTAGATACTTGGGTGTGAATGTGGCAGGAAAGGGAGATGTGGAAGTGGAGGTATAATGTAGATTGAGAGAAGTGAGTAAATGCCTCGGTGGATTAAAAAGTGTAATGAGAAATAGACATTTGGGAATGGATGCTAAGAGGAGACTGTATGAAGGAGTGATTGTGCCAACAGCACAGTATGGGGCAAAAACATGGAACATAAGAGAGGAAGAGAGAAAGTTTGAATGCGTTTGAGATGAGGTGTCTGAGAAGTATGATGGGGGTTACTAGGCTAGAGTGAGAAATGAGGTGAGGAGGAGAACAGGGGTTGTAAGGGAGTTGGGAGATAGGGTGGATGGAAGAGTACTGGGATGCTTTGGACACATGGAAAGAATGAGTGAAGAAAGACTAGTAAAAGAGGTATGGAAGGCAGATGTGGAGGGAGTGAACATGTGGGGGCAACCTAGGATGAGATGGATGGATGGGGTGAAAGGGGCTTTGGGGAAGAGGGGAATGTCTGTTGAGGAAGGATGGGAGAGGACAGAAGACAAGGGTGATTGGAAAATGGTTGTATATGGATGATGTTGTGATGCATAAGGTGGAATGGTTGGGAGGATGGGGGGTGAGGTAGTATGTGTGAGAAAAATTTGACACAGCCCATAGGGGGTGGCAAGGGGGGGGGGCACTGATTTAATGAAGCGGCCAAACTGTGGATATGCTGTGTCTTGCAACACTGCTTCTGACCCAGGGCAGTGGACAAGATGCAGGGATGACCCATCATCCAGGAGGTGCCAAGATAAGAGGGAGGGTAGATGGTGGAGGGGAGTGGAGTGTATTGGGGATGGAATGGGTGGGAATGGTTTTTATGCCTTTGTTTTTTTGGCTACCTCCCTTGTAAAGGGGGAAAAAGCTTTTGGTATATCTATGTATGTACTGTGAAGCATCCTCGTACATCAGGTATCCCATGCTGCATGTGAGAAATTGACTCATATTACAGAGATTAAGCAGCACATGGAAACATGAGCCTTTATCCACTCCAAACTACCTCAGGTTTATCATTTCCCTATAAATTTAAGCTAATTCCTCTAATTCTGATATATCATAGTGAATGTTGCAAATATACATGAATAAATTTATATATACATGTATATAAATATAATTTAACATCTCAAAACGCTATTAACTAGCCCTATTTGTTTTCCAGCCTCTACATGTATGATAAAGAGAGACAGTACCCCATGAATCTAGCTCCTTTCCTGTACATTACAGTTAAATAAATAGGTAAATGCACCACTCAATAAAATCCATTCTCTCTTCTGTAGCATGTCAGCTCCCAAACCTTATGAACCAACCTGTTTTTCAAATGCCTCAATCTGTACATCTGGAGGTGAAAAGTTGCGATTGAAGTCAAGCCCACATTCTCCAATGGCCACCATCTCAGGGTTAGCTGCCAATTCACGTAATGCCTCTTCTGTTGTTTCATCCCATGATTTAGCCTCGTGAGGATGTACCCCTGCAATGGGGCATATAAGCATATTCAATCTGCTATATGGTTCTCCTCTTGGTTTTAGAGTACAAATGAACCTCAAGTATGTTTAGTACAAATCATGAAGATCAAGGTAAAATTCAAAGCTGCAATCATTATTATAACTACACTATACCTGCAGTAGCATATAATGTCCCTGGGAAAAGGCGAGTGAGTCGGAGGGCTTCCTTACTGCTATGCACTGTGATGCCAGTCACCATAATCTTCTGAACACCTGCAATATGAAGTAGCTATAAACAGGAATGAAAATGTATACAGAATACTAACAAGTACCCCAAAAAAGTAATATTTCTTCCCAAACTGCTGTGTTCAATAGAAAATACAAATACAAAATTAATTATATTAACATTATACTAAGTGAGAAAGAGAGAGAGAGAGTGTGTGTGTATTTACCTAGTTGTATTTTACGGGAAGGGGAGCTATTTTCGTGGTGTCCCATCTTCATATCTTGTTTTATCTAGACTGTTTTTTAATTCGCATATCGTTTTTGCACACACCACATTTTCATCTTCACTTGTTCCAAATGTCTATTATCCTATGGGGAAAGCTGTCTTTTTTATTTTCTTTCTGTGTCCTCTTGTATCTCTACTATCCCATTTTATTTGATCCTCTCTATCAATAATTTCTATGCCTTTCATAATTCTATCAATAGTTATCAAGTCTCCTCTCTCTCTTCTTTGCTCTAATGTCTGTAGCTTAAGTTTTGCCAGTCTCTCCTCATGATAGTTCTGAGAGTGTTGGTGCCAATTTCATAATTGCTCTTTGTATTCTTTCAAGTTTTGTTAAACATTTTTTTTTGTACTTGGTGACCACATCGTCACTCCATACTCCAATCTTGGTCTTATCAAGGTGACTAGTATTTTCTTCACCATTTCTTCGTCCAGGTATGTAAATTCCACTTTGTTCTTATTACGGTTTCTCCAAAAATTTTGTTTATATGTTTCCCAGGGGACATATTCATAACAATGACTCCCAGGTCCTTCTCATTTTCCACTTTTTTAATTTCTTCCTCTCCCAATTTATATGATCCCACTATTCTTTTTTTGCTTCTTCCAAATTCCATTATACTACACTTCTTAATATTGAATTCCATCTCCCACTTCTTACTCCATTCCCATGCTTTATTGAGATCACTCTGCAGTGACTCACAATCTTCTTCAGTGTTCACTTTTTTCAGCAGTTTTGTATCGTTCGCAAAGAAGCTCATATAATTTTCAATTCCTTTATCCATATCATTAATATATATAGGCCAAACATTATTGGGGCCAGTACTGTTCCTTGTGGAACTCCACTAATCACTTCATCCCAATTAGAATGTTTGTCTCTTATCACCACTCTCATTTTTCTTTCATGCAAGAAGTCTTCCATCCAATTCAGTAGTTTGCCCTGTATTCCTCCTGCAGTTTCTAATTTCTTTAGCAACTTCTTATGTGACACCTTATCAAAAGCTTTTTTCAGGTCTAGAAATGCACAATCAGCCCATCCATTTCTTCTTGTATATCTGTTAGTCTTGAACAGAAACACATCAAGTTTGTGACACATGATTGTCCTTGTCTAAATCCAAATTGCCTTGTATTTAGTACATTGTTTTTTTCCAAATGCCTTACCCATCTAATTTTGATAATTCTTTCACAAATTTTAGCTACCATACTTGTAAGAGAGACCGGTCTATAGTTAGTAGGGTCTTCCTTGTTTCCCCCTTTATATATTGGTACTATATTTGCTCTTTTCCAATCTTTTGGAACTTTTCCTTCTTTCAATGAACTGCTTATTAGACTGTACTTTGTTAGTTCGTTCCTGCATTCTCACAAAACCCAGTTTGCCATTTCATCTGGACCATGCAATTTTCTAACATCGAGATTACTCAAGTGATTCATTATTTCTTTCCTTGTTACTTCTCTTTCATAGGGGGGACTTTCTCCTCCCACTCGACATCTCTAAGTTGTATGTTCTCCCTCGTAAACACTGATTTAAAATGCTTGTTCATAATTTCTGCCATTTCTATTTCCTCTGTGTATTCAACTCCTTGTTGTAGTTTCACTAATTCTTGTTTGTTTTTCAGTTTGTCATTTACAAATCTATAAAATAGTTTTGGTTGATCTTTACATTTTTCTATGACATCCTTTTCATATTTTCTCTTTTCTTCTCTGTGCACTTTTACATATTGATTTCTATAACGAATATATATTTTCCATTTTTCAGATCTTTTGTCTTCCATTTTATCCAAGCTTTATCCCTTTTTTCTTTTAACTCCATACATCTTTTGTTGTATCAACATTTTACATATCCTTTTTCTTGTTTTTGTCTTGGAACATACTTTTCCACTGCTTCTTTATAAATTTTTGTCAATTTTTTCCATTTCTCTTCTAATGTTGTTTCCTCCTCGTGTATCCTTTCCCAATCTGTTTTTTTTTTTTTTTTTTTTAATCTCTTATCTTATATAAAAAAAAATTCTGTACATCAATCTTCCCTTTCTATATTGTTTGCTTTTTCCCATGTATTTTTCCTCATTTAGTTCCTGTTCAATCAATATGTGGTCACTTTTATTTAGTGGTGTTTTATATTCAATCTTGTCCACTATTTCAGGTTCTGATGTGATTAATTTACCACAAACTTCCTGCTCTTCTTGTCCCTGTCCTCTATTTCCATCATAATCATCTCCACTCTATTCTTTCCATATGTAACATTCCTCACATTTATATCCTTCTTAGTCAGGAACATAACTCCACCCCCTTGTTTTACTTCTCTGTTTCTAATCCAATAATTATATGCGCCATGTCCTACACTGTTGGGTGGTAATGGACCTTTCAATTTTGTCTCTACAATTCCCATTATGTCCGGTTCTTTTTCCTTCAGGTAATCATTCAGTTCATTCAAGCCTGTTATTAAGCCATCTATATTTGTGAAAGACACTTTTAATTTTCTGTTACCTCCATCCTGTTTTCTGTTTCCCTTCCATTTTTCTCTGCTATGAACCATTTCCTCACTTTCATATCCACTACTCTCCAATAGAATTTCTCTTTGACTCTGTTCTGTTCTCATTTTTTCCTTAGCTTCTATTCTTTTTGTTTTCTCTTCCTCTCCTCTTTATTCATCTCTCTTTTTATCCATACCTGTTTATACTGATCACTTTTTGCTAGTTTCCCTGTTTTTGATAAGACATTCTCTGCTGTCGTTTGTGACCTGAATTTAACCTTAATTGGTCTGGTCTTGTCTATATTGTATTTTCCCAATCTATTTATTAAATTTCTTTCCCTATTTCTTGTTCATCTTCTTGAACTATTTCTAATACCTTGTTTACTTTTTCCTTCTCCTTTACTCTTGTAGTCCTATTTGGATTATACTTCTCTTCCATTCCTAATATAATTCTACATTTTTTTTTTATCCGCTAAGTCTCTTACTATATTTTCCTTCTCTTTCCTGTTCTTAGTTTGTTCTTTTATCTGTTGGTTCACTATTGTTAGTTGGCTAAACCTAACCTCCCATGCTTCATTCATTTTTTTTTTCTTTTCTTTTTAGTTTCTCCTCTAGACTTACTAGTTGGGGGAGGTTGTCATCTCCTCCCTCATTAAATCCATAGAAGTAATTATCTTCTCTTTCCATTGAGCTGCTATTATCTATATTTCTACTTCTAATACCTCTGCTCACCTGTTCGACCTCATCTGTGTCATCTGCACACCTTTTGTTGACACCCCTTCTGACATCCAAGGTCCATTCTTCCCCTTCCTCACTTTCTTCCATTTTCCTCAATAATACCTCCCCTTCTCCATTTTCTTCACCTGCCCACTACACCACAAGCTTTCCCCTTCCCTACCAATACAACACAGGTACTCCCTTGTCACTGAAATCCACGAAAATTGCGTTTTTTTTTTCCGGTATTCCAATCTTCGCTGTCAATCCGACATGTATTTACCTAGTTGTATTTTACGGGAAGGGGAGCTATGCTCATGGTGTCCCGTCTTTATATCTCATTTTATCTAAACTATTTTTAAATTCATGTATTGTTTTTGCACACACTACTTTCTCATCTAACTTGTTTCAAATGTCTATTACCGTACTAAATATCTATCAAATCTCCTCTCTCTCTTCTTTGCTCTAGTGTCTGTAGCTCAAGTTTTGCTAGTCTCTCTTCATATGATAGTTTTGAGAGTGTTGGTGCCAGTTTTGTAATTGCTCTTTGTATTCTTTCAAGTTTTGTTATACATTTTTTTTATATTTGGTGACCACATCATTGCTGCATATTCCAATCTTGGTCTAATCAAAGTGATTAATATTTTATTCACCATTTCTTCATCCAGGTATGTAAATGCCACTTTGATTGTTCTCATTAAATTATAAGTTTCTCCAAAAATCTTGTTTATATGTTTCTCAGGTGACATATTATTCATAATAATGACTCCCAGGTCCTTCTCATTTTCTACTTTTTTTATTCCTTCTTCTCCCAATTTATATGATCCTACTATTCTTATTTTGCTTTTTCCAAATTCCACTATGCTACACTTTTTGGTATTGAACTCAATCTCCCACTTCCTACTCCATTCCCATACTTTATTGAGATCCCTCTGTAGTGGCTCACAATCTTCTTCTGTGTTCACTTTTTTTTTTTTGTGTATGTGTGTGGGTGAGAGGAATAATAATTAAGGGGGGCTAGATGCTCTGCATACCCATTATGATAAGTAAATATTCATTATTCTACATAACTTTGATATATATGAAAGAGGTAATCCAACTTCTACAGTTATTTGTCAATATAGTATAAACCTCAATCTAGTTCACTTCAGTAAATATAATAATTTCAACATTATACATCCTTGTCACATTTATGCAAAAAAAATATATATATATATATAAATTGTGATAATGTATGTTCAGAAAGCTACACATCTCTTTATAAGGAGAGGGTGGTCAAATCAAAACAGATACCCATTTGCCAAAATACTGATTTTTACTACCCCTCCTATCTTAGTACCTTGTGGATGATTACCCCCAACACACACACATACATTCAAGGACTTGCATAAAAAGGAGTGCTTTTAGTTGAAATTCAAGTATGGAGCAAAGTAATCTCATTTTTTTTTAAATATACTATGATTTGGAGAGAAAGCAAAATGAACAATGAACACAAGAACGATCAACCTTCTTAAAAAATCAGAAATTAGCTTAAAAGGGAAAAATGACAATTTGACAGATAGCATCTCAGTGCAATAAAAGGAAGACAATGCCAGGATCAAGTCAAATGAGGAAAAGATTAATAAATTGATGGAAATTCTTTAACCAACAGAAAGATGTGATTAACTTTGGAGAGATCATGGAGAAGGAGAAAATGAGAATACATGAGGTCCTCAGGCCCTGACAGATCTCTCTAGGAAGAAACTTTAGACTGTTGTGCCTTGTACCATTGTGGGACTGTTTCCATGTTACTGGCTGAAAATAGGAGGGGAATAGTTGTTAGCAGTTAGCTTTCCATGTGTGAAAAGGCATACGAATATAAGAATGGAGGAGACTGTGAGAGATCAAAAGGCCTAAACTAGGCAGTTCCATGTCTCTTACCACCTGTCATCCCTATCCATAAATTTATCTTAAGACTGTACAAAATACAGTTGTCAGCCTCTCAGGGCAGCACCTTCTGATGTGGTAGATTGCTTTTGAAAAAGGACAACTGAGCTGTCCATCATGCAGAACCACCACAGGTAACTTGCCCTTCATCACTCATGAACACTGTTAACACTAAGATATAAAAATAAATCTTTCTATACTACAACTTGGGCATAGAAAAAAAAAAAAAACACATTCCAACAGTTAGTAGAGAAAAACTAGGACTGTCATTGTCAAGAGTGTTACTTTTTTTTTTTTTTTTTGTAGTAGGTGTCTGAAGACATTGTCAAAAGCATTGTTTATATCTATAGGTACTGCAAGTTCTTTCTCATGGGGCTTTTTTTTTTTTTTTTTATTGAATCCTTCCAGTACTTGTTGTTTGATATTTGTTAACAGTGTGCTGGTAAAGTGGCCTTCCTTGAATACATGTTGATTGGGGGAGGCAGGTATTTCTGGCTTGATTCTTCCTGTTATCAAGCATATCAAAAGACTGTGGGAGAGACACATGGACTGCTGCAGAACATTAAACTGTTTTTTTACTATACAGTAAACCCTCATTATTAAAAGCCCCATTACAGCGATTTTCAGATTTATCTACCCCAATATGGTCTACTGGCTATCCATCTGATATATCAAAGATTGGTATATGCAGTGGAATTTTTTATCAGTGGTGGTGGGGGGAAGGGAGTAAGTAAGGGTGGGAGGGAAAGAATTAGTGGGTGGTGGTGAGCACAACAGAAACACCTCACACCAGCGGTGGCGACTCGATGCGACACAAAGTTCCTCAAATTGCCTTTAATAGGCAAAGCCAAAGTGAAATATTTACTAATTGAGTGAGCAGGGGGAAGCAATGCTGGTTCCAACTTTAGGATAGAGTCAGGAATGAAAAATAGTGAGTCACGATGTGATGACAGTGACACAAGTTGACACACTAGCTTTGCCTATCAAGCAATTGCTAGATTAAAATAACTTGCAAATTAAATAGATAGGAGGAAAACAAAGCTATCCAGGGTCACAGTAGAGCCAAAACTTAGCTGATTTCAAGTTATGGAAAGAGAAAAGAAAGGAAAATTGTGGTCTTTGTATTAGAAGTCGCTCATGATAAGATAAATTTGAATTTCCACTTTTATTTACATCACAAACCGCTGTCTTTCACTGCAATATCTACAATAATAAAGAATGATTTTGAAGGCTTCATACCTGAAAAAGTAAGTCCATTAGTAAAACAAATTAATATAGTACAGAAAATAAATTTGAAAAAGAAGAGAAGTCTCAAGTTGGATACTCTGTCATGGAATTAAGTGAAATTCTTACACAGTTGGAAATATTTAGACTTAATTTCCTCACATGAAGATATCTACACTAATAAAGAATGATTTTGAAGGCTTCATACCTGAAAAGGTAAGTCCATTAGTAAAACAAATTAATATAGTACAGAAAATAAATTTGAAAAAGAAGTGAAGTCTCAAGTTGGATACTCTGTCATGGAATTAAGTGAAATTCTTACAGAGTTGGAAATATTTAGACTTAATTTCCTCACATGAAGATAGATTACATGATCTGGAGAAAAAACTTGGGCAGGGAAAGGAAACAAACTTGGTTAAAAAAAATGAAAATTGATAAATTGAGAAGGGAGAATGAATCTGATGAGAGAAAAGAATCTAAACACCATGGAGGAAAGAGGATAGGCCAACAACAAATGAGGATAAGAGAAATAGAGTAACCTTTTAAGATCATGGAGCAACAGGAAAGAAACAACTTAGAAGGAATAATCAACATTATGAAAAAAAAAAAAAGAGAGTCTCTCGTCAGAGATGTTGTAAACAAGTCTAGGTGCATC
>NC_134777.1:132757470-132802470 GCF_046742065.1 Oratosquilla oratoria
TTTTTCTGACTATTTTGTTGATTAGTTTTTCTCAGTTTCCTTTCTATTTGTTGTTTATAAAATTTGTGATATTTCTATTGAATTGTTGTAGTTCTTCTTTTTCCTGTTCCATAGTTCCAAAGTATTCTAATTCTTTCTCTGTCTGAGTTATTTTGTCAGTTTGCTTTTTGGTAGTTTACATATATTCTCTTGTATATGGGTTTTCTCTACTAGTTCTATGATAATCTTCTCCATGTTTATTTCCAGAAACCTATTTCTCATGACATCTTTTTATTTCCTCAAGATACTTACTTGTTTACTTTATGACATACCTTAATTCTTCTTAATATCTTCCATTCCCTGCTTCATGTGACCTTAAAAACTTAAAACTCTTCACTTCTAGCCTCTCTCCCTTTAGTCTCACATCCAGATCATGCCTCTTTCTACCCTTGTATATCTCCTCCCAAATTCAGCCAGTATCTGCCTTAGGAACCTCCTCTGAACCAGCAATATGTGCACAGGCATCCCCAAACAGAAAGACAGAAATAAGAGAGGTAATATGCATACAAGGAAAATATAATAATGCAAAGGCTTATTTTGTTAAATTGAAAAAATACTTTGGGGAAGTAAACTAGAGGGAATTCCATGAAACTAAAGAAACAGAGAAGATATGGGATATGTCCATTATAATTTGCAACATAGGAGTGGGAAAATATGTGCCAAAGATGAATGTGAAAAAGGAAATAATATTAATAAATAAAAGAATAAATAAATAAAAAGAGGTGAGGAAAATAAATCTGAGATGAATGTAGTTGACAAATGTGAGGATCCTATGCTGTTCTTCAGATTTGTGAAAGGTAAGTTGAGGCATAGGTAAGGTGGCCAGTCCCGCTTTTTTAACCTCTGTCCCGCTTATTTTATAAGTTTACAAAATGTCCCGCTTTTTTGTGTTCATTCTCAAGCAGCTGCGTTTCAACAAGCGATTCTTAAGATTGAAGGAGAAAGCATTTCTGCTGTGGAAGTGTTGAGTGCTGTATCTAACTTGAAGGAAACTCTGCAGTAAAAAGTAGATAATGTGTTCATACACACTCAGTAAGAAGCCTAGTAGGCAAATTAGAGCATGAGGGGCTAGCTGATCCTTCAACTATAAGAAAAGTAATAGTTGAGTTTTATGACACGTGTGTGAAGTGCTTGGATCAGTGGTCAGCTAACATACCTAATCTGGAGTGTATGCAGCGGGTTTCACTAAAACAAGTTCCAACCTGGTCAGACGTTGAGAAAACAATGGATTTTGCAGCTGAATGAAAAATGTTTGGCATAAGATTTGACTCAAGCTTATTTTCTGAGTTTACTTGTGCTGCCAAGTACATCACTGAAAAAGTAGCTGAGTGGAATGAGTCAAACCTACCAACAGATCAGTGGTGGGTACAAATTTTCACTCATTTCAAAGCCAGAGATGTTAGTCACCAACACATGTCAGAATTAGTTCAATCTATGCTCTGCCTTCCTGGAACAAATGCTTGTACTGAACGCGCGTTCTCACACATGAATAAAATTTGGACATCTGAGAAAACGCAGCTGAAAGTTCCAACTCTTCGAGCACTACTGACGACAAAGCTGAATCTTAAGCATACATGTATGGAGTTTTATACTGTGCTGAAATCAACTCCAGAATTACAAAAGAAAATTTCATCCAGTGAAAAGTATGCTATGTAAAGGTAAGAAAAAGCATTTTAATTGATTATAATATCTTTATGAGGCTGAATATATATATATATATATATATATATATACATATATACATATATATCACAACAAAGTTATGTCGTAGCACATTTGTAAAATAATACTGATGACCCACTTTAGGAGAAGAATAAGCGAAGATATAGAGATCTGTATATTTCGATCACTTACTGTGATCCTCTTCAGCAGATATGAATTACAGAGTAGAGAACAGTGTGTATTTATACTAAAACAGTGAGGTAAGCTTCTAGCTTACCTCACTTCTAGCTTACCTCAGTGTTTTAGTATAAATACACACTGTTCTCTACTCTGTAATTCATATCTGCTGAAGAGGATCACAGTAAGTGATCGAAATATACAGATCTCTATATCTTCGCTTATTCTTCTCCGAAAGTGGGTCATCAGTATTATATACATATATATATATATATATATATATATATATAAATGAGTACATAATGTCCCGCTTTTTCACTAAAAAAATCTGGTCACATTAGGCATAGGGAAGGAATATCAGAGTTGAAGGGGTTACATATGAAGAAGGTAAGCTGAAATAATGAATAAAAGATTCCAAATCACATTCCATAAGGAAGAGGAGTTCGATGAGAATAGGGTGAAGATAAGGAAGATATTCAACATGACAGGAAATGTTTAAACTACTTGAGGTACTGGAAGTAAGAAGGGCTTCAGGGCCAGATAGAATCTCAAACTGGATATTGAAAAAATGTACAGAACAATTAGTGGATGATGTATATCAATATACAGGTAAATTCATCACTAGATATATACAAACTGAAGAATGTTTGGATCAGAAAAGAAGCTATGACTTTCTGGGCCTGATTCAGAGATAAGGGATTGGCCTCTCAGGGCCATGCCTCCTTATGGAGGAAAAGTTCATGTGTTGCCTTCCAACTGGGTGATGTCAAGACTTTAGTACAGGGTAGGATCCTCTATCAGTTCTCCATCCTCTCTCAGCTGGTGGAGCAGCCTCTTGCAGGCACATAAAAACAAAAGTACTTGTATACATAGATGGTCTGACTACAATAATCCAGCATTACATCTATAAAAATAGCTGCTAAGAATATCCAACCTTACTTAAAGTATAACAATGGCTGAGAAATAATAGAATGAAGTCCTCCCCTCAGAAATGACCAGTAAAATTGTTCATTTCAAACAACCATAAATAAAAAAAACATCCAACAGTAAAATCAAGTAGCCAAACCATTCCATTGAAAAAGAACCCCAAAATCCTGGGCCTCACTTTTCACATTCACATAACTGCCAAATTCTTATGAGAGATGTGAAAAATGAGGACAGAAGAATGTTACAGAAAGATCTAGACACTATTTTTGCATGGAACCAAGAATGGGAAATGAAGTTCAATAACATAAAATACAAAGTACTGGAAATGGCCAATAGTGGCAAAAGACCATCCTAAACTATTCCTTGGGAAGTGAACCCATTACAAAAGCAAAAGAGAAGAATTTGGGAGTGCTGATAATAGATGACCTATCACCTGACAGACATCAGCATGATTGTAGGAGAGACATACGGACTACTGTAGAAGATTAAAGTGGCATTTCACTATATGGATGAAGAGATGATGAAAAACTCTGAAACCCTGATCTTTTCAAGACTGGAGTATGCATTAGTAGTTTAGTCCTTACACAGAGTGAAGGTTATAAGCAAGATTGATAGAATACAAAGGGCAGCAACCAAACTGATCCTCAGCCTGGCAAATAAACCATACGAGGAAAGACTAAAAACACTGGGTCTGGCAACTTTGAAAGATTGAAGTGAAAGACATGACATAATTACAGTGTTCAGGTCAATAAGGGGATAGATTGCATTGACAGAAAAGATCTGATTGAAGATATGAGGGCTCTAAAAGGTCATGGGAGCAAATTAAGAAAGACCACATGTCTAAAGGATATGAAGAAACACAGCTTTCCATATAGATGCATATGTGGAATAGCTTAGAAGGTGATATAGCCTAAGCTCAATCAATACACGAGTTCAAATCTAAATATAATTAAAGATCAAGGATATAGATTAAGTTGAAACTTAATGAATTTGAGGCTTGGTATGATAAGAAATTAGAGAATAGGAGATGGGACCCAACAAGTGTTGCTCCTTTCCTGTATACTACAATTAGGTAAATACACAATGCTCTGGCTGTGATAATTAGCAAGAAAATAAACATGCTAAACTCTGTGGCATGCACAACCTTGGGCCAGCAGAAGGAAACTTTACAGACTACAAACAGTTCTTGAGAATCAAACTCAACTGCACTTATACAGCATGGTTCCTATCAATCATGGAAACAATACAAAATAAAGCATGAAGAATAATAACAAGATGCACCAAAACCATCTCTAACAGAACACCAACATACAGAATAAGAAGTCTTCCCCAAAGAACTTCACATGAAAATGATAGCTATTGGTTCTATGCAAGGACCCTCAATCCTACTCACCCATCTCATTGCATTACATGAGCACAACAAAATACTATACCTGCAGCATATCACTCAAACATGTATAACAACCTACCACCTGCACTATACAACACCTCTATACAAAAACTCATTCACAGTCAAATCACAAAACAAGCACTCCAAGACTGACCACCAAACACCCTACTCCATCAAATCCCTCCAGACATTATCCCCTCTAGAAAATATATCCCACGAGAAGCAAGAACCATACAAGCATGCTTATGTTTAGGTCATCATCCAGCACTAAGAGAATAGAGGCAGGATGTTTTTAGTTGTTTGAGGTAGAGAATCCAGGTGAGTCTGTTGACAAAAATTGGTCCCAAAAATCAGTTCTGTTCTACTACTGGGTGGGTAGGTAGTATTTCCTATTTGTATTTATGGCATCACTTTGCAGCAGCATCATCTATAGAAGTGCATGATGACTGATTCTGAGGTGGAGAAATGAAATCCATGATCTTCTACCCAGTGGTGCACTCAGGTCACAGTATTTTGGAGAAGTCAGCTGGTATGAGCAGGGTGGGTTCCAATGAAGAACAAGGCTAGGTCACTGACATTCATATTCTAAGTTATTAAGAATAACTAATTTCCCTCCCTTATCAATCACCTAACTAACAATATTAAATTCAAGGTGGAATGGGAATTAGATCACAAATTACCTTTTCTAGATATTTTAATAATAAGAAATGCGGAGTCACTGTCCTTCACAGTTTATAGGAAGCCCACCCACACAGGGAGCTACCTACATTTCTTTAGCCACCATCCTGACAAAATAAAATATAGTGTAGCTTCAGGCCTATTCTTACAGGCTTTGAGAATTTGTAGCTCCCAATACTTAGATTTGGAACTAATTTCAGTGAAAAATCAACTAACAAAATTAGGATACCCGCCGTGGTTTTTACAAAAAGCTCTTAGCAAGGCCAAAATTAGTTTTCACAAAACAGATTCCCATTCCGCCATGAATCATAATTGGGATAATAGTTGCATAAAATTGCCTTTTAACAAATCAATCCATGAATTGTCTCACATGTTACCAAAGGAAAAGGTAAAATTTATCTTCCATTATCCCAATAATTTGTTCAGTAAAGTTGTCAATATACATCATAGATCCAAGAGTAATACAACTCCTGGAGTTTATAAATGACCTAGTTTAGATTGCAATGATGTATATTGGGGACAGACGGGTCGAGATCTCAATACCAGGGTTAAGGAGTACAAGAACTCTGTTAAATACGGACAGGAAAATTCCGCACGTCGCCAATAAAAACCACCGAATAAATTGGGACGATGCTGAAATAATTTATAAATCCAAATGTAGTTTCAGAAGAAAAATAGTAGAATCCTCCTTAATAAATAATTTCCCAAATTACAACATTTCCCATGGTCAATGGTCACCAGACTGTATTTCTTCTTTTGCCATAAATAAAATGTTACCATCAACATTAGCGGTGGACAAAAATCACCAAGGCCCATGCAACGCCGGTCATGTGACCTGAGCCACCAAGATGCGAGCATGCGTGCCGGGCGTGTTGACCTGAGCCCCGTCCCCTCTTGCTACCTCACTGTCTCACTATAAATACACATTGTTCTGTACTTTGTAACTCATATCTGCTGAAGAGGATCACAGTAAGTGATCGAAATATACAGATCTCTATATCTTCGCTTATTCTTCTCCGAAAGTGGGTCATCAGTATTATATAATTATATATATATATATATATATATGTACAACACTGAATGGGTCCCAGTGATTAGAGATACATTTTTAACAACCACAATGCACTTTAATTCACAGTGTTGTACAAATACTTTCCCGCATTCGTATGCTTCTAATTGTACTATTATAGTGGAGATGGGTTGAGCGCAAAAATTTCATATATGTGTATGTAACTCTAGCATACAAATACATAAGAAATAATGCACTTAGCTTATATCTCTCTTGATGGCCTAGTTGGAAAGTCACTGTCATACATGTCATGAGGATACCCGGTTCGAGTCCTGGGTAGTACCATATTTCAATTTCAAGCATGCTGGCCTTTGATGGCTTAGAATTAAAGTGCATTGTGGTTGTTAAAATGTATCTCTAATCACTGGGACCCATTCAGTGTTGTACAAATACTTTCCCACGTTCGTATACTTCTAATTGTACTATCATAGTGGAGATGGGTTGAGTGCAAAAATGTCATATATGTGTATGTAACGCGAGCATACAAATATATAAGAAACAATGTGCTTAGCTTATATCTCTCTTGATAGCCTAGTTGGAAAGTCACTGTTACAATTGTCAGGATACCCAGTTCAAGTCTTGGGCAGTACCACATTTCAATTTCAAGCATGGTGGCCTTTGATGGCTTAGAATTAAAGTGCATTGTGGTTGTTAAAATATGTATCTCTAATCACTTGGACCCATTCTGTGTTGTACAAATACTTTCCTGCATTCGTATACTTCCAATTGTACTAACATAGTGGAGATGGTTTGAGCGCAAAAAAATTCATATATGTGTATGTAACTCGAGCATACAAATATATAAGAAATAATGCACTTAGCTTATATCTCTCTTGATGGCCTAGTTGGAAAGTCACTGTCACACTTGTCATGAGGGTACCCGGTTCGAGTCCTGGGTAGTACCACATTTCAATTTCAAGCATGCTGGCCTTTGATGGCTTAGAATTAAAGTGCATTGTGGTTGTTAAAATGTATATATATATATATATATATATATATACAGGTTGTCGTCGACTTACGACCGAGTTCGGTTCCGACAGACAGTTCGTAAGTCGATCTGGACGCAAGTCGGACTTTATATATGTACAGTATATATTACCCTTTATATATCATTTTTGTTACTGTATATATATATTTTGCATACTGAAATAATCTTAGCATCTTTGAACTATGTTGTATAGTATTTTTAACCTTTTTATAATTTTATCTGATTTTCTTTGGGAAACGTAGCTTAGGCCTAAGCATACTCATATAATTTTTTACCTATATTATTAGATACTGTATTTTTTAACATTTTTATTATTTTACCACCAGACTTTCTTTAGGAAACGTATGCATACTGAATAAAATCGTATTATCTTTGAGCTATGTTCTTTAATATTCATTTACTTTTTCATAATTTTCGTTAGGAAACGTATCCTAGGCCAATGCATACTGAATAAAGTCCTGTCATCTTTGACCTACAAATACTTTTTTGTTTGCTAAATAAAAATCATTGCAAGGCACAATTAGGAAAATTTCTATTTCAAAACACATTCTTTTCCTTTACGTACTATACCGAAAATAATGTAATCGACAATAGACTAGGCATAAACAAAGTTTACTATTACATTTTATAACTGCAAAACATAAAATACAAAATGCTGTACCGAACATATTGTTATCGACAACAGACTAAGCATAAAAAAGTTTTACTGTCACATTTTATTAATTGCAAAACATATAAAAATACAAAATGTAAGGTAAAATTTTATTTAAAAACACATTCTTTTCGTTTATGTACTGTACCGAACATATTGTTATCGACAACAAACTAGCCTAGGCATAAAAAAAAAGTTTTGCTGTTACATTTTACTTCAAACAAACAAAATGAAAGAATATTTAGCTGGCTGAGATGCTGACGCTGCCGGCAGCCTGCCAATACTATCGTACTTACATCTCGCAGCGTGCAAAGTAATTGTACTGCACTGACAGGCATAACATTACAATTCTATTACTCTATTAAATGTTAGATATTATTGCACTATCTTGTGGTCGTTAAGTCGATCAGTCGTAAGTCGCATAGGTCGTAAGTCGACGACTACCTGTATATATACACATGTATATACATATAATTATATATATATATATATATACATATTATATATATATATATATATATATATACATATTATATATATATATATATATATATATATACATATATATATATATATATATGTACATACAGGAATACCTCACAATACAACGAAGTGCTATAAAGTAGGTAAAACAAATGTGTGTGTGTGAAAGGCCCAAGCAAAAATTGAGGAGGGGGTTGACTAGGTCCATGAACACAACCCCCCTATTTACACATAAAACCCACCTTGATATACAAATTTTTGCATTGTGACCAGTCAGCTGGGAACACATCGGTTGTACAGTGAGGTATTCCTGTATATATATATAATATATATATACACACACACACCAAGGGCTTTTTCCCCCTTACAAGGAAAGTAGCAAGTCAAAAAGCAAGTATCCACTCCAATCCACCACCCATTCCCTCTCATCTTAGCTCCTCATGGATGACAGGTCATCCCTGTATCCCTTCCACTGCCCTGGTTCAGAAGGAATGCAGAAAGATGCAAAACATTTACAGCAAAGCCACTTCACTTAATTGGTGACCCCCACTCTCTTTCCCCTCAAGCACCAAAATATCATTTATACATATCCACCTAGGTGAGAAAAGTATTCAGAAAATTAAAAAGTGGAAGGAAACCATCGAAAACAAGGAAATTGCTTTTAAAGAAATAGTCAAGCAGCAAATGCAGGATAATGCAAAAGACACAATTATCCAAGTGATTAACGAAAAAGCTAACTGGGTCAGGGATACAGTAGATAGAAAAAAATGTATTGTGGTATATGGACTAAAAGAAAAACAGGGATTGGCGAGGTACATGAGAGAAAAAGAAGAAAAAGAGACAGCAGTAGAAATCCTAAATGAAATTCAGGGGGGAGAAAGAGATGCAAGCATAGACCTGGAAGAGACATATAGAATAGGTTGCTATTCTAAGGATAAATATCGACCTCTAAAGATAAAATTATGGTCACAGATGGTAGTAAAAGACATATTTGAAAAAGTAGGCAACTTGGCAAAGAGTGTACAATAAGATATGGAAAAAAAGAGAAATGAATACTGAGGAATTAGAAAAAGAAAAGTCACTAAGAGAAGAAGGGAAAAAACTTGATGAGAACGGAGACAGAATGCAAAGAATTCCATTGGAGAGTAATCGACATGAGATTGAGACAATGGCGCATCAAAACGAAAAAACCAAGGACAGAAAAAATAATGGAGAAGGAAGAAAATTAAAAGTGGCCTATACTAACATTGACGGATTAATTTCAGGTCTGAACGAACTGAATGATTATCTGTTAGAAGAAAAACCTGACATAATGGGAATTGTAGAGACTAAACTAAGAGGTGAATTACCATCCATAGTTATTGGACAAGGTCTATACAATTACTGGATAAAAAACAGGGACAAGAAACAGGGAGGGGGACTCATGTTCTTGGCCAAGAAAGACCTAAACGTGACAAAAATTGCAGAGGGCAAAGGTAATGTTGAACTGATCATGATAAAAGTCGAAGGGAAGAATATGAAAAGTAGAAAGTTTGTGGTGACCTATGTGCCTCCAAAAACGAATGCTTAGAAAGAGAACGAACATACAAAAATGCTAGAAGATACAAGAAAATCACTAAATGAGATACTAATGGGTAAGGGTAATCTGGTAATTATGGGGGACTTCAATTGCAAAGAAATTTGTTGGGACAACATGACAGTGCGAGGAGGAGATGACTTGTGGGGCAATGTACTGCTAGACATGACCATGGAGTACACAATGACCCAATGGGTCAGTGAAAACACAAGGTACAGAAACAATGAAGAGCCATCGAAACTAGATTTAATATTTACAACAGAACCTGAAATAGTGGACAAAGTCCATTATAAGACACCAAATGGAAAGTGTGACCATGTACTCATCGAAACTGTACTAAAGGAAGAAATAGACATGGAGAGGAATGAAAAGCATAGGAAAGGAAGATTGATGTACAACAAAATAGACTTTGCAAAACTAAAGACATTCTTCTGGAATGCAAACTGGGAAAAATTCTATATGGAAGAGACAACAGTGGAAGAGAAATGGAATATATTGATGGATAATTACAATGAAGGGGTAAACAGGCATGTACCTAGACAAAAGTGAGAAAGAGAGTACATTAAATGTTGGTTCAACAAAAGATGCAGTGAGGCAAAAGACAGAAGGGACAAAGCTTGGAAAAGGTGGAGAAAAGACAAAAACAAAGCAAATGGCAAATTTATATAAACTATAGAAATGAGTATGTTAATGTGAGAAGAGAGGAAAAAAGGAACCATGAGAAGGATATTATAGATAAATGCAAAGATCAACCCAAGCTATTCTATCGGTATGTGAATGGTAAACTTAAAACCAAACAGGAAATGGTGAAACTACGCCAAGGAAATATAGAATACACAGAAGAATTAGAGATGGCTGAAGTCATGAACAACCACCAGAGAGAAAATACAAAATTGGGACATAGATAATATGAAGCAATCTCCCCACATGAGTGAGTTTACAACATCACAAAAAGAAATATCAGAACATCTATCAAAACTGGACGTCACAAAATCACATGGCCCGGATGGTATTGCAAATTGGATTCTAAAGGAATGCAAAGAAGAGCTAACGGACAAAATACACATCATGATAAATAGCTCACTCAAAGAAGGAAAGTTACCTAATGACTGGAAAAATGCTAACATTGTACCAATATATAAAGGAGGAAACAAGGAAGAACCCACCAACTACAGGCCAGTATCACTAACAAGCACTATAGCCAAAATTTGTGAGAAAATCATCAAGAATAGATGGGTAAAACATCTGGAAGACAACAACATATCAAACCCAAGACAATTCGGGTTCAGACAAGGAAGATCATGTACCCACAAACTTAACCACTTCACTCCGGGACTTAAATCTCGTGGGCAGCAGCCAATGCCAGCCGTACAACGTGTCGTAATAATACTCGCATCATAAAATATAGTCACCGCTTATATCGATCGTTCTCTCTTTCACCCGTGAACTTTGAAAACCATAGAGAATGTGATTAAGGGCAGATTAGGGAGAATGTCAAAACGCAGGGGCGACTACAATAAATATAATCAAGACGCCGATATGGCAGCGTCGCGAATCCACTTGCTCCTCATGACGCCTACGTGTGCGGCACCGTATGGTAGGGGTTAATATGCTTCTACTCAAGGCTAATAGACATAGTGCAAGAAAGAAATGGATGGGCTGATTGTGCATTCCTAGACTTGCAAAAAGCCTTTGACAAAGTACCACACAGAAAATTACTAAAAAAACTGGAACACATAGGAGGAATACAAGGGAACCTACTAAAATGGATGGAGGACTTCCTGACTGGTGGAAAGATGAGAGTAGTGCTCAGAGAAAAATATTCAGATTGGAAAGAGGTGATCAGTGGAGTACCACAAGGATCTGTACTGGCACCAATAATGTTTGCTATCTATATGAATTACATGGACGAGGACGTGAACTGTTACATGAGCTTTTTTGCTGATGATGCCAAACTGTTAAGGAAAGTAAAAAACTGATAAGGACTGTGAAGCACTGCAAGAAGACCTGAATAGGGTATGGAACTGGAGTCAGAAATGGGAAGTGGACTTTAATACTAAGAAGTGTAGCATAATGGAGTTTGGAAAAAGCAAAAACAGAATATCAGTAAAATATACAATTGGAACCAAGGAAGTAAAGAAAGTAGGATCCGAAAAAGATTTGAAAGTAATTATCATGAATGACTTGTCCTATGATAAACAGATTAACAAAATTGTCGGGGAGACTTACTTGCTAAGATCAATAAAAGTGGCATTTGCATTCTTGGAGGAAGACATGATAAAAAAAATATTGGTTACATTGATAAGGCCTAGACTAGAGTATGCAGCGACATTATGGTCCCCCAGTACCAAAAAGAATATAAAGAAAATTGAAAGAATCCAAAGAGCAGCTACAAAAATGGCACCTGCACTTGCAAACCTATCATACGAGGAGAGACTGGCTAAACTGGAGTTACCGACACTGTAGGAAAGAAGAGAGAGAGGCGACCTACTGACCATATACAGAATCATGAAAGGCATAGAGATACTTGATAGAGAGGACTTACTTAACTGGGACAAGAGAAACACAAGAGGACATGGAAAGAAAATAAAAAAACATAGCTATAGAAGAGAACTGAAGAAAAACAGTTTTCCACATAGAGTTTTGGACAGTTGGAAGAAACTGGATAATGAAATAGTATGCGCAAAAACCATTCATTTGTTTAAAAGCAAACTAGACACTGCGAGATACAATGGCGGGACACCACGAGCATAGCTCCCCTCCCCGCAAAATACAACTAGGTAAATACTCCCTACCCCACATCCCCTTCCCTTCCTTGCACCACAGTATCATCTATACACAGCCATTCTCCACTCAGCCTTATCTCCTACTTTCCCCTTCGTTGCTCAAGAGACATTCCCCTCGTGCTCAACACCCATTTTACCTTATCCATCCATCTCATCCTTGTTCATTCCCTCCACCTCTGTCTTCCATATCTCTTTTACTAATCTTTCTTCACTCATTTTTTCCATGTATCCAAACCATCCCAATACTCTTTCATCAGCCTTATATGCCATCTCCTTTTCCACCCCAGCTCTCTGCCTCATTTCTCACTTTATCCAAATTTGACTCCTACCATACTTCTCAAACATTTCATCTCAAATACATTTAAACTTTTCCTCTCTGCCTCTCTTGAATTCAAGAAAAGGGAGGAGTGGCTGTAGAAGTAAATTGCAGACTGAGAGAAACAAATAAATACCTTGGGGTATCAAAGAGTGTCATGAGAAATATATATAATACATACATGATATAGACCATGGACTAAAATCTATTGTCTCCAAATTTGTTGATGATACAATACTGTGTGGAATGGCAAATGATCACTTAAATCAATTAGATATTCAAGAAGATTTAGATGACACCAATGGTCTGAAAAGTGGCTAATTAAATTTAAAACAAGTAAACGCAAGGTTAAGCACATAGGTAAAAATTACATTAAATACGATTACAAGTTATTTGGAAATTCGTTAACAAAAATGGAGAGTGAAAAGGATCTTGGCATAATTATCAGTAATGATCTCAAATCATCTAAGCAGTGTATTTCAGCCTCTGAGAAAGCAAACAAGATTCTAGGATTGATTGTGCAATCTTTTGACTTCAAAAGTTCATCTCTCATTAACAAACTATATAAATCATTAGTTCATCCACATTTGGAATATGCTGTTTCTGTATGGTCACTGAATCTTATTAAAGACATTGACAGATTGGGAGAAGTACAACGGTGAGCCACAAAACTGATTCCAAATACAGGGAGTCACCGCAATTCGAATTATCGCAAATTTGACAGTAGCTAATTTATACCCAACCCTCAAGGTTCGACAGCCAGACTCGACAATTTGACATTCAAATCTCATGCGCCACGCACCCGGTCGAATTTGCCGCCACTCTGTCTCACTCTCGCCCCAGCCATCGTCGAGGCAAGCCACGCTCCACTGTTCCACCAACATCCCGCGCAAATCCACTTCCGTCCCCACCCCTAACAAACACACTTTCCTGCCTTTCAAAGATAAGCTTGAGTTTATAAGAAAGTGTGAGGCAGGTATGGCTCATTCTGCTGTTGCAACAGAAATGGGTGTCCCGAGATCAACAGTATCAACAATTTGGAAGAACAGGGACAAGTACCGCCAGGCCGCTGCATCAGCATCTTCCACGATTTCCCCTGTTCTCCATGGCTCAAGGGACTCCTGTCTCGACACGATGGAGGACATGTTGATCAAGTGGATAGAGGACAGGACACAACGCAAGATGCCAATCAGCATGGGGCTCGTGCAGGAGTGTGCCTTGTCACTATGGGAGGACTTGCAGGCCACAACATCCACCACCAAAAATGTACTGTACAGCAGCTTAATGTGTTTAATAAACAAAATTAGATAAAAATGAAGCCTTTAATATTACTGATTTAGTCTAAGTTAGTGTTTTTTAGAGGTCATAGTGATATTTTGGGGGGGTCTGGGCTGGAGGTCGGTCCCTATCCCCCCTAATTACAATGTATTCCTATGGGAAAAACTGCATCATGATTCAACAGAACCCAGGTTCAACCGATGATGGACCGCCCCATCCCTGTCAAATTGCGGTGACCCCCTGTATAAAAAATAAATCAAATGAAAATTGACTAAAACTTATGAATCTGTATTCCCTAAAAAAATGTAGACTCAGAGGTGACTTGATACAGATTTTTAAGATTCTAAAGGGAATTGACATCAAAAGTGACAAAATTTACCAACTAAATGAGAATCCGACAAGAAATAATGGTCTCAAATTGTCAGGAAATAGATTTAATTTGAAAATGGGTAGAAACAACTTTGCCAGCCGTGTAGTTAATAAATGGAACAAACTTCCTGCAGAGGCAGTGCAATGTAGTTCAGTTCGAAGTTTTAAGATTCGTTTAAACACCTAAGCAAGATGTTTTTGTTTGTTTATTATTTGTTTGATTTTTATTTATTATTAGTTATCTGTCAATTTACTATTATTTACTATTTATCTAACTATACCTATGCATTTATTTTATTTATTATTCATAATTTTTATTCATTTTTCTTTATCATTATTATATTTTTTTCTGCATCTGGCTTGGTTATGGACCAAAAGGTTTCCTGTCGGCATGCTCTGCCTTTGTAATCCTATATATATATATATATATATATATATATACACAAACACACATTAGACAAAAATACAACATAAACATGTTTATCAGCAAACATATTGCAGATAACTGTTTCTGTTTGTACTAAGAAGTTTGTAGGGCTGTGGCCAGTTTGAGTTCCTTTTTCAAGGAGTGATGCGAGAAAATAGCATTCTAGTTGCCATGATTCAAAATAGTACTCTTTCTTCTAGTTTACATTTGTACGTGGAATTGAGGAGTAATTGCCTGGAGAGGTTTTGTCCATTCCTAGTTTGGGGAAGGGGATAATTATGGATACTCTCCATGCAATTGAGTACCTTCCATCTATACTCTACTGAAGAGGTTCAATGTAAAGGATGTTACAATTGGACATAAGCAGCAGCATCTGTCATAGTGTATGTTTTCTGGACCTGCAGCCATTTTCTTACAGATGGAGAGAGAAGTGTGGTGTTTTGTTTCTGTGAATGGATAGTTGTAGTCTTGGGGGAGTGTGGTGTGAATCGAGTGGCTGTTTTTTGAGGGTATTTTTGGGGGGGATATGAAATTGGGTCCATGATTTGTGTGGCTAGATTTTAGGGGTAGAGTGTTTGCTATTGTCTGACACTGAGCTTGAGAACAAGGGAAAATAAGTGGGGGGTGTCAATGTATTTTTTTTTTTCCATACTTTACGGATACAGGTTTGGGTGATGACTGTTGAGATGTCTCTCCTGTATATACCAAGCCCTTCCCCCTTATAAGGGAGGTGATATGTATGTTTCTCATAATTTATGGCATATTTGGTACATTAAGGGGGTTAACTCATTTCAGTGATTCGCTCGATCTGATTATGCATTTCTGGTCCTCCCAACCTTATCTTTTTATGTAAGACAATGGAAATTTAACACAATGTGCAGGGAAATGGGATGCATCTGTGACCGAAATTTCATTAAAACCCATTAAGACATTTTTACACAACAGACGATTTACTTGCAATTTTGAGTTATTTTTGAAATAACGTTTATTTTTCCAAAAGTATGAGGAGAATAATGATTTCCTTTGGTGTACAGTTAGTAGACATCCAGATGTACCTAAACTAGTATACTCGTAATTATAAGTGAAAAAGAAAGTCAGCCTTACAGCAAATTATAAAAAAAAAAAAAAAAAATCACAACTTTAAAAAATTGTCAAAAATATATATCAAGTAGGTTAAGAATGAATTTACTAATATTGTTAGATATAAGTATCACAATCATTTTCCAACAAGAATGATCAAAATTGCTTATTTACACACGAAGTTATAGTTACTTTTTTTGCGAAAAAACTAGTTTTGAGAAAATAGCATTATTATGTTTATATATTCACTACTCCATAAAAGTGCCTCCAAAGAGTATCAAATGCACATATCTACTTACATAATCCTTTGACCATTTCTGGGAAGTAAGCAGATGTTCATTACATTTCTTTTGTACCCATGCCAGCTGAGAATCGTGACAATCCTAACCTTCCATATCCTTCACATAATGAATGGTACACATGCATTACAATCCCTTTGCTAAGGTGAGTATTCTTGCACTTCTCAGGTTCAGAATGGAGCAAAATACTTCGGCAACTATCACATCTGACATATTTAGTTATGGAGTAGTGAATTTATAAACAAGAAATGTATAAAACAGGATAGCATGTGGAGAAATTACGCACGCATACGCTGAACCCTTTTTTGATCGCACCGAGTGTGGTGACTGCTGCCTAACCTATCGAACAACAATAGCAGAGTATAAAATTCTCAAAAACAACAAAAAAATGACAAAATACAAGGAAAACAAACCATAGCAAAGAAAGGGGCATGGCTGACGGGGGGACCTTTAAATCTCTGGTCCTTTAAACCCGCCATTACCTGAGAAGGGTGGCGTTATACGTCTGGAAACCAGTCCCGCGGTGTTCAGGGACACCACACCAGTCCACACACGAAGTTTGACAAAATCGAGTATTTTTCACCGAAATGAGAGTTAACCCCCTTAATCTTTGTGTTCTGAAGAGCTGTAACCATAACTAAACACCACATATTGGAACAACACCTATGGAAAATTACACTACAACATACAAACATACATACACACACCCCTAACCTCTTCCTTCACTTGACCAAACCATGAAATACCCGATTCCTAAGAACACCTTTTAGTCCTACACACTATATTATGTAATTTAGACTAATAACCATAATTAACCAGAAATAACTATACATTCTTATAATGACAATTATTGCAATACAAAATAATATCCAAAACTTGTATCACCAAAATAAAATGTAAACTATTCATAACCTGCAAACTCCCCAAAATGCCTGTCAGCATTTTTTGGTGCATTCTACCAGGAGAGAGAGGAGGTGGCAGTCTTGAGGTAGAAAGCAGACCGGAAAGGTCTGTAGTTGTAATCTAGGCTAATAGACTTTTGTTTAGAGGTCTTGTGGTCTTTGATTTATCCACCTAAGGATGATACAGAGTATGGAAATTTTGAGGGGATGCTAAATTGGCAGAAAGCCTTCTTCTTTGCTCTATGGTTTGTGCTGCAATCTGATTTGCACCAGGGGACTATGTATTGAGATGCAGATACAGGTTTTTTGGAGTGGTAAATGTACTGCTGAAGTTATATGGTTTGTAATATAAGTTAGTAATATTTGGTCTGATTTGATGTGTTATTTGTTTTGGGACATGTTCCCATGGACACTGGTGTAAGATTTGTTGGTCATGGTGGTCAGGATCTTTTCAATGTGTTTGGATACTGTTTTTGGAAGGATATTTGACTGAGGTGTGAATTAGAACTTGAAGTATACTAGTTCTTTAGGTCTGGTGGGAATATTAAAAAATCTAGGAGGCTTGCATCAGGTTTGGTGTGTGTGTGAACACAAAATATCTTCCCTTCTCACCTTGCCATTTACAAAATTGTAGAACATCTTGGGTTCACCTTTACATTTGTCAATTACGCTCTTTTCAGGGCTCTTTTTTCCTCTTCTAATTCCTATCTATCTAGTTTTCTTATATAAAGCAGTTATTATGTCAATCTATATAAGGGAGTGAGACCTGGGTGATAAATGCAAGAGAGGCCATTGGTAACAGTGGAAATGTAGTTTCTGAGGATGAGTCCTTAGCAGTTCCAAAAATAGGTAGCAGTTTGATTCAGAAATGGAATGGGACAAAGTGAAGAACAGGCCAATCTGAGGTGGTATGGTCAAGTTGTGAGTATGGATAGGAGATATCCTTGGAGTAGGTACTGGAAAAGAGAAGGATATAGACCAAGAAAAAGGTAGGTGAATAAATGAACCCAAAACCACATGTAGTCAGGATGTGATCAACCAAAAATGTGTATGACTGATACTGAGTTGGAAAAGAATGTACAGACTAAGGTAACACCCTGTTCCAAAAGAGGAGTGCCCTGGGGTTGATCCAGGATTATTGATGGGAATATGACTATCGTGCAATTTTCTCATGGATTAACCCATTCAACTCCGATGACAAGATGTCTTGTCATTTGGTCAAATAAAACAAAAAATCATAAAACACCAAAATGTTTGATCAAACACCAGAAAAATATGACGTCAATCCTCGCTTCGCTGCGAGCGAAGCGAGGATTGACGTCATATTTTTCTGGTGTTTGATCAAACATTTTGGTGTTTTATGATTTTTTGTTTTATTTGACCAAATGACAAGACATCTTGTCATCGGAGTTGAATGGGTTAAGCAGGATAAAGCAAACTGAATACACATGATGGGAGTGAAAGATAAAAAAAACTCTTTCCCATGCCTAGCCACTGTGCTTTCCAGATAACATTTGATAGGTTGTTTGCTAAAAGGATACTAAAACATTAGGGGTTTCCATCATAAAATTTTAATTATGAATACATATTTATCTTCAGGAAAAGTAATTAATAATTACTAATGGTCCATGAGTCAGGATGCAGCTGGAATCAAATTGGAACTGCAAAGGTCTCAACTTCACAGGCAGAATTCAGTAACCACATATCACAAGTAGTATTGAATTTAGTGCTGCTGGCAGATGGTTATTTAGAGTCCGACAGTGTTGGTCCTTCACTTGAGATGAAGTCAGTTGCTGGCTCCATGATACAAACACTTCCATCATCCCATCATCACTAAGCCAGCAATACTTGTTCCTGCATAAACAGAATTGACATCAAGTTGTAGGACAAGGACTGACACATTTTTTGATAAAAAAGGAAATACAAAAATCAATATAATTATCAATATCATAAGAATCAAACCTGCAAGTATTCTAAGCACAAGTAGAGCTCCTTCAATTAAAACTAAATCAAACTAAAACATAGCTGGATAAGTATACTTATTGTTTTTATGATTGCCACCTGCAATGCAATTATAATTCCATTTACGTGATTAACTTTATAGGCACTTATGCATGTACACATTAAAAAACAATTGTTTGAAACCATTATCTTTTATATACTATACAACACTAACAATCTGTAGATGACATAATATTTCTTCCCTAAGTGATCTACGGGCCTGCCCAGCAGCTGTTCCTAGGAGCCATGGGTTTCCTGGAGGAGAGACAAGGGGCAGGGACCAACAACAAATATCTGCACGAGGTGGTCCTGCCAGATGCACAGCAAAGCTGCCCATTTTCAAAACCTGTCAACCCCCCTCACCTCCATCAGGAGGTGCAGCCTTGAGGGGCTGACACTTGGTCTCTGGACTGTGCCCAAGATATCTCCATCAACTTCAACTGTTTTTTATTATAAAAAGTAAAAAATACAGACATGGAGAGCTGACAACTGCTCCTTTACTATATTAATTTTTCAGACGGTGATGTGGAAATAGTCCCACACTGACACAATACACACAACAGTCTGAAGTTTCTTCCGAGAGAGATCTGTGGGAGGACCTGAGGACCAGTGCCAACCACTGTGGGGATGCAGGTCTTCTAATTAGCGAAACTCAAGGAAACAATTATTAAATGCACCAGGGGCAACACATTAATTCACTAATATTGTACAATCACTGATGAAATAAACGAGATTAAAATATTAAATTCTAAAAATTAAAACAACTACAACGTTACTGTCTGATTAATTATTAAAATAACCTACGAAATATATACGAAACCTAGACATTAAACAGCGAACTACACAAGAAGTAAGACTACTAATAAATAGGTACAACACAGTTAAAATTAAATATAATAAAGGAGATCAGGAGGAAGGCCCCACTTCCGCCGCCAAGGCTCGTAGTATCTGCACTCGAGCAGGAAATGACGGATGGAAAAGGGGGAGCCACACCTCACGCAAGAAGGGGGAATCCGGGGAAGAGTAAATAAAAATTCGTGAGTTACCTTTGTATGTCCAATACGTAAACGTTTTAAAAGTTTTGGATAAAAACGGTTGTGGTGGGAAAGGAGTGGCCGTGATCTGCAGAACATTTTATGCTCCGTAGTTTTTGGTTCGTTCTAATATTGTCCCAGGTGGTGTCAAACTTTCTACGCACGCGGGAGGAGATGGTAGTGCGGATGTCGGAAAAGGGAGAGTCTCCGCGCGATGGTAAGGGACGGGCCACCGCAGACTTGGCCAACCTGTCCGCCTTCTCATTGCCAATGATACCGACGTGTCCGGGGGACCAGCAGAATCGGATAGTTTTTTCCCTGGCCGCTGTTCTCGTTAGCCACTCTTGGATCTCAGATATCACGGGGTGGGACGGAATAAAGCTAGTAAGTGCTAAAATTGATGATTGAGAGTCGCTATAAATGGTAAAATCATTAAAATCTGAATAAAAATAAAATGCTTCAAAGCGAGTAAAATTGCGTAAAGTTCAGCCGTAAAAACAGATGAAGTGAAGGGTAATTTTGCTGTGAAAGTTTGAGATGATGTAACGGCTGCGCAGCCCACACCAGCGGCAGATTTTGACCCGTCAGTATAGACTGCGATGGAGTTGGCATGTAATTCTTTATGCTCCTCAAACGAGGGAGCAACGATGTAGGGCAGGTGCCCACTTTTTGACCGTTTTATGGGGCAGAACTCAGGAATGGGCCTGCACCAAGGCGGGGTATCAAAGTTTCTGGACTCAGACACCTTAAGGGGTCAGCCGCTTCCCTCCTCAAGTAGACGGAGCGCGTGTAGGTGCGGTGGGACTGAAGCTGATCTTTTGGTGTTGTACATATCCCTGAGTCTCACGTTATCAACCACGTCAAAAGATGGTATCTTTCTGAACGATTTGCACTTGAATTAAAAGGAGAGTAAAAGTTGCTCCCTTCGGTTAGAGAGCGGCAAATCGCCAGAGAGGACGTAGAGGGATTCAACAGGAGAGGTATGGTAGGCACCAGTACACAGTTGCAAAGCCTGGTGGTGTACTGTATCGAGGGAGCGGAGGGACGTCACACTTGCCGAGGAATAGATCTGGAACGCGTAATCCAGCCGTGATCTTATGAGGGCATGGTATAATCTGAGGAGCGAAGGCTGGTCCGCTCCCCAGTCGCGTCCAGAAACCGCCTTTAAGATGTTGAGGGCGGAGAGGGAAGATCGTCTAAGACTGAGGATGTGGCTGTTCCACGTGAGGTGCTGATCAAAAATGACCCCAAGAAACTTAGTCGACTGTTCATAGGGTATTGGAATGCCTCCCATGATAATATGTGGAGGAACATTCAGGCGCGGTCGTTCTTGAGGCCTGCAAAAGTGCATCGCCAACGTCTTCGATGAGGAGAATCGGCAGCCTCTGCGAGAGGCCCAGGAAGTAGCAGCATTTACACCGAGCTGAGTGCGTGTAATTGCTGTGAAAAGGTTTATGGAGGAGAAGTACAAAAGGAAGTCATCAGCGAAGAGTGAGCACTGGAGCGAAGTGTCTGCCTCAGCAACCGCCTGGATTATCCCATTGATGCTGACCAAGAACAAGGTGGGGCTGACGACGCTGCCTTGGGGACACCTTGCTCCTGGGGCTTGGGCGACGAATATGCTCTGCCGATCTTCACCCTCAGAGTTCTATCTGATATGAAAGCTCGAAGGAAGGAAAACATCCTACCCCGCACTCCCATCTCGAGGAGGTTCATCAAGATACCCCCTCTCCAAGTCGTGTCGTACACCTTCTCTAGGTCGAAGAAGACGGCGATGGTATTCATGTTGCGCACTAGGGCGTTCTGCATGTGTCGAAAAACGGAGCAGAGGATCTAAGGTGGAGCGGTGTCGGCGAAAGCCAAACTGGTAAGGGGTGAGGTGGTCTCTACTCTCCAGGTGATGGGCAAGTCGAAGTTTGACCATCCTCTCAAACACCTTGCATAACACACTCGTCAAGGCGATCGGCCGGTAACTAGAAGGGATCTGGTGATCCTTGCCTGGCTTGGCTATGGGGACAATCGTAGACAATCGCCAAGATGATGGTAAGAGACCAGAGTACCAAATCCTGTCATATATCGTCAGAAGGGTTGTGAGAGCCTCCGAAGGAAGGTGGTTAATCATGTCGACACTAATCGTGTCATCACCTGGGCTAGTATTCGGCGTCTGGTTGATGGCGTGCTTGAGTTTGCGGAGGGAGAAGGGCACATTGTAAGCTTCAGTGTCTGTGGGAGCATGGTCATCAAAATTCGTCACGTGATCCAGTAGCTGTAGTTCTTGATGTAGGGCAGTAGAGCTGGAAACACGGGAGAAGTGTATGGCGAGTTCCTCGGCCACCTCGCACGGGTCTGAGACAACAGTGTCATGTATAAGGAGGGACGGCTGAGGAGATGGTATGTACCCGCCGGAAAGCTTCTTCACTCGGTTCCAAACTGACGCCGATGGCGTCGACGTTTTAATGGCCGATACGTAGTTCTGCCATGACTTGCGCTTCGCCTCCTTCACATACTTTCGTTTGATCGCAACCGCTTTCTGGTACACCATTTTATTGGTCTCCGTCGGAAGGCAACGGAAACACCGGTAGCAGGAACGAGCGGTGTCACGAAGCTTCCGGCAGGTGGTGTCCCACCAAGGAACAGGCGGCCTGCCAATTGGCGGGCGGCTAACCGGTATAGAACCGCCGGCGGCGTTAAGAACAATTGAGATGAATTGCTTATAAGCTTGAATTGGGTCGTCCATGTGCAAGTCACTTAGTTCGGAGCACAGCTCCCCAAAGAGTGGCCAATTTGCCGCTTTCAACTTCCACCTTTGGGGCTGGGAGATGGGGGGAGGAGAAACACGAGAAACTATTACTGGGTAGTGGTCGCTGCCGTGTAAATCCGCACACACCCTCCAGGAGAAGTCCACGAGGACCACTGAAGTGCAGATCCCAAGATCCAGGACAGAAGTAGTGTCGAGGAAGATGTTATGATGTGGAGGGAGTGAACATGAAGGGACATCCTAGGATGAGGTGGATGGATGGGGTGAAGGGGGCTTTAGGGAAGAGGGGAATGTCTGTTGAGGAAGGACGGGAGAGGACAGAAGACAGGGGTGAATGGAGAATGGTTGTATATGAATGATGTTGTGATGCATGAGGTAGTATGTGTGAGCAAATTTTGATGCAGCCCGAAGGGTTTTCTCCCTGTCTACTCCTTTATGCATGGGGGGGGGACGGAGAGGGGGGGTCGCCGATTTAATGAAGTGGCCTTGCTGTGGATGTGCTGTGTCTTGCAACACTGCTTCTGACCCAGGGCAGTGGACAAGGTGCAGGGATGACCCATCATCCAGGAAGTGCTAAGATGAGAGGGAGGGTGGAGGGGTGTGGAGTGTATTCAGGGATGGAATGGGTGGGAATGATTTTATGCCTTTTCCTTTTTGGCTACCTCCTTTGTAAGGGGGAAAAAGCCTTGGTATATGTATTATATACATACATATATATATATATATATATATGTACAACACTGAATGGTTCCCAGTGATTAGAGATACATTTTAACAACCACAATGCACTTTAATTCTAAGCCATCAACATCGAGAGACCCAATGGAGGCTGACATGCAGAAATTGAAATCCGGTACTGCCAAGGACTTGAACCCAGTGATCACATGACGAGTGCTGTAGTAACTTACCAATTATGCTATCTCTCTTGATAGCGTAATTGATAAGTTACCATAGCACTTGTCATGTGATCACCGGGTTCGAGTCCTTGGTAGTACCGCATTTCAATAATATATATATATATATATATATATATATATATATATATATATATATGTATACATGTGTATATATGTATATATATATATGTATATATGTACAGTATATATATATATTATATATATATATCATATATATATACAGATATTTCTCTTTTAATCTTTAAACATGCTATTTTTTTTTTTACAAATTCAGTTTCAGACACCTAAATTCACATTTCTTATTAAATTTACACAAAAAAGTCCCTAAGCTCATCTGCCCCCATTGCATTTTCAGAGTGTATCAGAGTTTTCGATATCCACCAGGGGCACTCCCTACCCACTTGGCAATTTCCCATTTGATTGTGTGTAGCCATCGTAGCTAAAATAAGTGGCAGTGCTACTTCTGAAAAATGTTAGTCATTGTTTTAATACTGTGTAAAATGAAATATCTTAAGAAAATCTATACATAAACTTGGTGGAACCCTAAAAAATACTTAATAATCATCTATTAGTAAGTAAAAACACACATCAAGTAAAAAAGAAACATTAATTTATGCTTGTACAACAGGGACGGCACTGCGAGAGTGAGTGCTCTCTTTACCTAGAATGCAACTTTTTATTTCAGAATTTGCACAACCAGACACAGAGTCACTGGAACTGTGAAGTGCACTGTTCCATACACAGATTTTTGTAAATTTTTCATGAACTAGGGGATGTCTACTGATATTAACTTTAAGGATTATACAATTTACAAGTTTAAAGAAAGATTCAAATAAAAAAGTAGTAAGTGGGTGAGGTTGACTGACTAGATTAAGTGCATATTACAGTTCTACATAATTAAGCTTGTTAAGTGTAGTTGGGAAGGCTTATGGGAGGATCTTGATTGAGAGGATTAGGAGAGGAACAGAGGGAGTAATTGGTGAGGAACAGTGTGGATTTAGGACAGGTAGAGGTTGTGTAGATCAGATCTTTGTGGTAAGACAAATATGTGAGAAAGCTATAGGAAAGGGGAAGGATGTTTTTTGGATCTGGAAAAGGCTTATGATAGGGTAGACAGAAAGGCTCTGTGGGAGGTTATGCAGATATATGAGATAGGAGGAAAGCTTCTAGAAGCTGTCAATAGTTTTTATGATAGTAGAGCTTGTGTCAGGATTAGAAAAGGAGAGAGTGAGTGGTTTGAGGTAAAGGTGGGACTTCGTCAAGGATGCGTTATGTCACCCTGGCTGTTCAACTTATACATGGATGGGGTAGTGTGAGAGGTAAATGCAAGGGTAGTGGGTCAGGGATTGGAGATGGTTAAAGAAAATGGAGAAAAGTGGGAGGTGAGCCAGCTGTTGTTTGCTGACGACACTGCGCTTGTGGCAGGATCGGAGGAGAGATTGAGGAAGTTGGTGACAGAGTTTGGGAGAGTATGTGATAGAAGAAAGCTAAAGATAAATGTGGGTAAAAGTAAGGTGATGAGATGTACAAGGGGTGAAAGTGGCAGTAGACTGGAAGTGAGCATTAAGGGAGAGCGACTGGAGGAGGTGGATAGTTTTAGATACTTGGGTGCAAATGTGGCAGGAAAAGGTGGAGTGAAGGTGGAGGTAGAATGTAGATTGAGAGAAGCGAGTAAATGCCTTAGTGGATTGAAGAGTGTAATGAGGAATAGACATTTGGGAATGGATGCTAAGAGGAGACCGTATTTACCTAGTTGTATTTTGCGGGAAGGGGAGCTATGCTCGTGTTGTCCCGCCATTGTATCTCTCAGTGTCTAGTTTGCTTTTAAACTCGTGAATGGTTTTTGCGCTTACTATTTCATTATCCAGTTTGTTCCAAGTGTCTAAAACTCTATGTGGAAAACTGTTTTTCTTCAGTTCTCTTCTATAGCTATGTTTTCTTAATTTCCTTCCATGTCCTCTTGTGTTTCTCTTGTCCCAGTTTAGTAATTCTTCTCTATCAAGTATCTCTGTGCCTTTCATGATTCTGTAGATGGTCAGTAGGTCTCCTCTCTCTCTTCTTTGCTCCAGTGTCGGTAGCTCCAGTTTAGCCAGTCTCTCCTCGTATGATAGGTTTGCAAGTGCAGGTGCCATTTTTGTAGCTGCTCTTTGGATTCTTTCTATTTACTTTATGTTCTTTTTGGTACTGGGGGACCACAATGTCGCCGCATACTCTAGTCTAGGCCTTATCAATGTAACCAATATTTTTTTTATCATGTCTTCGTCCAGGTAAGCAAAGGCCACTTTTATTGATCTTAGCAAGTTGTAAGTCTCCCCAACAATTTTGTTAATCTGTGTATCATAGGATAAGTCGTTTGTGATAATAACTCCCAATTCTTTTTTGGATCCTACTTTCTTTATTTCCTTGGTTCCAATTGTATATTTTCTTGATATTCTGTTTTTGCTTTTTTCCAAACTCCATTATGCTACACTTCTTAGTATTAAAGTCCACTTCCCATTTCTGACTCCAGTTCCATACCCTATTCAGATCTTCTTGCAGTGCTTCACAGTTCTTATCAGTTTCTACTTTCCTTAACAGTTTGGCGTCATCAGCAAAGAAGCTCATGTAACAGTTCACGCCCTCGTCCATATCATTCATATAGATAGCAAACATTATTGGAGCCAGTACAGATCCTTGTGGTACTCCACTGATCACCTTTTTCCAATCTGAATATTTTTCTCTGAGTACTACTCTCATCTTTCTTCCAGTCAGGAAGTCCTCCATCCATTTTAGTTGGTTCCCTCGTATTCCTCCTGTGTTCCAGTTTTTTTTAGTAGTTTTCTGTGTGGTACTTTGTCAAATGCTTTTTGCAAGTCTAGGAATGCACAATCAGCCCATCCGTTTCTTTCTTGCACTATGTCTATTAGTCTTGTGGTGCATGATCTACCTTGTCTGAACCCGAATTGTCTTGGGTTTAATATGTTTGTGCCAACAGCACTGTATGGGGCAGAAACATGGAACATAAGAGAGGAAGAGAGGAGTTTGAATGTGTTTGAGATAAGGTGTCTGAGAAGTATGATAGCGGTTACTAGGCTAGATAGAGTGAGAAATGAGGAGGTGAGGAGGAGAACGGGGGTGGAAAGGGAGTTGGGAGATAGGGTTGATGAAAGAGTATTAGGATGGTTTGGACACATGGAAAGAATGAGTGAAGAAAGACTAGTAAAAGAGGTATGGAAGGCAGACATGGAGGGAGTGAACATGAAGGGACGTCCTAGGATGAGGTGGATGGATGGGGTGAAGGGGGCTTTGGGTTAGAGGGGTATGTCTGTTGAGGAAGGACGGGAGAGGACAGAAGACGGGTGAATGGAGAATGGTTGTATATGGATTATGTTGTGATGCATGAGGTGGAATGGGTGGGGGGAGAGGTGGTATGTGTGAGCAAATTTTGACGCAGCTCGAAGGGATTTCTCCCCGTCTTCTCCTTTATGCATGGGGGGACGGAGAGTGGGGGTCGCCAATTTAATGAAGCGGCCTTGCTGTGGATGTGCTGTGTCTTGCGACACTGCTTCTGACCCAGGGCAGTGGACAAGGTGCAGGGATGACCCGTCACTCAGGGGGTGCTAAGATAAGAGGGAGGGTGGAGGGGTGTGGAGTGTATTCAGGGATGGAATGGGTGGGAATGATTTTATGCCTTTCCCTTTTTGGCTACCTCCCTTGTAAGGGGGAAAAAGCCTTGGTATATGTATGTGTGTACATAATTACACTTTAATTTAGTGAGTTAGCTTTTATATTCAAGGTTAAGTTTAATAAAAAGGATAAACTGAGGACTTCAGTATCATTTATTTACCATATCAGTACATTTAATCATGAAATTGGTCAACATGCAGAGGTCACATCTCTAGACCCCTTTTGTTTCATTCTTTTTTTTTTGTGTGTGCATGCACAATATCTAAAAGTCCCTATACATTGTGCAAGAGAGAAACACATACACTGATTACACATTGATGCAATGGGTCAAGGAAAACACCAGATATAGAAATAATGATGAACCCTCAAGATTGGATTTGATATTCACATCAGAACCCGAAATTGTGGATAAAATTGAATACCAGGCACCAATTGGAAAAAGTGATCACATGCTACTAGAACTTGAATATAATGAAGAAACAAATATAGAAATAAATGAAAAACACAGAAAAGGAAGACTAATGTATAACAAAACACATTTTGGAAAACTTAGTAAATTCTATAAAAGAAGCAAATTGGGAAAAATTCAATAATGAAGAAATAAAGGTGGAAGAGAAATGGACAATTTGGAAGGAAATCTATAATGAAGGAATGGACAAGTATGTACCTAGACAAAAACGGGAAAGGGTATACATAAACTCCTGGTACAATAAAAACTGCAGTGAAGCAAGAGACAGAAGAGAGCCTGGAAAAGATGGAAAAAGGAAAAAAAAATCTGAGAAATGGAAAATATACACCAAACTAAGAAATGAACAAGTAAAAATACACAGGGAAGAAAAAAGAAATTATGAAAAGGACATAATAGACAAATCCAAATTATTTTATAGATATGTAAACAGCAAACTAAAAAATAAACAGGAAATACTTAAATTACATCAAGGTAACAGAGAATACACAAGACATAGAAATGGCAGATATTATGAACAAACATTTCAAATCTCTATTCATCAAAGAAAAAGAAAATCTACAAAACTCTGATCAAAGAAATGAAGTAAGATTTCCTCAAATGAAGGAATTAAATATTACTCAGAATGAAATAAGGAACCAATATTAAAGTTTGACATTAACAAATCACATGGCCTGGACAGTTGCAAACTGGATACTAAAGGTATGTATAGACTAACAGGAAAAATTTAAAAAATAGTTGAATGCTCACTCACAGAAGGAAAACTACCAGGAGACTGGAATAATGCCAATATAGTGCCAACATATAAGGGGGGAAATAAGGAAGACCGAACAAATTATAGACTGGTTTCCCTAATGAATACAATAGTTAGAATTTGTGAGAGAACTGTCAAAGATAGATGGACAAAATATCTGAGGGAGAACAATATACTGAACCTGAGGCAATTTGGATTCAGACAGGGAAGATCATATACCACTAATTTGATTTGTTTCTATTCAAGATTGATATATATATTGCAAGAAAGGGATAGCTGGGCAGACTGTGCATTCCTGGACTTACAAAAGGCATTTGATAAGGTACCACACAGGAAATTGCTATATAAACTGGAAACAATAGGAGGTATACATGTAAAACTATTGGATGAAGGGCTTCCTACATGGAAGGAAAATGAGAGTGGTGCTCAGAGACAAATATTCAAAATGGGAAGAAATAAGTAGTGGCATCCCACAGGGGTTAGTACTAGCTCTGATAAAGTTTGCTATATATATAAATGACATGGACAAAAGTATTGAATGTTACATGAACTTCTTTGTGGCTGACGTAGTTATTAAAGAGAATAAACTCCAAAATAGACTGTGACTCATTACAGAGTGATCTGAACAAAGTCTCAGAGTGGAGCAAGAAATGGGAAGTAGAATTCAACATCAAGAAATGCAGTATAATCGAATTTGGGAAAAGCAAGAATAGAATATCAGGACAGTATAAAATTGATGAAAAAGAAGTAAAGAAAGTAAATTCTGAAAGGGACCTAGGAGTAATCATCACCAAAGACATGTCACCAGATAAACATATAAATAAAATAGTCGGAGAAACATACAATTTGTTGAGATCAATAAAGGTGGCCTTTAAATACCTGGATAAGGAAATGATTAAGAAAATATTACAAACACTGATAAGGCCAAAACTGGAATATGCAGTGCTGATATGGTCACCCAGTACAAAAAAGAATATAAGAAAATTAGAAAGAATACAAAGAGCAATGACAAAGATGACCCCAACACTTTCAAACCTGATGTATGAAAAAAGATTGGCTGAACTGGAATTGCCAACCCTGGAACAAAGAAGAGAATGAGGGGACCTACTAACAGTCTACAGGATTATGAAAGGAAAAGAATGTGTAGAGAGGACTTATTACAGTGGGACAGAGGAAAAACAAGAGGACATGCAATGAAACTCAAAAAGGACAACTACAGAAGAGCCTGAAAAAGAACAGCTTCCCACACAGAGTGATGGATATATGGAACAAATTGGACGAAAAAATAGTGTGTGCAAACATAATACAAGAATTTAAGAACAAACTTGATCTTGCGAGATACAAAAACGGGTCACCACGAGCATAGCTCACCTTCCCGTAAAATACAACTAGGTAGGTAAATACACACGCATGCATATACCAAAGGCTTTTTCCCCCTTACACAGGGGGTAGCCAAAAAGAAAAAGGCATAGAAATCACTCCCACCCATTTCATTTCCCATATATTCCACTCCCCTCCACCATCCTCCCTCCCTATCTTGGTACCTCCTGGATGACGGGTCATCCCTGCATCCTGTCCACTGCCCTGGGTCAGAAGCAGTGTCGCAAGACATAGCACATCCACAGCAAGGCCGCTTCATAAATTCGGCGACCCCCACTCTCCGTCCCCTCATGCAGGAAAGGAGAAGATGGGGGGAAATCCCTTCGGGCTGTGTCAAATTTTTTCTCATACATACTTCCTCACCCCCCCATCCCCCATACACACATATATATATATACATATATACACATACAAATCAAACAGTAACTTCAAATTATACTTTTCTCATAAGTACCCTAATCCATCCAAGACTAGAATATGCATCAGTGGAATGGTCCCCATGCTAAGTGAAGGACATAATCAAGATCAAAAGAATACAAAGGGCAGCAACCAAACTGGTCCCCAGCCTGGCAGACAAATCATGTGAAATAAGACTTAAAGCACTGGGTCTGCCAACTTTGAAAGATCAAAGAGAAAGAGGTGATATAATTACAGTATTCAGGTCACTAAAAGGGATAGATTACAGTGACAGATATGATCTCAAGGCTAGAGGGCTTTAAGAGGTCATGAGAACATATTAAGGATGACTTCATGTCTAATGTGAAGAAATAGTTTTTCCATATACAGGACTCCCTCAAATAACGCGGATTCGAATAACACGGATTCAATCATATGCGGATTTTATTTCAAAACGATCTCAAATGTAGAGAGCAGTTTTAAAATTTGCGCCAAGTCGGGCATGCATACACACACACGCGGCAACATCGCAAACATTTGTGGTGACTGCTTTCTATTTTACCATATACAGTCGATCCTCATATAACGCGGTCATTATGTACACTGGGAACTGCTCAAACAAGGGTGTGGGGTGAGGGGATAGCCGTGGGTGGCTGCCTGCGGTTACATGTCAACCTACGGGTACTGATGCAGGAGGGAGGGAGGGGAGGAGAGGGGGAGTAGGAGGTGGTAAGTGGGTAGCCAACAAGCTTTAGCTTGTCGCTTCCACCACCTGCGCCATCCTATCATGAAATTTTATCGCCCTTACCTGTTGAAGTGTAATGTTTCTTTTGTTTGGAACACAACTAATAAGGCTGATAATGACTGCGCTTGTCGTGTCTTAATTTCTCTTATGAGGTTCTTGTTGTTACTGGCGGTGGTGGTTTGGGAGATCAAAAACAGACATATACATGCTTACACGTGTTAGACAACCAGTGTATGTTGTGAATGCGCGTGCGTGTACACACAAATACGAACACAGACACACGCACGTACATGCTTACTTGTACATGTGAACACAGACACATACATGCACACACGCCACACACACATACATATGCCACATACACACACATATACATATGCCACATGCACACACAGTGTATATGCCACATACACACACATATGTATATACGCCACATACACATATGCATATACGCCACATACACATATGCATATACGCCACATACACACACGTATATACGCACAAACACATACATACGCCACAAACGCCACAAACTCCACATACATACACCACATACACGCGCACACACACACACGTACACATACACCCAAAAATAGCCTCGTGGGAAGAGAGTGAACATTAAAGTATGTTAGAAGACACAAGAATAACATTAAACAAGATAATGGAAGATGGAGGAAGAATAGTTATGATGGGCGACTTTAATTGCAAAGAAGTCTGCTGGGAAGAGATGACCGTAAAGGGTGGAGAAGACTCATGGGGAAATGTTCTATTCAAGATGATTATTGACCACACAATGACACAATGGATTCAAGAGCACACTAGGTATAGAAATGAAGAACCATCGAGACTAGATCTAATAATCACATCAGAACCTGAAATAGTGGAAATGATAGAATACCAGGCACCAATAAGTAAAAGTGACCACATATTGATAGAACTAGAACTAAATGAGAAAAAATACATGAAAAGAAATGAACAATATAGAAAAGGAAGATTGATGAATGAAATTTTTTTTTTTTATCAAATAAGAGAATTCTTTCAAAATGAAAACTGGGAAAGAATACACAAAGAAGATACAATAGAAGAGAAATGGAATATTTTGACCAAAATATATATATAAAAAAGGAGTGGAAAAGTATGTCCCAAGACAAAAACAAGAAAAACAATATGTAGAGTGCTGGTACAACAAAAGTTGTAGAGTATTAAAAGACAAAAGGGACAAAGCTTGGACCAAATGGAAGAAAAACAAAAGACCTGAAAAATGGAAAATATATACTTGTTATAGAAATGAATATGTACAAGTGTGCAGAGAGGAAAAGAGAAAATATGAAAAAGATGTCATAGAAAAATGTAAAGATTAACCAAAAATATTCCACAGATTTGTAAACAAACTGAAAAACAAACAAGACTTGGAGAAATTAAGACAAGGAGGAGTTGAATACACAGAGGAAATAGAAATGGCAGAAATTATGAACAAGCATTTTAAATCAGTGTTTACAAGGGAGAATATACAACCGGAAGAGATCGAATGGAAAGAGAAAGTCCCCCCTATGGAAGAAATAGAAGTAACAGAGAATGAAATAAAGAAACACTTGAGTAATCTTGATGTTAGAAAATTGCATGGACCAGATGAAATAGCAAACTGGATTTTGAAAGAATGCAGGAATGAACTGGCAGACAAAATACATAGCATAATAAATAGTTCCTTGAAAGAAGGAAAAGTTCCAGAAGATTGGAAAAAACCAAATATAGTACCTGTACCTATATATAAAGAAGACCCTACCAACTATAGACTAGTCTCTCTAACAAGTACAATAGCAAAAATTTGTGAAAGAATGATCAAAAGTAAATGGGTAAAATATTTAGAAAAAAACAGCGTGCTAAATCCAAGGCAATTTGGATTCAGACAAGGACGATCATGCATCACCAATTTAATATGTTTCTATTCAAGGCTAATAGATATAACACAATAAAGAGATGGATGGGCTGATTGTGCATTTCTAGACCTTAAAAAAAGCTTTTGACAAAGTACCACATAAGAAGTTGCTTAAGAAATCAGAAACTGAAAGAGGACAGGGCAAACTGCTTAAATGGATGGAAGACTTTTTGCAAGAAAGAAAAATGAGAGTAGTGATAAGAGACAAACACTCAAATTGGGATGACGTAATAAGCGGTGTTCCACAAGGAACAGTTCTAGCCCCAATAATGTTTGCTATATATATTAATGATATGGATGAAGAAATTGAGAGTTATATGAGCTTCTTTGCAGATGATGCAAAACTATTAAAAAAAGTGAACACGGAAGAAGATTGTGAGTCACTACAGAGTGATCTAAATAAAGTATGGGAATGGAGTAGGAAGTGGGAGATGGAGTTCAACACTAAAAAGTGTAGTATAATGGAATTTGGAAAAAGCAAAAACAGAATAACAGGAGCATATAAATTGGGAGAAGAAGGAATAAGAAAAGTTGAAATTGAGAAGGACCTGGGAGTCATTGATATGAATAATATGTCACCTGAGAAACATATAAATAAGATTTTTGGAGAAACTTATAATTCAATAAGAACAATTAAAGTGGCATTTACATACCTTGATGAAGAAATGGTGAAGAAAAATCTAATCACTCTGATAAGACCAAGATTGGAATATGCTGCAACTATGTGGTCACCAAGTACAAAAAAATGTATAAAAAAAGTTGAAAGAATACAAAGAGCAATTACAAAATTGGCACCAACACTCTCAAAACTATCATATGAAGAGAGACTAGAAAAACTTGAACTACAGACACTAGAGTAAAGAAGAGAGAGAGGAGATTTGATAGCTATTTACAGAATCATTAAAGGCATAGAAATTATTGATAGAGAGAATCTGATAAAATGGGATGATAGAAATACAAGAGGACACAGAAAGAAAGACAGCTACAGAAGAGATCTGAAAAAGAACAGCTTTCCTCACAGAATAATAGACAGTTGGAACAAGTTAGATGAGAAAGTGGTGTGTGCAAAAACAATACATGAATTTAAAAATAGTTTAGATAAAATGAGATATGAAGAAGGGACACCACGAGCATAGCTCCCCTTCCCGTAAAATACAACTAGGTAAATACATACATACGGTTCTCAGTATTTAATATGGAAAGTCAGCATACGCAGATTTGGTCATACGCGGTAATTTCAGGAACCTAACACCCGCGTTATTTGAGGGACTCCTGTAGATGCATAAATAATTGGAATAACTTAGGTGATATAGCCCAAGCCAGAACAATGCATGAATTCAAATCTCAATATAATCATTGGAAATTGAGGATATAATTAAGTTAGGAATGTACATGACTTTGAGGCTAGATATAATAAATTTGAGACTTGGAGGTATTTACCTAGTTGTATTATATGGGAAGGGAGCTATGCTTGTGGTGACCCGTCTTTGTATCTTTCAGCATTAAGTTTTTTCTTAAAATCTTGAATAGTGTTTGCACACTCTATTCCTTTGTCTAATTTGTTCCAGGTATCTATCACTCTGTGTGGGAAGCTATTTTTTTTTCAGATCTCTTCTGTAATTATCTTTGAGGTTTTTTTTTTTTTGTGTCCTCTTGTTTTTCCATTGTCCCATTTCAATAAATCATTCTTATCTAAGATTTCCATTCCTTTCATAATTCTATAGATAAGTCTCCTCTTTCCCTTCTTTGTTCCAGAGTTGGTAATTCTAATTTGGACAGTCTTTGTTCATATGTCATTTTGGAAAGAGTTGGTGCCAGTTTTGTTGCTCTTTGTATTCTTTCTAATTTTTTTATATTCTTTTTAGTACTGGATGTCCATAGTATTGCTGTGTACTCAAGTTTTGGTCTTATTAGTGATTTTTTTTGGTATCATTTCCTCATCCAAATAAACAAATGCCACTTTTATTGACTTCAATAAATTGTAGGTTTCTCCAACTATTTTATTGATATGATTGTCCGGTGTCATGTCTTTGCTGATCATCACTCCAAGGTCTTTCTCAGAGTTTACTTTTTTGACCTATTCTTCACCAATTTTATAATCTCTCGATATTATGTTTTTACTTTTTCCAAATTCCATTATACTACATTTCTTGATACTGAATTTCACTTCCCACTTTTGAATCCATTTCCAGATCTTGTCCAAGTCTTGTTGTAATGAGTTGCAATCCTCTTCCATTCTTACTTTCTTTAGTATTTTTGAGTCATCTGCAAAAAAATTCATACAAAACACTACTCCTTCATCCATGTCATCTATGTATATGGCAAACATGATCAGGGCCAGTACTGATCCCTGCAGGACACCACTTATCATTTCTTCCCAATTTGAGAATTTATCTCTAATTACTACTCTCATTTTCCTCCCAGTCAGGAAGTCTTTCATCCATTCCAATAATTTTCCTCTGATGCCACCTATTGACACTGTCTTCCTTATTAGTTTCTTGTGTGGTACCTTATCAAATGCCTTTTGTAGGTCCAGAAATGCATAGTCTGCCCAACCATCTCTCTCTTGTATTATATCTATTAATCTCGAGTAGAAGCAGATCAAGTTTGTTGTACATGATCTTCTTTGTCTGAATCCAAATTCATTTGGGTTCAGTATAGTTTTTTCTTCCAAATGTTTAACCCATCTATTTTTGATGACCTTTTCACAAATTTTTGCTACTGTGCTTGTCAGGGAGACCAGTCTGTAATTTGATGGATCTTCCTCCCTTATAAATCGGTACATTTGCATTCTTCCAGTCCTGTGGCACCTTTCCTTCTTGAAGTGAGAATTTAATTATATTGTATATTATATCTGTTAATTCCTCCATGCATTTTTTCAGTATGTGATTTTCTGATGTCAAGGGTTTTGATCTGGTTGCTGATTTCCTTCTGTGTTACAATTATTTCTTTCATTGAGGGGGATATCTCTCTCTGTACTTCCTCACAGTTAGGTGAGTTTTCTATTGTGAATACTGACTTGAAATAGTTGTTCATAATTTCAGCCATTTCCAGTTCTTCTGTATATTCGTTACCTTGGCGCAGCTTTTCTATTTTTTGTTTATTCTTCAGTTTGCCACTTACATACCTGTAAAATAGTTTGGGTTCTTCCTTGCATTTTTTCATTATTTTTTTTGTAGTTTCTCTTTTCATCTCTGCATATTTTTACATAATCATTTCTTAGTTTGATGTACATTAGCCATTTGCTTGTTTTCTTTTTTCCATTTCTTCCAAGCTTTGTCTCTTTTATCCTTAGCCTCACTACATTTTTTGTTGTACCAGCATTTCATGTATATTTTTTTTTTTTTTTTGTGGTACATATTTATTCACTCCCTCATTATAAATTTCTTATAGTATATTCCATTTCTCTTCCATCCCTGTTTCTTCATTTAGGATGAAGGTGGGATCCAATGAGTGTTGCTCCTTTCCTGTGTATTACAATTAGGTAAATACATGCCTTATATGCAAAAAAAACTATGACCTAAGCATATATACATCCAATACATACCATTCTTGGCTCTACCTGACTTGGACCACACTTTCAAACACAAACCAGTACACAAGGAACTAGAACTGTAACTGTCACACAGGAACTCAAAAACACAACTTACACCACGGGCATCTCTCATCGAAGAACGGAGAATAGGAGATGGGACCCCACAAGCATTGCTCCTATCCTATATACTACAATTAGGTAATTACAAGCCCACCCAGCCTCTCCCATTGGGATATTTCACAGAATTCAAACAAAACATTCTTCTCATTATAACTCCTAAAATAATCAGAAAGGCACAAGACACCAATAGAAAGTACACATCTTCAACTAGCATTTGATGTGGTCTTCATGACCACATGAATTTGTTAAATACCAGTAGTGATTTCCAAAGACAGGTGACAGTCAGAACACTATCCAATCCAGCGAAGGTTCCAAACATTTATTTTCATTAGTTTCCTCATTATTATACTTATAACACACACATGCCTTGAGATCTTGGCTTAAGTTTAGAAACACCTGTAGTTAAATATTTATGGCATGCAAATTTAAAAATAGCTATCTCTCTTATGAGACACCCATGGTTTAGTCCAGGTTTTCCCCACCTCACTAGTAAGGCAACCACCATAGTTTATGAGTTAAACATGATAAAAACACACAAATAGAATAAAAAACAATCACAAGAAGTTGCTTCACTTCTTACATGAACACAACATCCACACAGCACTAATCCAAGAAACTATACTTTCACCACAAACTACAATACCCGCATTCAATGATTAAACAATAGTAAAAGAAGACAACACACAATACTAAAGTGGACATGTGACTAATACACACTGACACAAGAGAAACAATCACAATCTAAACACAAAGACCACTTCCAACATCACAATGACATACCACCCACTGCATCAATACCACAAGGATTCATCCCTCAACTCCAACAACTCAACTCTTCCTCTTCTATACAATGATGCCTACATAGGCATCATGAGGCATGGGTGGGTATACAAGGATGCCAGTGTTGACGTCTTGATTATATTTTATAGTTGTAGCTAAGTGACCCCCGAATTCTGTGAACTGGCTTGATCACAGTTTCTGTATTTATCATTACTCAGTGAAAGAGAATGAGTAATACAGCAATGAATTTATATTTCATATTGCAAATATAGTGATGCATCAATCATCATACCTCAAGCATACAATGCTGCTTGTGAGAATTTGACTCATATTGAAGAGGTTAACAATTAAATGCACACCATACAAACTGACTTGGCACATAAACAGCAAAATTCTAGAACAACTCCCCAACTTAAAGCATAATAAACTCCTGCAACAACCCCACTAGACAATATTTTCAACATAATTGACAAGCAACATCCCTTGACATGACAATGTGCTCTCCCTCTCTACACAGACAATATGGGAAACCATAACAGACCTCCCATCAGATCATTTTCCAAAAAAAGTTTACCAAAGTACTAGAAGAGTAAACCTCGCCAAGTTGGAGCTAAATATCTCAGATATCAGATAAGTCACACATTTTTGTGCCCTTGGATAAGAGTCAGATATCTTAGATACCCGATACCTTGCACTGTTATCTGTGATACACGAGGGAAGTTAGAGAGAGAGAGAGAGAGAGAAAAAAAAAAAAAATAGCAAGAGTAAACAGAAGATATGGAGAGAAAATTATGGTAGACCTTTGAGATAGACCATTTCCTTTGCAGTAGCATCAATAAGAACTTCTTAAAAAATCCCAGAAAATAGACAAATAAAAGAAAAATGGGAAAAATCAATCAATCCGTTGCAATTGGTCTCTGTTGCAGAGGACCTATAGTCTTCAGGTAACTGGCACAGCCTCCAGGTGGGACCATAAGTCACTCAGGGAAAACGTGTTGTTGTCTATAGATTATTAGCATGGGGCACTGTGGTATGAGGTGTTCTATGTCTTCTGTGTCATGATTGCATCTGATAATAATGTCTGGCCTCAACCCATGTCCAGAATTGAAGGTTGAGTTTACTATACCGTAAAAATAGACAATTTCAATGCACAACCTGAACATACATATCCAAGTAACCTGCACCCACAGTATACTACTCGTACACTTTCCATAACTTAACTCCAACATCCTACACCACCACTTTACATTGGTGCACACATACAAATGAATTACTATACACTACTCTCAAGACCAACAAATTCAGTACCAAGTCAGACATTCCTGGACATAAGTCCAGAAGAATAAGACACCCCCAAGTTACACAAGAACAAAACCAGCCTGCCACTGCTCAGGCCCTCACCAAGAACACAATACCAACATAGAACTGGCCTGGAAACAAACACCACATGCCCCAGATGCACTCACCACACAAAAACTGAGGACATGTAATCTTACATTGTCCTGACGATGCTACAAACTTTCCTCTCTGAGTGAACTACAGATCAACCTGGTGGCCATAATTGGGTTCTCTAAGGCCACAGGTCTCCTGCAAGAGATACAAGTCTATGGATTGATTGATAACAAGGTTGTATATAGCTAATAAAACATAAGTAAGGTGCTTACCCAAAATTGAAACTGGATGGCAATCTGAACTACAGATCACTTTCAAGAGGCTCGGTTATATCTTCAAGTTTGTTGTCTTTATCTTTTTTTATCTTCCTCAGGAAAATATGTTGTGATGATTGCAGAAATCAAGTAACACTGCACAAAAAATAACTCTGCATACTTTATTTGCATGCAGAACATGATATGTTCATTCAATTCCCTTTTCAACAATTCATCTTGTCTCGACCCCTGGAAAGTAAAAGAAAAAAGAAAAAAGTTTAATTCTGGTTTTCTATATACGGCATTAGCAATAGATATTAAATGCATACTTTTCTACAACAAAACCAAAGAATTCCCCAGGAGGATGATCTTGGAACCCCTCGTATTAGATGCATGCATGCATGCCCACATGCATGCATGCATGCACACACACACACACACGCACGCACTTAGGGTTGAAAAAATTCTTTGAAGAAACAAATTGGGAAGAATTCATGAATATCAAAGGAATAATGAGGAAATTGGAAATCTTTCTCGACATTTACAACCTAAGAATGAACAAACGCCAAAGATGAGAGGAAGGAAAAAGCAAAAACAGGACTGGTTTAACAATAAGTGTGAGACTGTGAAAAAGGCCAGGGATGTGGTTTGGGGAAAATAGAGAAAGAAAAGAAGCAATAATAAAAAATAAAAAAATTACAAACAAACTAGGAATGACTGTACCAGAATTCGCCGGAAGAAAACAATTTTATAAGAGGTGTAGCAGAAAAATGCAAAGATGAACCAAAATTGTTTTACAGGTTCATAAATGGTAAATTGAGACACATGGAAAAAAATCACCAAGTTAATAGTAGATGATGAGGTTTTTGAAGAGGTCTCAGATCAGGCAGAAATAATGAAAGAGTGCAACTTTTTGGAGAAAAGCAAGGGCAAATAAGCAGGTTTAGTAGATATAAATGTAGAAGTGAGGGAAGTGCTCAATCTCCTGGGATCATTCGATGTAACAAAAGCTTCAAGACCTGACAGAATCTTAAACTGGATACTTATAGAATATAGGGAACAACTAGTGGACAAGATCCACAGTCTTATTACATGTTCACTGAAAGAAGGCATTGTGCCACTTGATTAGAAAAAGGCAAATGTGATGCCAATTCACAAAGGTGGAAACAAGTAAATGCTACTAGATTATAGGCCAGTATCATTAACCAGCACAAGTATGGAGCCAAGAATGGGAGATGAAGTTCACTAACAAACAATGCAAAGTACTGGAAATGGATAATAGTGGCAAAAGGCCATCCTTAAACTATTCCTTGGGAAAAGAACCCATTACAAAAGCAAAAGAGGAGAAAGACTTGGGAGTCTTGATAAAAGACAACCTATTACCTGACAAACATAGCAGGAGTATGGGAGACATATTACTGTAGAAGATTAAAGTGGCATTGCATTATATGGATGAAGAGATGATAAAAAAAAATCATTGAAACCCTGATACATCCAATACTGGAATATGTGTCAGTAGTATGGTCCTCACAGAGTGAAGGATATAAGCAATATTGAGAGAGTACAAATGGCAGCAACCAAATTGGTCCCCAGCCTGGCAGATAAACTATACGAGGAAAGACTAAAGGTACTGGGTCTGCCAACCTTGAAAGATCAAAGAGAAAGAGGTGACATGATTACAGTGTTCAGGTCAATAAAGGGGATTGATTGCATTGACAGAAGAGATCTCCTGATTAAAGATGGGAAGCTAAGAGGTCATGGAAGTAAATTAAGAAAGACCACATGTCTAAAGGATGCAAAGAAATACATTTTCCATACGGATGTATAAATATGTGGAATAGCTTAGGTGATATAGCCTAAGCTCAAACAATACACGAGTTCAAATCTAAACATGATTATTGAAAATCAAAGATATAGATTAAGTTGGAACCATGCATGAATTTGTGTCTATAGACAATTCACTCAAAGAAACTCAGTAGATTCTACATTTTTGGTTGGCAGCCCTGCTCACCCTTCACCTTCTGAGCTACCTGAAACCTCAAGTCTCCTTAAAATATTTTCATATTTCTTCATTTAGCTCAGTTACTATACGAGTTATACAAATTTCATGTACATCTAGGGATGAAGCAGTCCTTGTTCACCTACTTCAAAGCTTTCTATCTCGATAGTACAAAGAAAGTAATTATAGCGAGTATAAGATAAGGAATAATTTTAATGTTTATACAGTATTTTACTTATTATCGCTGGGTCCAGTCATTATGAGGCTGGTTGTAAAATTTAACATGACTTCTGTGATATAAAATAGTCATGAATATGACTGTGCTTTCACGTATCCCATAAAGAGACACATAAAAGAGAAAATGAAAGGTTTATATGATTATCTTTTGATACTGGACGGGTGGCAGGAAGCACAGTGTCTTGCTCCCTCCCTCCCTCCACCCAATCTCACGAGTCAAAATTGAACATGACTTGAGGTCATACTGCCCATGGCTTTTCAATCTCAATTAGTTTACGGCTTTCATCATATCGTATTCATTATCTTCTTGAGTCTTTGTATATGGTTGTACCAACATATATGGTCTGAAGAGTGACACTCTGATCAGAAACTGAAATATGTAGATATGAAAAAGTTCGTGAGTTGCATCATAGTGAAGGGTGAGCAGGGCTGCCAACTGAAAATGCAGGATTGACTGAGATTCTTTGAGTGAATTGCCTATGGGTATGTTAAATTGTTTTAGATTTAGAGGCAGGACCCAATGAGCATTGCTCCTTTCATGTATACAACAATTAGGTAAAAACAATTAGGTAGATACAAAAAGGGAAACCTGGGTGGACTGTGTGACTTAATATTGAGGAGGATTTTGAAAAAGTACCTCACAGCAGCCTATGTGGAAGAAATTGGAGCATACTGCAGGAGAAAGGTAAACTACTCAAATGGATGAAAGATTTTTTGAGGCCAAGATACATGAGGACTATATGGAGGAAGAGATGATGAAAAAAATAATAGAAACCTTGATCCATCCAAGACTAGAATATGTGTCACTGGTATGGTCACCATACAGAGTGAAGGATATAAGCAAGACCAAGATATACAATGTGCACTAACCAAATTGGTTTCCAGTCTGGCAGATAAATCATGGGAGGTAAGACTAAAAACATTGGATCTACCAATATTGTAAGACTGAAGAGAAAGAGGCAATATGATTACAGTATTCTGATCACAAAAGGGGACAGACTACACTGACACAAGATATTTCTTGATTTGGGATAGGAAAGCTTTAAGATGTTATGGGAACAAATTGAGATAGACGATGTCTAAAGGATGTGAAGAAATATAGTTTTCCACACAGATGCACAAATACATAGAATAGCCTAGATGACAATATAACTCTCATTAGAACAATATATAAATCAAAATCAAAGTATGATAATTGGAAAAACAAGGATATAGCCCAAGTTGGAACTATACATGAATTTGAAGCTAGGTATAATAAACTGGTGAGTAAGACCCCACAAGTGTTCCTCTTTTTCAGTATACTACAATTAAGTACAATTTGGTAAATGTACATAAATTAATACTGTTAATTTCGTCTGCCAGTTGTTCGCTACATTCTAGTATCCAATTTGAGATCCCATCAGGTCCTGAAGCTTTTGTCACATCCAACACTCAAAAGATTGAACACTTCCTTCACTTCTATGTTTATATTTTCTAAACCCAAATTTCTGTTCACCTTGCATTCCTCTAAAGAACTCATCTCCTATATTGGAAACTTTCATTCATTAGTTCTGCCTGAACTAAGGCCTCCTTAAAAACCTCACCACTAAATATTAGCTTCATTTCTTCCTTGTGTCTCAAATTACCATTGATGGACCTGTGAGCAGTTTTGGTTCATCTCTGCATTTATCTACAATTTCTTTTCTAAATTCCTTTCCTCCTCCTTGTGGATTCTTGTAAAATCATTTCTACCTTGTTTGTAAGTTTCCTTTCTTCTAATGTTTCTTCTCTTTCTCCAGTCTCAAGCTTTTTAAGCTAGCTCACACCTTTTGTTGAAAAAGTCTTACTTCTGCTCCTTTCTTCTAATCTTCAGCATATGGTTGTTGACTCCCAAGGTTGTAAATGGCCGTAATTCCAGATATATTTATGGAATCCTCCCAGTCTGCTTCTTCAAAGAATTATTTCAACCCAAAGAAGCCTGCATTCACAAAATTGAATCTCCCTTGCCTGTGTGATTCATTCCTTGGCTCCATTTCCTCCTCTGCCAGCTGAAATTTAGTTGTTACATGGTCCCTTTGAAAAAAAAAAAAAAAAAAAAATCAGAATCAGTGGGAGAATTCTTAATTATTACTTTCTTAAAAGTGCATGGGTTATTAAAAGCTACTTTAATATTCCATGTTTTAAGTAGATGAGGAACTTGAGAAAGATTGTTACTGTAAGGTACTAAAAGGTTCTTAATGTCAAAAGGGGGAAGGGGTTGATTCCTATAAAAAGTTTTTTTCGCCAGAGAGTGTGTTATCTAAAAATGTTCTAGGGTACTTTAATCCTAAACCTAGGTTAACAATAGACTTTTAAGATATTAATAATTAAGAATTCTCCCACTGATTCTGATGGCTGCATATACAAAATCCCTTGCACAGATTGTGAAAAATATTACATTGGACAAATGGGCAAAGTATCAACTAGAATTAAACAGCATAAATATAATGTTAAAACAGCACAAGAATCCAATGCTCTATTTGTTCACATGAAAAATTCCAATCATTGTTATTTGGATTAATGGTTCCATTATTATTTCTTGTAATTCATTTGTCAATAGAATGGGATGGCATTTATAAATTACATAAATTTATCATTAACAAAATTTGTAATCAGGTTCTAAGTGACCAAAATTAATTTATTGAATTGTGAGATTTATTCTTCTTCATTTGTGACTTTTTGTACTATGCCAGTTCCTTTCCTAGTGTATGATCTTGTGATTTTTTGTACTATGCCAGTTCCTTTCCTAGTGTACAATCTTCTTACTTTTAAACCTTTTTGTAACACCAACTTTTCTGTATTCCCCTGAAGATGTGAATAACACAAAAGTGCTTGAGAATTACAGTTTTCTTTCGATTTCCTTAGTGGTTACCACAAAAAAAATAATAATAATAATAATAATAATAATATATATATATACATATATACACACACACACATATATATCATATATATATATATATACATATATGTATATATATATATAATTATATATATACATATATGTATATATATACATACATATATATGTATATATATATCATATATATATATATACATATATATATATGTATATATATATCATATATATATATATACATATATGTATATATATATATATATACATATATGTATATATATATATATATATGCATATATATATATATATATATATATATGTATATATATAAATGTATATATGTATATATAAATCTATATATGTATATATAAATGTATATATGTATATATATATGTATATATAAATGTATATATATATATAAATGTATATGTATATTATATATATATATATATATATAATATATATATATATATATACAGTGGCCGCGAAAAGTTTGGGCGCAAAATTATAGGCGCCCCAACTTTCCCCTAAACTCAAAACATGCAAAAAATACAACTTTCCACCCAAACTTTTCGCTATTTTTCAATGCTAGCGTTTGTACCCGTATTTAGCCGAGACAATACACACTATTTGGCAACTCTGTTTAGGCACACT